>NC_059333.1:149675000-149980000 GCF_018350155.1 Leopardus geoffroyi
GTCAGCATCAGAAAGGGGAGTGGGTGTCCAGCGTATTTGAAGTAGAGGAGAAGCTATGAAGCTGTCCTCTTCCTGAATGGGAAAGCTGGCTCACTAGGAAAAGAAAATAGGGTTCCGTAGACCAAGCTTGTTGTAAAGAACTTAAGGTGAAGGGAACCAATCCGCCTAGTTGTAGGATACTCTCCAGAAGGCAGTTGGTTTTCAGTCACAGGAGTGGTTGAGTCCATCGGAGGGCGCGAGGCCACTTGTAAACCCTTTCACATAAGGCCCCATGGTGTTGAGTTTTAGGCCCCAGAGCCCAGTCCTTGTAGGAAAGCAAGTCCGTGAGAAGTGAGCGTGTTCATTGGCATGGATGGTACGGTCGAGTTTTAACAACTATTGTGGAAGGGCTTTGAAAAAGGATCTTAAAAAGGTGGGAGTGGAGATTAGAGAGTATTTGTATTTGAGAAGTACCGCAGGTGTACTCAGGGTCTGGGGTGGGACTGTGTGGTGAGCGGCTGAGCTGGGGTGGAGGAACAGACCGAGGAGCTGAGTGATGAGGCCAAGGAACCGTGTGGTCAGGGTGCTGGGTGTGGATGTCCGCTTGGATGAAGATGTGGACAGGAGGACAGGTGGGAAGGAAGGGGAGGAGCAAGGAGCCAGCGTCCTCAGTGGCGAAGAGGAGGGACTGGGGAGTCCGTAGCCCAGGGCACCAGGGAGCCTAGTGTAATATGATGATGCAGGACTGAATTGTGGGTCCTTTGTCACGATGGAAGGTTTGGGAACGTTACCAGGAGTGAGAAGGACATCAGCCTTGTCTGACCTCCAAATACACTTTGAGTTAGGCTCGTTATTACCTTTGCTGTTTGACAGGGCAACAGGAACCATAAAAAGAGAGCTAGGTTTTCAACCAGAATCTCAGAGAAAATGATTTCTCTCTTTGGAAAGGGGCTATTTAAATTTGGCCCATCATCAGGACTCCGTTGACAACAGTGTCGTGTGTTGCCCGTGTGTTGCAACTCAAGACAAAGCACTTGCTAAAATGTAGCCTGTGGGAAGAACTTCTCAAAAACTAGCCATGTTTCTGGTAATACTTTGCTTTCTGAAACCTACATTTGAGCAGGATCTTCTGGCTGATGGCGATTTGTAAAAATGGTGCTAGATCTTTTCCTGAAAAAAAGACTTGTACCTTGTTGGGTTTATACGCCCCCCCCCCCCCCCCCAGCCTTTTGTAACAGTTACATAATGTCACAGTGCTTTGTACGCCACTCTAGCCTGGATGTAGTCTCCTCAGGAGTTTTTGTGTTGAGGGGCTGAGAGATGCCATCTTTTACATCAGATACTGTGAAACCATTTCTGGCTTGTTTGTAGCCCTGAGCTGAGCCTGTTATCAATCCTAATCCCCCACGTTGTTAGTTTCAGTGACTCTGCCCTTGTACCTCCTGCAAAACAAACTTGTTTTTCTGTTACTTGTTGGACAGCACGAGAGAAATTTTTTGAAAATAATAAAGCAACGGTTGAATAGTATTCAGGTCTTTGTGTAGAATGAAGTGAAACATTTTGGATTTGTTGTAGTAAGCCATGATGCAGAAGTACGGATCATTTGGGGGAATTGCCGTGTTTGAGTCACTTTTGCATACAAATTAAATCTCTCGCATCAAAGGATTCTTAAAAGGCATGTTTCCTAATTTCTTATAATGGTAGAATTCATTTAATTTCTTACCTGACGTCTTACAGAATAATTTTTAGCTTCTGTGTTTTCTGCTGCAGTCTTTATGCTCATTTTACCTGGGCCATGCACATACCTTTGTTATAATGTTTTTTGAGCAGCAGTTGTGAGGCTTCTATATTTGAATGTGATGTAATTTAGTAATTCTTGGGAACCTAGCAGAGCATCACATTTAATTTTCTATTAGATGAAAGAAACCTGGAAAGAGAAGTGGTGATGGAGAGAATTGCACAAAACAGAACTAATCAGAGCTGATCCCTGAGGCAGAAAACTGCAGTTTAAAATGAGCTTCCTTTGTATTTCTACTATTTGAGGAGTGTTGGTGGGCCGACTATTAAGAACACAGTAACAAGTGAATAATAGTAGATATGTATATAGCAAGCTCAAAACCACAGTATTGAGGTTATGTTCTTTGTGCCATAGCTTTTAAATATTCCAGGCCCTAAAAGACTCAATATTAATGAAGTACGATGGTACCTTTGTTTCTTTAAAAAATTGGTGTTTAGTTAGAGGGGGAGAATGCGGGTGGGGGAGGGGCAGAGAGAGCCAGCAAGATTCCCAAGCAGGCTCCTTGCGGTCAGTGCAGAGCCTGATGGGGGACTCGAACCCACAAACTGTGAGATCATGACCTGAGCCAGAATCAAGAGTCAGATGCTTAACTGACTGAGCCACCCCGGTGCCCCTAACTTGGTTTCTTCAGAAAACATTTACATAGCTGGTGTGGTTGTGTTCTGCTGATCCCAAATAAAAATGTCATTTAATCCTCGATAAAGATACGTAGGTGTATCATGTGTCACCTAACCCCACCCCCCACCCCCCGCCCCCAGTCGCTCCTTCATTAGACACAGAAGAAAGGGTCTAGCAGGACAGTGTGGCAGTACCTGGAATATGTGTTTGCCTTTGTTTTTCCTGTCTGGACTGGCTTCTCTCTCCCTGTTGGTCAGGTCTGGTTGTGGTTGCCAGGGGGAGGCAGAGAAGGGTGGAAATGTAGGATATGCGTCTCTTTCTAGGGGAGCTGCTCAGAGTCCTGGCTGCAGTACCTTGTTAGAGCAGCATGGCTTTCTTCATCGTTGAAGGCAGATTCTAGATTGAGGTCTCTGCAGACTGCCAGTGTCTTAACTTTGTACCACCCTCTCTTAGCCACTGCTGCACAGTTGCCGTTGGCGACCATTGTCGCTTGGTGAGTAGCCAAGAAGCGGAATTCAGGGGCTAATCTTCACATACCGAGATGACGTGTGAATCCACTGTCCTTGGCAATTCCAACAGTTCCTTTGTTTTTTTAAAATTTTTTTTTTAACGTTTTATTTATTTTTGATAGAGAGCATGAGCAGGGGAGGGGCGGAGAGAGCGAGCGAGACCCAGAATCCGAAGCAGGCTCCAGGCTCCGAGCTGTCAGCACAGAGCCCGACACGGGGCTCCAACTCACAGACCGCTAGATCACGACCTGAGCCAAAATCAGACACTTAAACGACTGAGCCACCCACGTGCCCCCAGTTCCTTTTTTTTTTTTAAATTTTAATTTGGGTAAAATGAACTCAGAATTATAAAATGAATAGTTTGTGAAGGCTTCAGAGGCTATTACTCAAAATGAAACGTGACAGCTTACTCGTTGGTCAGTCTAAGTGTATGATGTTGGTGTGATTTTTTTTTTTCAAGAAGGAAAAGATGAATGCGCCCAAGAGTAGGGGTCAGGGGCACTGTCATTTCCAATGTTAATTGGTTTCAGAAACAACTGCGGGAAAAATTGGAAAGTGGGGCTTTCAAAGGGAATTCTATCATTCATGGTTCCGAACACATGGTATACTCAAATTGGGATAATTATCTGATGGTTCGTTTACAAAGGCGATAGTGCCCTTATCCAGGGTTAGGAGTAGTGGAGTTGCCCTTACTTCTTGGTCCAAAGAGAAGAAGGGGGGTGGGGTGGATGCCATTTCTGGAACAACATTTGGGAGTCGCAGTGGGAGGCTGATTGAAAGGGCAGTACCGTGGATGTTAGAGGTGGCTCAAGTGCAGGGACAGGGATGGTTAATCGATACCTGGGATAGGCATCTGCCCCTGTGAGGACAAAATGTTGTTCCCTTCATGATCAGAGAGTTCCAGTGTAATCAGCCTGCCACTGTGTGACCACCTGGGTCCTCTAGGGAACAGAGTTACATCAAGACTCAGTGTTGGTCTCTGTTCACGGCAGGCTGGAACTCGGCAGTGGCCAAGTCGTCCTTTGTGAGCACAATTCCATGTTGTGGGGCCTGTGCATAGTCACCAGTCTGGCCTCCATGCTGTTTTGGTTGTACATGGCTTCCTTGAGCAAGCACCAGGGTAACCGGTGAAGAGTGTTGACTGGCACCCACAGGTGGTTCTGCTTTTCCAGCTGACTGTTGATCCCCTCTGGTGGGCATTTATAGGGTGGGTTATGAATGTATTTACACTCTGCTCCCATTCAAGAGGCCTCTGTCTATACTCCTTTCCCCACACTTTTTTTTGAGGGGGGGGGGATGTATAATTTTGTTCTTTCTAGTTAGCTACTGCCTCTGAGTTGGTATAGACCCATCCTTTGGTCCATCTCTCTCGTTTAGAGAAGTACCACCCACAATTTTGCCTACCTGGAGCATTTCCTTTCACCACTGTCTTTGTGGACCAAATTGAATGGGGTTGCGGTGACGTGGCCATCCACTTCCTGCTGATTCAGACATAACATGCAGATCCATATGCAAACCAGGTGTATGCTTTTTTTCTCCTGAGAGGGAGGAGATCTAGAACATTCTGGGAAATCATGAGTATAGGCCGAGGAACAGGGAGGCAGCTGAGCAGTGGGAGCAGATAATCATGGGAGTCTGAGTCACCTATACATATGGAGTGAGTGAATCTGCTTGGCCCGGGCCCATTGTTACCATTTTAATTGAAAAGTAAAATGCTGCTGTGTGTAACCCATGTTACGGGTAACATCCAGTTCATGATGGGCAGGGCAGGCCCCATATTATTCCAGGGTTCCGCAGCAAGCCAGGAGCTGCTTTTGAGATGAAGGACAGTTGTTGACAGAGGGCAGGACAGGGCCTTGTTCCAGAATCCTTGAGGTCTGTGCTAGCAGTCTGCTGCTATGGCTTGCCATAGGCTTTGTATAGCATTGCTGTCGGCCACAGTCACATACAATAGCATTGAGTCTGCTGAGTCTTAAGACCCAGCTGGCAGAGAAGCTTGTGCTTTGGCTTGGACCTGCTGCAGAACCCTTTCTTGGGCCCCTCTCAAAACCGGCAGCCTTATCAATGATCAGGAAATGGATTGGAGCCTATAAAACCCAAACAGACTCCCCCACTATTGAACCTCCTTATCTAGGTGGGTAATGCGAGGTGCAGCAACTTCTCTTTTACTTCATTATTATTTTTTAAAGTTAATTTATTTTTGGTGGGGGGGTGAGCAGAGTGAGAGAGAGAATCTCAAGCAGGTTCCCTGCTGTCAGCACAGGGCTGTGTGCGGAGCTCAATCCCGTGAACCATGAGAACATGAGCCAAAATCAAGAGTCGGATGCTCAACTGACAGAGCCACCCAGGCACCCCTCTCTTAATTTAGAAGGAGTATTATTTATTACATGCCCCAAGACCGCTGGATTCCTAGGTACTTCACCAGTGTAATAGACCAAGGGCTTTTGCAGGATTTATCTCCTACCCTCTGGCATACAAGCTAGGGTGCTACTTACCAGGTCCAGTTAGCATGCCACCAGTATAACGAATCAGTAGGATATCCTGCAGATTATCAAGGTGATGGGGGTTCCTCTGGACTATATTATGACAGAGCAGGAGACTTGACATAGGGGCAATTTAGTAAGTTGAAACTGCCTCTGATTTTATTTACTGATCGGACTGGGAAAGAAAGCATAAGGAGTGCCAGGGGCTATGTTAATTTGGTTCAGTAAAGATAGCACGGCTGAACTGCAGCTCTAATAGGCATCGTCAGCTGATTAAATTTGCAGTAATCTGTAGTCCTGCTCTGTAACCCATGTGGCTTCTGTACTGGCCTGACAGGCAAGTTAAACGGGGACGTGGTAGAAATCACCATCCCTGTACCTCTCAAGTATTTGGTGCCATTGAGTCCTAATAATTGACCTGGCTGGATATGACCTGCTTTTGGTTTCCTGTCATTGGGTGGGCAGGCAGGGAAGGTGTTGTAGTTCCAGGACCTTCTACTTTGTCTCTTGGTACTCTGAATAGACCTCAGTCCACTCGTTGGGAATCCATTGTGGGGATCCTGCTAGTTGCTGAGTGTATCTTTTCTCATTGTATGTTCTAGACCTAGGAAAATAACTGAGGATAGGTCCACGGGCCCACTGGACAGATGTGAGATGGGTTTAGTAAGATCCCATGTGGCACATGGCCTTGATAAGCTCTTTCTTGATCTGACTACTGCAGTACAGTGGTTTCTTAGGTCTCCAGAGATCAGCCCAAGTTCAGAGCCAGAGGGTCTGGGCGTTTCCCTTTTCCCAGTGCTCAGTCCCATGGTAAATGTCTGAGGACAGTCTGGGGAAGGAAGGTGGTGGGGAACATCCCCAGCATTCGCTCTGTGGCCATTTTGTAGGGATCTCTTCGGAGGGGACCATTAGCTTAATGGAGGAGCTCTGGGTCTGTGAAGCAGCTTGGGCCTGGGGTCTAGGTGAGAGGCTGTCCTTGTCTTGGACTCCAGGGGGTCAGAATCTGTGATCACAGATTGCATGTGACTCACCGTGGCACTTGTGCCTACAGTTAAGTGCTGCATGGGCTCCTACCCTTGCTGGATCCCATCCCATTATTCCCATTGTGACCAGAGAACCCAATTCCACTGTCGGTTTGCTCCACTGTCCCTTCTGGCCTGTCAAGGATAGCCACCTCAGAGCTTCTCAAAGATGCCGGTGTCCCTCTCACTAAGGCATGCTTTTCAGGCCCACCTTGGAGGGATGGTTTAGGGGGTGGCTGGGCAGGTTGCATTTTGTAGAACCACGTCAACATTTTCAGTTCCCTGAGCTTTCAGACTCTGTTTTCTGTAATTCGGATGTCCAGGCTATGCCCTGGACCGACTAAACCAGAGTCTCTGCGGCTAGATGCAGGTGTCTATAGTTTTTAAAGCTTTGCAAATGATTCCAATATGCAGGCAATATTGAGTTCCACAGTAGTGATTTCAATGTTGTCCTAGACCTTAAGCATCACTGGGCAACTTGTTAGACGTCTAGTACAGATTCTCAGGCCCCCCGCCCCAGACCTACTGAATGAGAATCTCTGGGGGTGGAGTTCAGCAGTGTATCTTTGCAAATTCTTCGGTGATTATGAAGCACAATAAAATTGAGAACCACTGCTCTACAGTCTCGGGGAATCCTAGCATTTTGACCTCATTAACTGTAGACCATCATTAAGGTCAGGTTGCTGCTGGTCAGCCTGGCAAAGTCCCAGGTGCTTGAATCTCCGGTCTCCCAGGTGAGAGGCAATGTGAATGTGATCTGCAGACTTGCTTTTCAGACCTGGTTCAGTTCTTAGGGAAGATTTCCTCCCTGTCTCCCACTGTTTCATTCAGTACCAAGATCTCAAGATTCCTTACCATCCTCTTTTGTAGGCTGGTTCACCTTTTATTCATATATCCTTGGGGTTTCGTTTCTTTTCGTTTCGTTTCTTTTCTTTTCTCTTCTCTTCTCTTCTCTTCTTTTCTCTTCTTTTCTTTTCTAAATATAGTTTATTGTCAAATTGGTTTCCATGCAATACCCAGTGCTCATCCCAACAAGTGCCCTTCTCTTTGCTCATTACCCACTTTCCCCTCTCCCCCACCCCTCATCTACCCTTGGTTTGTTCTTAGTCCTTAAGAGTCTCTTATGGTTTGCCTTCCTCCCTCTCTGTAACTCCCCCCCACTTCTCCTCCCCCGTGGTCTTCTGTTAAGTTTCTCAAGATCCACATATGAGTGAAAACATAGGGTATCTGTCTTTCTCTGCCTGGCTTATTTCACTTAGCATAACACTCTCCAGTTCCATCCACGTTGCAGCAAATGGCCGGATTTCATTCTTATTGTCAAGTAGTATTCCATTGTATATATGAACCACGTTTTCTTTATTTATTCATCAGTTGATGGACATTTAGACTCTTTCCATAATTTGGCTATTGTTGAAAGTGCTGGTATAAACAATAGGGGACATGTGCCCCTATGCATCAGCACTCCTGTATCTCTTGGGTAAATTCCTAGCAGTGCTATTGCTGGGTCATAGAGTAATTCTATTTTTAATTTTTGGAGGAACCTCCACACTGTTTTCCAGAGCGGCTGCACCAGTTTGCATTCCCACCAACAGTGCAAGAGGGTTCCCGTTTCTCCACATCCTTGCCAGCATCTGTAGTCTCCTGATCCATCCTTGGGGTTTCATCTGAATGTGAATGGTCTCCTATATTTGATGCCACACTATGGGCAGGCCCTGAGGTTTGTCTCTTGTTCCGTTTCAAAAGGTTGTTTCAAGATCACCAAGATTTAGCACATGCCGCCAGGGTTAAAGTATCTTGAGGGTTTACTTATTTCTCTGTTTTCCTCTTTTCTCTCTACTTTTGGTCTTTGAGGTTTCCTAATTTCTTGCCGGTTCAACTATGCATTTTATAAAGCTATTTAAAAAGATTTTTTCCAGCATTTTTTGTTATTTTCAGTGGGAGGAGTGTTCAGGATATTTTGTCTATCACCTATCAGAATGTACAAAAGAATTTTAACGGTTACTCAGGTTTCACACTACAGATTTATTGCAGTCTGACCTCTGATTTCTTAACTTAATCTGCATAGCAAGATCTATCCAGATACTTTTAATACACTGCTTTTCTAGTAGTTGGTGCCTTGAATTCATGGTGGCAGATCCATGACAGAAATGTTGATGGCAGATTTTAGCTGCCATACAAATGATCATCTTTCCTCCTTAGATGTGTGTGCCATAGTTTCCTGAGTGTTTTATTAGTGATTATTTGAATTATGAAAACTCCTTTATTTCTGTGTATAACTAGGATGGTCTCCTTGAATTGAATGAGGGATCAGTCTCCTGACTGGCTAGTTTATGTTGTGGTAACAAAGACCTTGGACGTCTCGGGCTCACCTTTGATCCTGCGGGCCTAGGTGGCTCCAAGGGCAGCTGACCTCAGCATTCCCGGCTGTTTCCACATTTCCATCTCCATCCAGTGTCGTGCTTGAACGTTTCCTGGGGCAGGGAAGAGAGGCGAGAAAATTGCACGTGGGTGTATGGATATCGTTTCCACGTTGAGTAGGCGGGAACTAGTTACACCAAGGGGGCTGGGGAATCTTTTTGTGTGTCCAGGAAAGGAGGGGCACTGTTGGCCACTTTTCCGGGTTGACTCTGCCTAAGTGTAGCCTAACGGGTATTTATTAGGGGATGAGCAAGGTCAAAGGCTCCAAGAGACTGCTTTGGAGCAGTGAGGACCTGGCGGCTCTGGAAGGCCTCTGGAGCAGGACCCTCTTGGAGTCTTGCTTGGGGCCACTGCCAGAATGAGTGAGTGAAGGTCAGCTATGCCATTACTGCGGGTCACTCCACTCAAGGTTTATCTATCTATCTATCTTCCTTCCTTCTTTTCTCTCTCTCTGTCTCTCTCTCTGTCTCTCTCTCTCTCTTTGTTTCTTTTAAATGTTGATTTTTGGGAGAGTGTGAGCGTGAGTGGGGGAGGGGCAGAGAGCGGGAGACAGAGGATCTGAAGCAGGCTCTGTGCTGAGCTCAGGAACCGTGAGATCCAGACCTGAGCTGACGTTGGACGCTTAACCAGCTGAGCCACGCAGGTGCCCCAGGGTTCATATTTCTGAGCAAGAGCCCCGCTGGCTGAGTTTAGATCGTGGCCTTCTCTTGACTGCACCACACTGTGGGAGGAAAGAGGTTCTGGAGGGAGTTGGGGATCCTTTCAGTTTCCATATTTAGGGTGCAGAATGCCTGTTTTGTCATCCCACAGACTAAACCCGGTACAGGAAAGGTATTTAGCCACAAAAGAGGTTGAGGAGTGTTAGGAAGAGGGACTGGATGACCGGTGACCGAAAAGTGACCGGTTTCTTTTGCAGTTGAAATTTGTTGACACCTAATTTAAAAACAAAACAAGAGGCTATGAAGTTGATAGAGTTGGTATACTGAGTGCTTCCAAACTTTCTATATGACCGTAAAAGACGGCATAAGAAATCTGCTTAGGTGTTTTATTTGCTTTTCCTGACAGTTTTCCTTTTTTTTTTAAAAACGTTTATTTATTTTTGAGAGAGAGAGAGAGACCTTGGATGCACGACTGGGGAAGAGGCAGAGGAAGAGCGAGACGGAGAATCCCAAGCAGGCTTTGCACTGCCAGTGCAGAGCCCCGTGCGGGGTTGGAACCCACAAACATGAGATCATGATCTGAGCTGAAATCAAGTGTTGGATGCCCAAAGAACTAAGCCACCCAGGCGCCCCGACAGTTTGTTATTTTTAAGAGAAGGAATCCACCGATTATAGGTTATTTGTTTATATTTAGGCCTCAACAGGGAAGTGACAAGTTAGCAGTCCTTACTTGAGGTTCCCCGTTGCCTGATTTTAGGAGTTAGATGCCAACCGATACTGAGATAATTAAAGGTTACGTCCACGGAGATAATATTAAAACTTTGATGTCAAGATGTCACCAGGAGAGGTTCATGCAGACTACGCTGCTTCGTTGCAATAATATTTTTGGTTATTAAACACAGAACAGAATTCTGTTCCCGTCAAGCAAGTTTGCCATCTTTCTTCTGCATCATTGACCTGTCTTTATGTGTCAAGACTTCCTTCTCTGCCTCACTTTTTAACCAGCACTTGTGAAAATGAGGGTTTAAGTTTCAAGTCCACAGGTGTGATTTTACTTGTGAAGGCTTAATCAGAAACGCAGGATCCAAAGGAATGTAAGATTCAGTACAAATAAAATTCAGGCAAGAACTGTGAGGCTCACGGTGTTCTTATTTTATATGCCCTCACTATGTTTGGGACATTGAAAGTGGGGTTCTAAGAAAGAAAAAGCCTGGGCAGAGTGCTGTCCGTTGGAATTCTTGGTTTACTTGAGTTTGTGGATGGAATACCTCTTATTTCAGAGGTTAGGGGAGAATACTGAACAACATCTAACTTAAAAGGTTATGGTATAGCCCTTACGATGACTGCTGCTGTGTCTCCTATTGGGAGTAGTTAGGTAGGGCTTTAAAAATGTCCCTGTGGGGTAAAAACACTGACTAGGAAATGCCAGCTACTTCCTGGATCTGGAGTTTAGTTCAGTTTCTGTTTGTAGCTGTTAATTGTATACCTGTGAACATGGACACTTAAGAACTATTTTGAGGGTCAAGAGCAAGCAAATGATATCTGTGCAAGTGTCCAAGCATTAGTTTTATAACTGCGGAACTTCCGATTGGTATTCATACTTCTTAGTTCGTCATCTTCCTGTCTTTTTGCCTTTGACCCGAGAGACTCAGTCCAGGCTACGTGAGGTTGGTGCACATTTGACCATTTAATTCAATCTGATGCCTTCGTATAAAGCCAGAAGAGGCCTCATTCCACCTTGTCAGAGTTGTGATAAAACGGGTTTGGATTTCAAAGCAGTTTAAGAAATAGTACAATCTTAAATTATTATGTGTAGTGGCCAATCGACCAATCATGGCTTTAGTTGCAGAAGGATGGTCTCCATTAACGACGGTGTATATTTGCCTCAAAGCACAGTGATGCTAGAAATAAGCCCTCTCCCCCCCACCTTATTTTCCTTTACTTAGGCTTTTCAAAAAATGGCACACAATACTAGCATAATGCTTGAATATCTGCTGTTTTTTTTTTTTTTTTTTTTCTGTTAGTTTCAGTGTTAGAAGGCCAGGTGAATTTTCACAGAATACAAGAAAACATACATAAGAACAGTATCTTCAAATTACTCATATTTTTGAGTTTAAAGAAGGGCTAAACAAATCTATGTTTAACCTTTTGTTCTGTTTAGTAGTGGCATTTTCTTTTTTTTAAATTTTTTTTTTTTTCAACGTTTATTTATTTTTGGGACAGAGAGAGACAGAGCATGAACGGGGGAGGGGCAGAGAGAGAGGGAGACACAGAATCGGAAACAGGCTCCAGGCTCTGAGCCATCAGCCCAGAGCCCGACGCGGGGCTCGAACTCACGGACTGCGAGATCGTGACCTGGCTGAAGTCGGACGCTTAACCGACTGCGCCACCCAGGCGCCCCAGTATTGGCATTTTCAAATGTCATTGTACCTAGGTCAACGAAAACTTGTTTTTCTCTTTGGTTATTTGTCCCTCATGTGGAATGGTTGTTTATTATTCTTACAGTTGTGCTTTTCAATATTAAAATTTCTTTAAAAATGACAAGTGAAGGGGCGCCTGGGCGGCTCACTTGGTTTCGTGTCCGACTTTGGCTCAGGTCATGATCTCATGGCTTGTTGAGTTTGAGCCACACACGCTGGGCTCTGTGCTGACAGCTCAGAGCCCGGAGCCCGCTGCGGGTTCTGTGTCTCCCTGTCTCTTTGCCTGCTTGCACTCTGTCTCTGTCTCTCTCTCAAAAAATAAACATTAAAGGAAAAAACAAGTGGAAAATCTATGCAAATAACATTGCAGACAAGCATTCTGTGTTGTGTACCGTTTAGTGCTATCCAAAGTTAAACTGTTTTGCAAATGAGCTGTCCGCTGGCTGTGGTGTTACTAGCTTGGATTATATGATGTGTATCTGTTTACAAGACACTAAGCTCCAAAGTAATTTCTGTTAAGCTGCAGGCGGTTCAGACAGTTTTATCTCTTTAAAGATCTTCAGCATTAAAGTGTTTTTAATTTCAAGTGACGTTGACGGATTCAGAACGCCAGTGGATTCGACAGTGGGGAAATATTGTAAATCCCTGCCCCTAACTTTGTGAAGCAGAAAGTAGGATCTAGGTTTCAAATGTAGTATGAGGTTGACTCTTTAAAAGAATTAGGCCTTTTACTTGGAGATAATTGTAGATCATATGCTGTCGTAAGAACTAGTACAGAGATACTGTGTATTCTTGATGCAGTTTTTCACAATGGTAACATCTTGGGAGTCCTACGGTCTGATACTACAGCCAGGATACTGACACTGAAAGAGTTAAGGAACAGAGGCGTTTCATCACCAAGAATAGTTCATGTTGCTGTTTATCATTTGTCTCACCCCCACTCCAACCGCTGGCAACCGCTAATCTATTCTCCATTTCTATACCTGTATAATTTTGAGAATGTCGTGTGAGCGCAGTCATATCGTGTAGCCTTTCGGGACTGGCTTTTAGACTTTGGTGTCATTCTTTGGAGATTCATCCAGGTTGTTCCACGTGTCAGTAGTTGGTTCCTTTTTATTGCTTACTGGGACTCCATGGGATCAGTTGTACCACAGTTCGTTTAACCATCCCCCTGTCGAAAGACACCAGTGTCATTCCCAGGTTTGACAGTTATGAGTAAAGCTCTTACAAACACTGATGTACAGGTCTTTGTGTGGATGAAAGTCTTCATTTCTCTGGGAAAAATGCTTAAGATTTGGGGTTCAGGAAAGCGTGGACTTGCCACCAAATCACAGTTCCTCTGGGATGTATGCTTAGGAGTACGGTTCGCTGGGTCCTTTGGTATATGCACGTTGAGTGTGTTTTGGTTTTTGTTTTTTTTTCCAGACACTGCTGCAGTTTTCTAGAGTAGCTGTACGATTTTGTATCCTGCCAGCAATTTCTGAGTGGTCTAGTTTTTCTCATCCTTAGCAGCAATTGGTGTTGTTGCTGTTTTTATTTTTTTATTTTTGCCATTCTCATAGGTGTGCAGTGTTATCTCATTGTGGTTGTAATTTGTGTTTCCTTAACTGCTAATGATGTTGAACATGTTTTCATGTGCTTGTTTGTCAATTGTATATCTTCTTTGATACAGTGTCTGTGCTTTTGGTGCCCAATCTACTTTCTACCTAGACCCTGAAGAGTTTACGCCATTCTCCCCTCCCCTAATTTTATAGTTTCATGTTTTACTTTTAAGTCCGTGATCCATTTTAAGTTTGTATGTTGTATAAAGCGTTAGACTTAGGTTGAGGCTTGCTTTTTGTTCGTCCTTTGGATAGTCCGTTGCTCCAGCATCATTTGTTGAAAAGGCTGACTTTCCTCCTTTGGATTGCCTTTGCACTTTTCTCAGAAATCAGCAGGCCATACTTGTGGAGCTATTTTTGGATTCTGTGTTCCATTGATCGATATATCTGTCTCTGACAGTGCCTCACAGTTTTGATTACATTATGTATATACTGAGTGTTGAGATCAGATTAATTTCAGCACTTTTTTTCCCAAATTGTTTTGGCTATTCTATTTATTTTACCTTTACACATAAATTTTGTTTTATTAAAAATTTTTTTAATGTTTATTTTTGAGAGAGAGACAGAGTGCAAGTGAGGGAGGGACAGGGAGGGAGAGGGAGACACAGAATCTGAAACAGCCTCCAGGCTCTGAGCTTCAGAGCCTGATGTGGGGCTTGAACTCACAGACCATGAGATAATGACCTGAGCTGAAGTTGGATACTTAACCGACTGAGCCACCCAGTGCCCTTTATTTATTTTTTTTTTAATTTATTTTTGAGAGAGAGTGCAAGGGGCAGAGAGACAGAGATCGAGGATCTGAAGCGGGCTCTGTGCTGACAAAAGTCCAATGAGGGGCTCGAATTCATGAACTGTGAGATCATGACCTGAGTCGAAGTTGACACTTAACCAACTGAGCCACCCAGGCGCCGCTACCTTTACGCATAAATTTTAGAATAATCCTGTTGATATCCATAAACTTTTGTCTAGGATTTTGATAGGAATTGCATTAATCTGGGCTGTTGGGTTGGGGAAAATTGACATCTCTGCTATATTGTCTTCCCATCTAGTATACCTCTTGTGTATTTGTTTCTAAGATGGTCAGGAGTGGCCGCCAGAGGACACAGAGGAGAGGCTCGGGAAAACAAAGTGTATTATACTAATAGGTCCTTGAGACTTAGCATGGCATGCCACACATGGCCACATGGAAAAATACCACGGTGGTCAGGAGGCAAAAGATGGCAGTGAGGGGCCTGCTTAAGCCATAGCCTTTATTGGGATTTCTACAGGAAAGGCATGGCAAGGGTAGGGTGAATAGCTTGGAACTGACTAGTTGAATAACTTAAGTAGGCTCTGGGCTATTGGGATAGTTGGATAGTAACTGCCCCTGGGATGATTAAGGCAGAAGAATATTACCTTCTGGGGGGGATGTATGGGCCAGATAGAGGAGGGTATGGCTCTGGATTGGTTAGTTTGCATATGAAAGAAAATTTCCTGAGCCTTTGCTGTCTCTAAGAATTGGCTAGCCTTGGGAGGGTCAGTCTCTCCATAGTCAGAAAGGTTTTTTAAGATGGCAATACGTCATAATTACGTAACAATACAGTACACACACAAATTCATCTTTCCATTTATTTAGATCTTCTTGGATTTCTTTTAAATGATATTGTGTAGTTAGAACATGTAGATCCTTTATATGTTGGATATATATATATATATATATATATACACACACACACACACACACACACACATATATATTTTAATATTTGTTTATTTTTGAGAGAGAGAGAGTTCTAGCAGGAGAGGGGCAGAGAGAGGGAGACACAGAATCTGAAACAGGCTCCAGATTCTGAGCTAACATTATGAGCTGTTAGCACAGAGCCTGACGTGGGGCTCGAACTTGGGAATGGCAAGATCATGACCTGAGCTGAAGTCGGACCCTTAACTGACTGAGCTACCCAGGCACCCCTTGTTCAGTTTATATTTAAGTATTTAATATTTTTAGTGATTGCAAATAGCATTTTTTTTAAAAAAAAAATTTTTTTTTTTTTTACGTTTATTTATTTTTGAGACCGAGAGAGACAGAGCATGAACAGGGGAGGGGCAGAGAGAGAGGGAGACACAGAATCTGAAACAGGCTCCAGGCTCTGAGCTGTCGGCCCAGAGCCCGACGCGGGGCTCGAACTCACGGACCGTGAGATCATGACCTGAGCCGAAGTCGGACGCTTAACCGACCAAGCCACCCAGGCGCCCCAGCATTTTTTTTTTTTTAATGCTCATTTATTAGAGAGAGGGAGGGAGGTAAGAGGGAGTGGCAGAGAGAGAGACAGAGAGAGAGAGAGAGAGAGAGAGAGGGAGACAAGGAATCTGAAGCAGGCTCCAAGCTCTGAGCTGTCAGCACAGAGCCCGTTTTGGGGCTGGAACTCACAAATTGCGAGATCCAGACCTGAGCCGAGGTTTTATGCTTAACCAGCTGAGCCACCCAGGAGCCCCTGAATTACGCTGTTTTAGAGCAGTGCTTCCACACTACGTATTTTGTTTGTTTGTTTCAGAATCGGGCCCCTCTATATATAGCATCCTGAACCTACTCTTAGTTTATGGTCACACTGTGATTTCATTGACGTGTGTTCTGGTGTATGAATTCCGGCAATGAGTGTATGTAATTTTCTTAGCATGACACCTAGGAAATTAACTGGATTTGATAAAATAGCCTACTGAATTTTTAAGTGGATTATATTGACACTTCGGAATAACATTTACTACTCTGAGATTTTGGGAGGAGTCATTTAAAAGTTTAAGGCAGTGTAAGACTTTTTTCGAAGTCGGAGGTGCTGGAGCATGGTAGGCTCTGTCCTGCCATCTGTGTTCAGTTCCTGGTATCTGAGTGAACTGGACGGAGACCTGCTGTCCCTCTTTGAAGCCTCCGTTCCTTGTGTTTAGAGACTGAGTAACAGTGGCCTTGCAGGATCAGCCATGGAGTGCAAGCTCTTAGTAACTGACAAGTGCCATATGTATGTGCCTTTCTTTCACTAGATACATTTTTACCTTTCTCTGGGACACTTACTGCTTTCTCAGGAATAAGACCCATATTTTGAAAATAATTTGGAAACTAGTTCTTAAAAATGGAGAGTGAATTTTGTTGAGTGTCTTGTCTTTTACCTATAGGTTAAAGAACTAAGAGATACATGTGAACTAATCTCTCTCTCTCTTTTTCCCCCCTTTTCAGGCAATTACTGTCTTAACTGAGTTAATTAGGGAAAACTTCAGAAATAGCAAATTAAAACAGTGCCTCTTACCAACCCTTGGGGAGCTGATCTACCTTGTAGCCACCCAGGTGAGACCTTCTGATTACCTCTTTTGCTGTTTGACATGTTCTGACATATCCTGGCTAACAAGCCTTAATATCCTATAAAAGTTGTTTTATTTTTTTATTTTTTTTTTCAACGTTTATTTATTTTTGGGACAGAGAGAGACAGAGCATGAACGGGGGAGGGGCAGAGAGAGAGGGAGACACAGAATCGGAAACAGGCTCCAGGCTCTGAGCCATCAGCCCAGAGCCCGACGCGGGGCTCGAACTCACGGACCGCGAGATCGTGACCGGCTGAAGTCGGACGCTTAACCGACTGCGCCACCCAGGCGCCCCTAAAAGTTGTTTTGATTTCGCCCCTAAGAGCATTGCATGTTGGAATCAGCTTGTCCAGTTCTGCAAATCATTAAAAAAAAAAAAAAAAAAAATCACATTGTGCAGATCAATTTGGGAAGTACTGTTATCTTGATAATTTTGAGTCTTCTGCTGTGTATTTGGAATTGTACTGAATGTGTCTTTTTTTTTTTTTAATGTTTTTATTTTAGAGAGAGAGTGAGTGAGCATGAGTGGGGGAGAGAGGGGCAGAGGAGGAGAGAGAGAGAGAATCCCAGGCAGGCTCCATGGTCAGTGGTCATTGCAGAGCCTGACATGAGGCTCGATGCCATGAGCCTGGGGTCATGACCAAGTTTTGCAGGCCCCCAGAGTAAAAGCAGACTTTCGGTGCTCAGCTTGGCCTTCATGCTTGCAGTTATCTAACTTTTGGTTTGATTCTTTGTTTCCCTGTCAGATATCTGATGCATTGTGAGGATGTCAGAATAAAAAGAGTTGCTTTCATTAGAAGAGTGGTCAGGTGCCTAGTTGGCCATCTGATCAGGGATGAGAGTG
The DNA here is from genome assembly GCF_018350155.1 of Leopardus geoffroyi. Taxonomy (NCBI): domain Eukaryota; kingdom Metazoa; phylum Chordata; class Mammalia; order Carnivora; family Felidae; genus Leopardus; species Leopardus geoffroyi. The sequence goes on from NC_059333.1 coordinate 149,692,679, forward strand.
TAGTGTAATTCTTTTTTTTTGTTGTTTCTTTTCTTCTCTTCTTTTGAATTATTATTCCCTCCAGCTTAATTGAGATATAATTGGCATGCAGCCAACTGTACATGTTTAATGATTACAATTTGATCAATTTATACTCACACACACACACACACACACACACACACACACACACACCTGTGAAAGCATCACCACAGTTCAGATAATGAACATACCTGTCATTTCCAAAAGACTCTCCACGCTTTTTGCAATAATACCTTCCTCCTGCCCTTCCTACTGCTGCCCGCATCCACTCATTTGCTTTCTGTCACACAGACTAGTTTGCATTTTCTAGAATCTTTTGGCATCATATAGAATGCTATTTCTATTTGCTTTGAGAAGTAGATGTAAAGAATCCTCTTCTTTGGTACATACTTTAATTGGCTATAAGCTAGGCTATTTTAATAAAGGGGTGGTTCTGTGGCATTTGACTTCAACTTAGGTTAGCAAACTGGAAACGGAAGTTAGGTCCCTGCACCATAAAATCATTAACTTTTCACGAGATGAGGGCTTTTCTGGAATGGTCACTCTGAATATATGTGAACCTTCAAATCTCCGCTCAGTACAGGTGTAGTAAGACTGACCCGATGTGATAGTGTGTATTGTGTACAATACAGAGACCTAAGCCCTGTCCTGTTGGCTCTCTGGAAGCACCCCAAGGTGACAGGCTTGAGAACGGAAGAGCAGAGCGGAATCGGCCAACAACACGATGAGGCAGTTTGCTTACTGTTTGTGTGTATTTTCTTGTATCAGGGGTACCTCCCACTTGGAGCCTGGGCGTTCCTGTTGTGTCACCTTTTTGTCCAGCTGATAATGATCTCTCACCTGCCCAGTTGCAAGAACTCTAAGATGACCTCCTTGCTTTGTTCTGTGCCTGTTACCCTGTGTTAGCCAGACTGAGCCTGTTAAGCCACGGGCGTCTACAGTGTCTGTCACTCCTCAGAGCCCTTCAGCGCTTCTTGTCACGGCCAAATCCTGCCACTGACCTTGTAGGCCCTGGGGGGCTGCCTTCCCGGTGCCTGTGTGACCTCCTCTCTCCCTGCTGTCCTCCTGCCTTCCTCCTCCCGCCACACTGACCTCCCCATGGCTCTTTGAACCCGCCATGCCACACTCCTGCCTCAACACCTTTGCAGTTGTTCATCCTGCTGGCAGTGATTCTCCCTGAGGTACTTGCGTTTTCTCTGTTCGGATCCCTTCAGAGAGTCTTCTCCTTGCGTGGTCTTGCGTGGTGGGAGATGGGGCCACCCTGTCTACGGTCTTCCTCTCGCTCCGTACCCTGCTCTGGTTTTCTTTGTAGCGGCCCCAGCATCTTGACTGACTTGCCTTGTTTTCTCCTCCTCCACCTGCTTCTTCCTTCTTTCTCTTCTTCGTCTTCTTCTTTCCCCACTAAATGCTATTAAAACAGAAAATTTCTCAGTCCTGTTCACGGCTGTGTGACCATCATTTAGAAGAATTCCTGGCACTTCGTAAGTGCTTCTGTAAGGCGCGCCCCACACCAAGACCCATGGGACAGGAGGGAGTGAGCAAGGAGGCAGGGCTGGAGAGACTGGCCAGGGCATGTTCAGGAAGGAATCTGGATGAGTCCGATGTCGTCGTCTTAAGCCTGTGAGCAAGGGGAAGTCACTAGGGTTTTAAAGAAGGGTAATGGTGTCATCTGATTTCAGTGCCAGAGGGATGACTCTGGCTTAAAGGTGGAGAATAGGTGGGAGAATGGTAAGAAAAGATTCTGAGCTGAAATGAGAGTAAGCGAAGTAGGAGTGAAGTTAGGCGGGCGAAGAGGGTGTTTCAGGAAAGAGAAAGCCAGTAGGGCTGAGGTAGCTGACGGTCCATGAAAAAGTTCTGAAAAGAGCCTGCTGGATCGAGTGGCGTGAAAGTCACCAGAAACTCAACAGGAGCTGTTTTATATGTTTATTTACTTGACTTCAAGCGAGGGAGTTGGAAGAAAGCATCCTGGAGCGCGCTGAGCCTCTAGCAGGCGGTGAGGAAGCTGGGACCAGCATTGTGAATCGAGAATAGGTGTGAAAAGGAGCGGAGGGGCCGAGGCCGCAGGGAGCCCCGTTTGGAAGATGGGGACGGTGAGGTTATTGTGGTGGAAATGGAAAGGACCCCGTGGACAGGACTTGGAAAATTTGACAGTATGGGGTAGATAGCAAGGTGATGACCCTGGAGGAGGCAGGATGGGCATGGGATCCTGGGCCCACGTGGAAGGGGTGGAGGAGCCTGTCCCGTTGTAACCGCTGGGTGCAGCAGATGGCTGCAGGGGTAGGAACGCCGGGAGCTGCCTTCTCACTCACGACTTCCGTGATCTCTGTGGCAGAGGAAAGTCGGTGCAGTGGCCAGAGGATCACAGCTGTGAAGTGGCCCTTTCTGAGAGGGAGTCGGTCGGAGAACCGGATGCTGCAGAGTGAGAACGAAGCTCCCTGGGCTTGCTGATCCCACGTCATCCATGGGCTCTGTGTCGTGGGGTCACCCCTCTCAGAGCCCCGCTGCCTGAGCGCAGGCCTGGGGAAGCAAGCCGCCGGCTCCCTCGGGGGTTGGTTTCCCCAGAGAAGGGAAAAGGACATGCGGGAAGGGTTTTGGCCTTTGGCAGGAGGGATTCAACGACAGACCAGGGGATCTAAGTGGCTGGGGGAGGGTAGGCGATAGAGTACAGAAAGGGTGTGGTAGACGGTCTGAACAAGTGAGCTGGAAGGGAAGAAAATCACGTTTGGACGTGAAATTGGGTGCTGAATTTTTGTGATTTTCGATAGTGATTTTCAAGCTGCAGCAGCCTGGGATGATAATGTCTAGCCTCTGACCTGTGTGGGATTCTGTGTGGGAGCAAGGATACGGTGTTAATGGGTCATGATTCTCATCATGCGTATAAAAAGCATCTGGACCAATAAGGTACCAGTTCTAAAATTTGGATGGTCTTAAATATTTTCTCCAAACAGAACCTAAAGAGATTCATTGCCTTAAAGGGATTAATTGCCACCCCCCCCCCCCAATCTTTCTGTGTGGTACCTAATTTATAATTAGATTTTATTTGAGAAATTACAGTGGTGTTTCTGTGGTTGTTACCCTAACTTGGTTCTTCTGTGAGAGAATCCTTGCCGATATCATTAAAATCAGCGAACCCACCAGTCACACTTGCTAATTTTTATTTAGCACATTGTCTTACCGGGCAACATACTGCCTTTTACTTGTGCTTGTGGGTTTTCCTGAGATCCTCCTCAGAGCTGTGAGTTCTGTGCTTTCAAATCCTTTCGAATAATGGAATACCTTTCAGGTAGGAATATCTGTATTCTCACCTACGATTGTCAATAGAGTAGTTTCTCTGCCAAGTGGATCGTATTGTCATTTCTTAGTTTTCTTTTTTTTTCTTCTTCCTGCCTGGCTTCTGATGGAGGGGTCTGATGAACATCATATAGAACATGAGGAGAAAGGAGAAACACCTTGTGTGTACAACGTAGTAAAAGACCCCCTCACTGGGTCAGAATTGCCGGGTAGTGATACTTTTCAATAGGATATTAAGAAGCTTCAGAGAGTTTGTATGTTTGAAACGGTCTTTTTCTCGAACGGGTTAATCTCTTTTGTGCTGTTAGCTTCACTGCTTTTCCTTCCACTTTTTTTTAGGAAGAAAAAAAAAAGAACCCTAGAGAATGCTGGGCCGTTCCCTTGGCTTCGTACACAGTGCTAATGAGGTGCCTTCGGGAAGGGGTAAGGCTCCTTTGTGGTCCTCTGTAGACACCCGCATGGTAATAACCCTTCAGGCGCTGTGTGAGGAGTGTAGCCTGCGGCCGTGCGGGGAGCTTGTCAACCGAGTATCGCTCCTGAATTTAAATAATCCCGACAAGCCGCTGTGAGCAAGTGACCTGTGGTGGCTGGCGCAAGTGCAAAAATGAACCAGCTCTCTCATTCACTTTCTGAAGCGTCTCGCCTTTTTAAAATACGATAGCAAACACAAGCAGCGTAAGTAGCTTTTTTATAACCTGTCCTCAATACTCCCCTGCTCTTAAACTCCTTGACACACCAGTTTAGCAAGCAGGGTGTATGCAGAGACCTCGCTGGGGGCCTCACAAGCCCCGTGATTATCTTGTCGGCTTGCCATCGTGCAGTTCAGAAACAGGAACCTTCCGCCAGTATCCATTGATTTTAATATTAAGTGGTATTTATCATGTGATTCTTTTTTTCAATTTATTCACGGTCCTTCTCATGCCATCGGTAGTGGCTGCAAACCAGCCAGCTGGCCAACTAACCGACTGGCATAGGGAGCTCCTGTGTGTGACTTTGTAAAGAATCGAGTAGCTGACCTAAAAGGGTCACGTTTTCTGTTTGCTTTAAACCATTTGACATTGTTTCACCCAAGGCAGAGCCATAGGCTAAAAACATTCCTTAAGGAATGAAAAAAATATGTCCCAATAAACATGTTCCTTTTGAGTTCATTACTTCCTGCGTCATCGAATGGTAAGGGATGATGTTCCAGGTGCAGGAGCGCTCTGCACGGTCTTGCCCTAGTGATCCAGAAAGGAAGTTTGAAAACTTCCTAGCCCGTAGCGTTGGAGATGTCAGCTGTCATTATGGGGTATGAATAAAGCCAGTAAATTGTGCTTTACCAAAGATATGAGAATTAAGTCACGTTTCTCTGTAGTCAAAAGATGTGTTTCAGTTTATCACTCAAGACCTTGGGGCGCCTGGGTGGCGCAGTCGGTTAAGCGTCCGACTTCAGCCAGGTCACGATCTCGCGGTCCGCAAGTTCGAGCCCTGCGTCGGGCTCTGGGCTGATGGCTCAGAGCCTGGAGCCTGTTTCCGATTCTGTGTCTCCCTCTCTCTCTGCCCCTCCCCCGTTCATGCTCTGTCTCTCTCTGTCCCAAAAATAAATAAACGTTGAAAAAAAAAATTTGAAAAAAAAAAAGACCTCAAGCTAGGCACACTTGGGGACACACAGATGAAGAAGATGAATACTCTTCACGCACAGTGATCTTACCTATTGGGGGAGATCAGATAAAAACAAAGTGGATCATGTCAACTGTATAAATGTGGAAGCACAGAACTATGGGAACGCAAAGGAGAGAGGGAGTCTTCTAGGAACTTTTTTCACAGCATAAAGAAATTTTGCAAACTTTGTATCTTAATTTTTAAAACGAAGATTGTTAGGGAAAAATCCGTCATTTGACGGCCAACAGGACTGATTAGGGAATTTCAGTCCCTGCCTGACGACTTCCCTTCCAGATTCTTGTTCCCACCCTACTTGCCTCAGGTGCCAAATTACTGTTGGGAAAATAAGTAAAGTTCTGCACCATAAGATGGCCTATGGGACTAAAACAAGCTCTAATTCCCAGCTCAGAGACTCATCTTCTGGGTTCTTCCTGCCCTGTTTGCAGCGTGCCCGAAAGCCGTCAGGAATGTGGAAGATGACGCTATAAATTACCCTTCCCACCTGCATTCGGCACTCAGATCTCTGGAGAATGCTCTCCTCTGAGCCCACCCGTGTAAAATAGATCTTCCTTCCTTCCAAGATCTCTGAGTGCCTCTTGGTTCTTCTGCTGGGTGATCCAGACCAGTTTCCATAATAAGATTAATGGGCAGTAAAAGGTTACTAATTCTAGTTCATGAGGTTGTATCCTTAATCGAATATTTTCTCCCACACCCTTCCGTGTTTTTCATTGTATGTGTAAGATGAAGAATAATGCCTGATATCCGTGTGTGTTATTAAACAATTATTTTTAATCATTATGATACTTCGTATTTTAGTAGCAAATGTGCCTTTTATTGTCTTGGTATGTATGACAGGTCTTGTGTATTTTCCATAAAGAGGGAGGGAAGTCCAGGCCTCTCTACAAAAATTTTATTGTACGTTAGAAAAGCAGTTAAATATGTGCTTGGACAGCACATGCAGGTGTCTCTCACTTTTCAAAAGTACATGTTATGCCCGACTTAACTTTTACAAAAGACCCACATTAGTACTTGTTTTCTCTCATTGAAAGAAATACGAAGAGGGTTTCTGCTCCCACGAAAAAAGGCAAAAAGCAAAACAGCATTCAGGGTTTGTTTTGCAGCCAGTTGTTACACAGGCAGGCCTCTGCCTGTCCTGAGAAGCAGGGAGAGTGGCCCGCCAAGGTCCTTCCTTCCCCAGAAACTATGTTCGGCATCTCAGCATCAAGCCACTGAGCCCACCGTGCCTTCGAGCATCTGTGCCTTGTGTTGATGTATTTTCTGCATCCATTAACAAGATGGGTCCTAAGGTATCAGAGAAGCCTGAGAGAGGTTGTTTTTGGGGTCTGGGAATACTCAAAACCTTTTCTGTTTAAATTATGGTGATAGCTCTTGGTTTTATACCATTTGGGCTTCCTAAAGGTTTCATAGGAACAGGGTACTTTGGGATAGTGGGAGAAACCTAAACTTGAACATTGTCTCTGTAACACAGATAGATTAGGGGGTGATTATCCCCCCTAAAAAAAGATTTGTTTACAAAAATAACTGAATTGTAGCAGTTCTTTAGCATGTATCTAATGTATTTAGGATGTAGTTGAAGGTGAATAATTTTTAAGCCTCTTATTTTCAACAATTAATTTTTTCCATGTAGAAAAACTTTCCCCAGCACCTACTGATATTTCCTGATGTAGGGGTGTGTGTGTGTGTGAAACATATATCATAAACAAAAGAGTATGTGAAATTTATGTGTATGGTTAAAAGCACACTGATACACCCACTCTCTTTATTTTTATTTTTATTTATTTAATTTAATTTTTTATTTTTTTCAATTTACATCCAAATTAGTTAGCATATAGTGCAACAATGATTTCAGGAGTAGATTCCTTAGTGCCCCTTACGCATTTAGCACATCCCCCCTCCCACAACCCCTCTAGTAACCCTCTCTTTGTTCTCCATATTTGAGAGTCTCTTATGTTCCCCATCCCTGTTTTTATATTATTTTTGCTTCCCTTCCCTTGTGTTCATCTGTTCTGTCTTAAAGTCCTCATATGAGTGAAGTCATGTGATACTTGATTTTCTCCAATTTCACTTAGCATAATACCCTCCAGTTCCATCCACGTAGTTGCAAATGGCAAGATTTCATTCTTTTTGATTGCCGAGTAATACTCCATTGTGTATGTGTGTGTGTGTGTGTGTGTATACACACACACATATATACACACCCCACATCTTCTTTATCCCTTCGTCCATCGATGGACATTTGGGCTCTTGCCATACTTTGGCTATCGTTGATAGTGCTGCTATAAACATGGGGGTGCATGTGTCCCTTCGAAACAGCATAGCTGTATCCCATGGATAAATGCCTAATAGTGCAATTGCTGGGTCATAGGTTAGTTTTATTTTTAGTTTTTTGAGGAACCTCCATACTGTTTTCCAGAGTGGCTGCACCAGCTTGCATTCCCAACACCCACTCTCTTTAAAAAAAAAACCAAAAAAACCAAAAAAAACTGGTAATATATTTCTTCTCTGTCCCTGGATTGCAGCTTGCTCTTTTCTTCCAAGGAGTAGCCACTATTCTTACTTTATGATAAACATTCCCAAGTATTTCTTTATCACGTTTCCATCTTTGATTGGTTCTTAAGGCTGAACTTTATATAAATAAATGGCACCGAATCCTGTGGAGACTTTATTTTGCTCAAAATTAGGTTGAAGTTGATACATGCCAATTGTGTAAACTATAGTTCATTTATACTACTGCATTGTACGTTGTTGGAATGTGCCTCAATACACTCATACACACGTTGTATCAGTTTGTATTCCCACCAGTAGGGTATAGGAGTACCCTTGAACTCATGTCTTGAACATTTGATCTAGTCAGACTTTAAATTTTTGTCAATCTTCTGGGCATTAAATGTTTTCTCATAATAGCTTTAATATGCATTTTTGTGATTACTAATATGGTCACCATCCTTTTTTATTTATCTTGTTTTGTTGGGGGGGGGATTTCTGTTGCTTTGTAGGAATTCTCTACACTGCCTCCCTTACCACAAGCCTGTTGTTATAAAATGTTTGAAATAACTAGAAAAGGAAAGAAGACTAATAATGACCTTTATTTCCATCACTTAGTGTCAACGGTTTTTAACATTTTGCTCTCCTTGCTTTGTTGTAATATAGGTGTGTATGTATATATTCATATGTACATGCATTTATTCATTTATATTCATTTGTTTTCTGAACTGTTTGAAAAAAAAACGCAGATGCCGTTGGCACTTCATCCATTGGAATGTTTGTGTATTCTGGATACTAATCTTTGGTTTATATGTGTTACTAGATCCTTTCTGATGGTGGTTGGACTTTTCATTTTCTTAACCAACTGAGCCACCCAGGTGCCCCAAGGGCTTTTCATTTTCTTACAATATCTGATGATAAGCAGAAGTTCCTCATTTTAATGTAGCTAAATTTATCAATTTTTTCTGTTATGATTGGCTTTTTGTGTCTCATATGCTTCTCTACTTCACCATCATTAGATGGTCTATTCCATTTTCTTCTAAAAGCTTTAGTTTGGGGCGCCTGGGTGGCTCAGTCGGCTAAGCGTCCGACTTTGGCTCAGGTCATGATCTTGCGGTTCGTGAGTTCGAGCCCCATGTCGGGCTCTGTGCTGACAGCTCAGAGCCTGGAGCCTGTTTCAGATTCTGTGTCTCCCTCTCCCTCTCTGACCCTCCCCTGTTCATGCTCTGTCTCTCTGTCTCAAAAATAAATAAACGTTAAAAAAAAATTAAAAATAAATGAAAGTTTTATTTTTCCTTTATTTAGAACTTTATTTGTAATTGTTCTGTGTGTGCGCTGCTGTGTATGGGTAGTTTTATCTTTTTAAAAATGTTTTTATTTTTGAAAGAGTGCGTGGGCAGGGGAGGGGCAGAGAGAAGGAGAGAGAGAATCTCAAGCAGGCTTCGCACTGTCAGCACAGAGCCTGACACAGGGCTTGCACTCATAAACCACGAGATCAAGGTCTGAGCTGAAATCAGGAGTGGGATGCTTAACCACCTGAGTCGCTCAGGCACCCCTGGGTAGTTTTATCTTAAAAATATATATATATGGGTAATGAGTTCTCCCAGGATTTTTTAATGAGACAGTCACCCTCTTCCCACTGCTCTGCAGTGTCCCCTTGTTACATCAGTGTCTTTTCCTGGGCTCTGTTTGGTTCTGTTGGTCTATTATCTGTCTCTGTGTCATACTATCTAAATTAATACTTCCTATTATTTAATACTAAGGATATGGGGAGTTTTCCCCTACTAACATTTTTTTCAAGAGTTTCTCAGTTAATTTTGTTCCTTTCACTTGCATGTAGTTTTTAGATTCACCTTTTCATGTTCGCCTGTTTGGATGTTAAGAACACATCTGCAAATAAATTTGAGAAAAATCGGTTGATATTAGTAGAAAATGGAATGCATACTCAATGAGAAGACCAATAATAGGAGAATGACACATTTGATTAAAAAAAAAACTGAAGATAACTGATTGAAGTTCCTTTGAATTTTTGATGGGATTCAGCCGATGCATTTAATTTATTGCTTAAGCTACCTCTCAGATGTAGGTCGCATTCTTTACAGGTAACATTTATGAAACATCTATTATGCACCGCTAGGTGCAGAAAGGTAAAGATAAATTAAGATGCTGCCCTGCCTTCAGTTTTTAGGAAAGAAATTTTTTTTAATCCTTAGTTCTGTATACCAGCCTTTTATTGTTGTTTTGGTAACTTCATTTGCTTTGGTTTCTTTCTTGTGTACTCAGTAAGACATTTCAGGCTATTAACTTTTCGTTCCATGCTAGCTGTATCTCACTAGTTTTGACATGTAGTGTTTCCATTATTGCTATTTTATTGATAGTCCCTAGTTCTAGCTTTAAATTTGTCCTTGATCCAGGGTTGTTTATGAGGTGGTTAAAACTTTTTCATGTGGGTGGGATTTTATTGCCTTTTTTTTTTTATTTGTTAAAGTAACAAAGTTGCATTACCTTATTGTCAAGAAAGTGGTTTGTCCTGTTTCTCTTTGGATTAAAAAAATTGTGGTAAAACACACGGTAACATAAAACTAAACCACTTTGACCACTAAGTATATATAGTTCTGTGGTATTGAGTACGTTCACATTGTTGTGCTGTTTCTGTTGTTTTAAATATATTGAGATGTTCTTTTGCCTCAATTACTGATTTTTTTTTTCCACATCAAAACTTTGTAATGGATCTTGTTGAATATGGGCCAAATTGATTCAATTTTTAGCCCTTTTCTTTAATTTCTGCATTGGGAAGAAAGCAGTATAGAAATTTTACTTCATTTTTTAAAGAAATTTTACTTCATCTTAATTTGATATGTAGACTTCTTTTTAGACGCCAACTGCAGTTTTCAGTTATAAACTTTTTGTTCACAATGCATAGAAAATTAGCTTTGCCTGGGATATTTATAGGTGTTAAAAGAATAAAGCATTTTCTAGTCAAATACTTAGAGACACCAGATTAAACAAGGTTGAGCAGTTTGATTTGTTGTTAGTACTTTTCAGAGCTTGTAATTATGAACTACTTGGGAGAATATACAGCATTTTCAAAGTAATTTGCCCACAGACCTACCCTATCCTATGGCATGTTGTGTGTGATGCACTGTGGGAGAGGAAGCTGTGGGCTTACACTGAGAGTGTCAGGAGTTTAAGATCATTTTCAGTAGGTTTTCTCTTTTTAAAGTTCTCTAAGATATTATGATGGTGTTTTCCAAACAGCCTACTTTCTGAACACGATTTCTGTAACTTTAACAATGGTGATAGAGATACGAGTCAGATGTTTTTGTCCTTGTGACAGATGTCAGTGCTTAGAGGGAGAGAAGAGAAGTAATCAGAGAGTAAGAGACATATGGTGGGTCACACAAGCAGTTCGGAAGATCTTATGTGACTGCTGAAAAAGGAGTGTGGCAGTGTGGAAGAAAAGGTATCTATGAGGATACTGAATCTGTTTCAGAGTTGGGGTTGGCATTTCAAAGACCTTCAGCTGAGAGTCAGAGGATGTGGATTTCAATCCTACACATGCTACTCTTCAGTGGTTTGGTGTTGGCCAAGGTCTAGGTGACCCACCTGGTGGTGTTTCCTGTATAGGAGGGTACTTGTGCTTCATGACCTTCCATGAGCTTCTGACTTGGGCCCCCTCTGAGTCTGACAACTTTCCCTTCCATTGCTTTGACCTTAATGTTGTATACAGTACTAAGGAGCAGTTGGTCATTGCTGTATTGATCTCAGGAATATTTGGCAATGAGCTTACGTGATGTATGTTTATATGTGCGTGGGATAAGGACGGTGAGAAAGCTGACCTTTCTTTGAAGTGTTTATTTTTATATTAAAAAATTTTTTGTTAACGATTACTCATTTTTGAGAGAGCGCGAGCAGGGGAGGGGCAGAGAGAGAGGGAGACACAGGATCCGAAGCAGGGTCCGGGCTCTGAGCCGTCAGCACAGAGCCTGATGCGGGGCTCGAACCCACAAACCATGAGATCACGACCTGAGCCCAAGTCGGACACTTAACCGACTGAGCCACCCAGGTACCCCTGAAGTGTTTATTTTTATCTGGGTAGGTAGTAGCCTATTATTCTACAATGACAAGCCAGAAGCAGCTCCTAGGGAATTTCCCCATATTTACGGGAGAAGATTATTTGTATGTTTGTATCTAATCAACCACATCTGTTTTGATAACCTGCATAATAGTCGGTGTGTGATTATAGGTGCTGAACTCACAATGCATAAGTTGTAGTTAAAAATATGAGGTCCAGGGGCGCCTGGGTGGCGCAGTCGGTTGAGCGTCCGACTTCAGCCAGGTCACGATCTCGCGGTCCGTGAGTTCGAGCCCCGCGTCGGGCTCTGGGCTGATGGCTCAGAGCCTGGAGCCTGTTTCCGATTCTGTGTCTCCCTCTCTCTCTGCCCCTCCCCCGTTCATGCCCTGTCTCTCTCTGTCCCAAAAATAAATGTTGAAAAAAAAAATTAAAAAAAAAAAAATATGAGGTCCAGGGGCACCTGGGTGGCTCAGTCAGTTGAGCGTCCGACTTCAGCCAGGTCACGATCTCGCGGTCCGTGAGTTCGAGCCCCGCGTCGGGCTCTGGGCTGATGGCTCAGAGCCTGGAGCCTGCTTCCGATTCTGTGTCTCCCTCTCTCTCTGCCCCTCCGCCGTTCATGCTCTGTCTCTCTCTGTCTCAAAAATAAATAAATGTTAAAAAAAAAAAATAAAAAAAAATATGAGGTCCAAAAAACATATAAACCATTGGCTTCATTTTTTTCTGAATAACAGCTTATTAGATAATTTTGAAGTAACACTTATTTTAAGAGGACATTTAATTTGCATTTTGAAATTAGAGTTCTCTTTTTTTAAAAATGAAAACTAGTGTTAAAGTTGCTTTTGTGTTTAATTAGAAAAGACCAGGCTCAAATTAGAAGTACTAGAGATGTTAGACATTAAATGTCTTATCTTTGAAATGTTTTAGGCCTAAAACACAGGGAAAAATTAGTTTAAAATTCTTGGCTTTTGATACAAGTGAAAATGTAGAGTTAGATTTTCTGATTTTGTTCCTGTCACAGTTTAATGTTCTGATAAAGAAATGTGTGTGCCTCCGCCTGGGTGGCGCAGTCGGTTAAGCGTCCGACTTCAGCCAGGTCACGATCTCGCGGTCTGTGAGTTCGAGCCCCGCGTCGGGCTCTGGGCTGATGGCTCAGAGCCTGGAGCCTGTTTCCGATTCTGTGTCTCCTTCTCTCTCTGCCCCTCCCCCACTCATGCTCTGTCTCTCTCTGTCCCAAAAATAAATAAACGTTGAAAAAAAAAATTAAAAAAAGAAATGTGTGTGCCTCAGCATCAGGTTCTTTGTGGGTCCTCACCACTCTGTTGGTGTTTCTGCAGCGAGAGGTGGCAACACGTATGTGGACTGTGAATGATCCAGTGTTTTCTTTATTAAACTAGCCATAATTTTTCTTTCTGGCTGGGTACAGTGTACTTTATTGATGGTATGTGACAAGGAAGGGCTCCTGAGCCTCCCCCCTTCTTCAGGGGACCTGGGATGGAAACTGTGTAGCAGTTAAGAGATTCACAGTATATTGGGGGTTGAGTTGGGGCATGGGCATCCAGCACCTGAGGGCATCTCTCTGCCTCTTGCTCTTGCTGAGGCTGGTGGCTCAGGGGGCTCTTACTCTTTGGAGGCCATGTGGACCATAATGTCCGCCACCTGGTTACTGTAGCCAAATTTATTGCCAGGAAATGAGCTTGACCGCTTTACCAATGAGCAATGCCAGCCTTAGTATCGAAGGTGGAAGAGTGGGTGTCACTGTTCAAGTTGCAAGAGATAGCCCAGTCCTCAGGGTAGCCCGGGATGCACTGGAGGGGGCCTTTCCGTGCCTGCTTTGCCACCTTCTTGATGTCATCCTGTTGGCAGCTTTCTCCAGGCGTCAGGTCAGATCCGTGACTGACGGGTTGGAGGTGGGGACATGGAAGGCCATGCCAGTGAGCTTTCCGTTCAGCTCAGGGACGACCTTGCCTGTAGCCGCGGTGGTGCCAGTAGCAGCAGGGATGACGTTACGGGAAGCCTCTGGGCTGTCGTGCCACAGCTTCCCAGAGGGACCGTCCCCAGTCTTGTGGGTGGCAGTGATGGCACGGAGTCACGAATCGTGATTCTCTCCACGGTGCTGGGATCGTCATGGATGGTCTTGGCCAGAGGGGCCAAGTAGTTGGGGCAGCAGGAAGCGTTGCTGACAGTCTTCTCGTTGTTCCTGCCCATCACAACCACGGGGCATCAGCAAAAGGGGGAGAGATGATGATCCTCTGGGTCCCAGCTTTCTCCATAGTGGAAAAGACCCCGGTGGACTCTGCAGCATGCTCAGCACCAGCATCGCCCCGTTTGATGCTGACGGGAGAGAGGCTTTCCGTTGACGACAAGGTTTCAGTTTTCAGCCTTGATTGTGCCGTTGAATTTGCTGTGGGTGGAATCATCCTGGAACATGTAGATTATGTAGTTGGGGTCAACGAAGGGGTCATTGATGCTGACGATACACATTTTGCCAGAGTTAAAAGCAGCCCTGGTTACCAGGTGCCCGATACAGCCGAATTCATTCACTCTGACCTTCACCATCGTGTCTCGGGGACGTGACTGGCACCGCACCAGAAGTCGTGGTTGTCTGCCGAATGGGGAGGACCAGAGAGCCACCATCCGTAATGTTTTGAACCCTATTCAGTAGGAGGCAAAAGGGCTTATTAAGGATGGAGTTACCTGATGTGTCTTGAAGTGAACCGTTGAGAATGGCATGAGGAAGGGACCCTTAGCACCAAGTGAGATAGATCAGCTTCCAGAGAGGTGGTGTAAGGTAAGAAGCACACAGCATTGCATTTTACATGCAAGGGTGAGGTTGCATATCCTCTCCTCCTGTGGCAGGTGACTTCACAGAGGAGGTTTCAGAGTTTGGCTCTGCTGCATTCAGTATGTAAAAACTGGTGAAACGTCAATGATAATACCTTTCAAGGATTTTTATATTGGTTGGATTTCTGTTTAAATTTTCACATTCTTTTGACTTATTTTTATCCCCTTACATGCTTTGTACTCTTAATAATCCTATAGCTCTTTTGTTTCTTTCTCATTTCATACCTATCCTTATGGTTTTTCTATTTATCTTTTTATTATCATTTTTAACTTATGGTATCATGTTTAGAGGAAACGGTGTATGTATGATTTCAGTCATTTAGAATTTGTTGAGACTTCTTTCATGACTCAGTATGTGTGTATATTCAGGGAAAAAATGGTGAATTCTGCCATTGTTGGATAAAGTTTTTTTCTGCCCAGTAGGTCAGGCTTATTAATCTGATTGATAGGGATAGAAGTCTTCTGTATCTATGCTGATTGCTTTTTCTCTATTTTATCAGCTACTGAGACATGTTTTTAAACACTTTGCTTGGTAGGGTTGCAATTTTGTTGTATTTTGCTTTTATGTATTTTGAATATTGGTAATTAGATACATAAAAATTTAGATTATATTTCCCTTGGTTTACTGACATTTTTATCATTATGTTGTTACCTTAAAAAATCAACAGTAATGCTTTTTGTCCAAAGCTTATGCTCTTTGATATTAATTTGCTTATACCATCCTTTGTTGGATTAGATATGACTGATATTTCTTTTTTCATTCTCTTAATTTTAGCCTTTCTAGTTGAATAAATTAAAAAAAATTTTTAATGTTTTTATTTACTTTTGAAAGAGAGAGACATAACACAAGTGGGAGAGGGGCAGAGGGAGGGAGACACAGAATTTGAAGCAGGTTCCAGGCTCTGAGCTGTCACCACAGAACCTGATGCGGAGCTCGAACTCACAAACCATGAGGTCATGACCTGAGCTGAAGACGGATGCTTAACCGACTGAGCCACCCAGGTGTCCCCAAATGAATTTATTTTTGATGTGTCTCTTCGTACAGTGTTTAACGAAATTTCTGCTTTATAGTTTTTCTTTAGTATTTAGTCCATTTATGTTTATTGTAGTTGTTGGTATAGTTGTATTTATAGCTGGCATCTTATTTTCTGCTTTTGTTTATTCTGTTTTGTATTTATTTTTTCTTCATGTCCTTTTGGTTTGCTTTTTTAATGATTATTTTTATTCTTTTAATGGCTATTCTGTTGCTCTTGTTAAAATACATTTTTTTTCTGTGAATACAATTGTGGGTTGACAGTATATTTTAACAATTAAAGGTATTGTTTTAGTGTCTTCTGACTACACTTGTTGCTGTTAAGAAATTAGCTGTTAGACCAACTGTGGCTCTTTTGAAGGAGATACTCTGTAATTCAAGTGAGGGCCTACTTACACTTTTAGCTTTTGGGCTTTTTTCCCTGCAATCTCCTTTCCCTAACATACACCTGCAGCCCCCAACTCAGATCAGTGGGGAGTCGGGAAGATGGAAAAGTTACTTTTTGTTCATCTCTATTATATTTGGTTGTGGCCACTGGGAGCTCTAGCTTTACTCGGTGCTGGTTCTTCACCTAACTTCCAACTTGTGTGGGTACTCGCCCGCCCTCTCATTCCTTTTGTTCACCTTGTTAGACAAGTGCTCTCAGGGTAAACATCAGCTTAAGTGCTCTGGATATCTCTGAGGGTATCTCTCAGAGTTCTTGCCTATACAGTCACTGGCCTAACAATTTGGTCCTAGTTCACTGATGCTTTTAAAAAGGTTTGTTTATTTTCTTATTTTAAATTTAGCATGTGGATTGCTTTTGGAGGGATAGAGTTGTCCAGATATCTAGCCCACTATATTGTAAGAAATAGAAATCCTGTTTTCTTGATTTAATGAGTTACTAAAACAGTAAACCAGGGAAAATAAACTCCAGATACCTTGGAGTCTTTAGAAGAAAGATCATAGTTTTGCTAAACCAACAAATGTGAAAATAATGTCAGTATTTTTTTGAGGAGGGGAGAGGCAGAGGGACAGAGAGAGCGGAAATCTTAAGCAGGCTCCAAGCCCAGCGCAGACCCTGATGTGGGGCTTGATCTCATAACCGTGAGATCATGACCTGAGCTAAAATCAAGAGTCAGGTGTTTAATGGTCTGAGCCACCCACGCACCCCTCATGTCAATATTTTAGATGTTAATTTTGATACTCCTTTTTGAAGAAGTAGGCATGTAGACTAAAATAACATTGGCAGTGAAATTTTTTTTAAGACTGCCCACAATACATTAGATCTACTTACCATTATTAAAAATGAGTATAACTCTTCATTAATAAGCATAATCATCATAGGCTTATTTTCATAGGATCATTTCCTAATCATCATAACTTTTATCCTCATAATATGATGAAATAGGTCTTTGATTTAAGTGACGGATATTAGTTCAGTCCAGTTATCCCTTTTGAAGAGTTAATTAGGCAGAAAATAACACCAATCTTACTGCTTGTATTGCATCCCACAGGGGATTTCAGAGGGACTAGGATAGCTCGTTTCAGGTAGTAGCAAGTTGAATTGACCTGACAGCCTCAGTGAGTTTATAGAGCACTGGGATGACACATGGCTCCTTTCCAACCTGAGTGCTAAA
Organism: Leopardus geoffroyi; assembly: GCF_018350155.1. Classification (NCBI taxonomy): domain Eukaryota; kingdom Metazoa; phylum Chordata; class Mammalia; order Carnivora; family Felidae; genus Leopardus; species Leopardus geoffroyi. The sequence continues at coordinate 149,709,705 of NC_059333.1, forward strand.
ATAGTGGTGGTTTTCAAGTAATAGGAATGAGTCCTCTAGGATTTGGCTGATGGTTGTGATGGAAAGCCCATGGTAAGGTATTTGAGAGAGTTCTTCCCCCCAGATAGCCCTTTGCTCCCCACCTCTACATCGCAGGGCAAAGGTTTCAGAACCTAATGAGAAGACACAGAGCAAGGCATAAAAGACCAAAATGTCATACATGTATGTACTGAGAGCTAGGGAGGGTGGAGGACATAGCTTGGTATCTGTGGGCAAGTAGGTTTCCTTATATTGCACTCCCACCTCAGGGAATCTTTGCACCCCTCAGGTACAGATGCGCTTTCCAAGAGGAGTACCTCTCCAGGTCAGACTTGAGATGGGGAATATGAGAAAACGACTCTGTGTGGATTGGCCTGGGTTCAAGGAAAAAGGGGCAGGAGTTGAGCTGAGTGGTTAGGCATGCTGTTTATTGTTCTCAAATTTACCAACTAGGTGAAGCATTTTCTTTTCTCTTGGGTGTAATGAATAAAGGAACAGAGAGAGGATGAAAGGGTTATATTCTAGCCACAAGGGAGGAAACATCAGGAATGGGGAGGAAGCATTGAAGAAGTTCAGGTAACTTTAAAACTGTTTTTCTAGCAGCCTTATAATTCATACTTTGTGATACTCATAATTGGAAGTGAAGCTAACATGTTAAAAATATATTACTTAAAAAATATGCTATTTTTTATGACCTAGGTTAAGTATCCGCGTATGTTATGTAATTTCCAAACTGCTTTGTGTCTTATTTTTATAGATGAAGAAGCTAAAGCACAGAGGTGAAAATGCCCAAGGGTATACAGTTGGTAGAATGGTTTGAACCTAGATCTATAACTCAGTATCTTCCTACTTTTTTTTGCATTTTCATGAAAAATACATAATTTTTTGATTGAAAAAATTTACGTATGTACTGTAACAATTTAAGCAATGTCTAAAATAGAACTATTGGACCCCACAACTCACACCTATTATACTCATTGTTAATAGGTATTGTATCTATCTCTTTCTATGCTCTTTTTTTTTTAACTTAGATATTTACATATGCATATGTTCTTGTTAAACAAACATGGGATTGTATTCTACATAGAATTTTTAATGTAATTGTCAATATTTCAGTTGACCTAGAACTTACATAAAATATTCAGGTATTCAGTATGTGCGTATTGTAAATATTTCCTCCTAGTCTAAGACACGATGAGGCAATAATGGTGTCATGAGGATAAATTTACAATTTTTGTGAGTGTTAATTTAACAATTTTTTCTTTTATGCTTAGTGCCTTTTTCCTAACAAAGCTTTGCCTACCTCAAAATAGCTAAGATACTCTTTATGGTCTTTTCTAGAAGGTTTTTGGCTTAGCTTTCCCATTTAAGTCTGTGACTCGTCTCCAATTAACTCATGAGTACAGAGTTTCGTGGGATGTTTTATGGTTCAGTGTATACTGTAACATGGTGATGTTTTGTGTGATCTTGAAAAAAAAAACATTGTATTTTACCTTTGTTGAGTATTCTGTCAGTGTCGAAGTTGGTTGATAGTGTTATTTCTGTATCCTTAACTGACTTTCTGGCTACTTGTTCTGTCAGTTACCGAGTAGAGGGTATTGAATTTCCCAGCTAAAATTGTGGATTTTTCTGTTCTCTCAGTTTTATCAGGTTTTGCTTCAGGTATTTTGAAGTTCCATTATTAAGGGGCATAAGTAATTAGGATTGTTATATTCTCTTGTTGAATGACTTTTTTTTATCTCTTGTGAAATGACCTTTATCCCTTGGAGATACTCTTTGCTCTGGAATCTTCTTTCTTTTGGAATCTACTTTTCTGATGAAAAGTGTCCCATCAACCTTATTGTTCTTCCTCTCTACATAATGTGTCTTTTTTACTCTAGCTGCTTTTAAGTATTTCTCTTTAGTACTGCTTTTTAGCAGTTTATGATGTGCCTTGGTGTGATTTTGTTGTTGTTGTTGTTGTTCCTTCCCTCTTGAGGTTCATTGAATTTCTTAAATTGACAGTTACCAGTTTTTATGAATTTAAAACTTTTCAGCCAGTATTTCAACCTTCCCCCACTCCTGTCACCTTTGGGATTTTCACTGCACGTACATTAGGTTGTTTGAAGTTGTCCTATATGGTTCACTGATGCTAAGATGCTCTGTTCCATTGTCCCCCCCATTTTCATTCTGTGTTTATTTTGGATAGTTTTTATTGCTAATTGCCATGCCTTCAAGTTCATTAATCATTGGACCTGCAGAGTCTAATCTGTTAATCCAACTAAGTGTATTTTTCATTATAAGACTAATTTCTAGCCTTTCAGGCCATTTTTGTATCTTCTATTTCACTTTCTTAAAAGTTTATTTTGAGAGAGCGTGTGCGTGCACAGGGGGAGGGGCAGAGAGAATGGAAGAGAGAGAATCCCAAGCACGGTCAGTGCGAAGCCTGATGTGGGCTTGATCCCACAACCCCTGGAATCATGACCTGAGCCAAAATCCGAGGTTGGATGCTTAACCGACTGAGCCACCCAGGTGCCCTGATTTCACCTTTTTGTCATGCTTATGCTATGCTTTCTTCTTCTTTCTTGAGTGTATAAACTATACTGTCCATTTTAATATATTTTTCTTCTGAGTCTGTCACCTGTGTCATTTTACTGATTGAGTTTTCTTCCTAGGAGTCCTGTTTTTCTGCTTCTTCGCATGTGTGGCCATATTAAGCGGATGTTGGACATTGTGCTTTTTATATTGTTAGGTGCTGGAGTGTTTGTATTCTTTTTTAAAGATTTTATTTAAAAAAAGTTTTTTTTTTTTTTTTTTAAAGTGCTTGTGTGCTTTTTCTTGAACTCATCCAAGTTACGTGGAAGCAGTTTGATCCTTTTTGAGGCTAGCTTTTAAGCATTGTTACGACAGCCTGGAGTAGCCTTTAGTCTGGTATCACACCACAGAGGCAATACCTTTCCTAAGACATTGCCTTGTATTTTAAATGCTCTTTGGCTGATTGCTACACTAATACTCCCAGCCCTGAGTGATTCCTGAAGCTTGTTTTGCTTAGTCCTTCAGATTTTAAAATTCTCTTCATTTTTACATTCTGCTCATACTGCATACGTTTCAGATGGTTTCAGCCTTTACAAATTTTTTTCCTTAAGTATTGATTTCAATTCCAGTTAGTTACCACACAGCGTAATCGTTGTTTCAGGTGTAGAATTTGGTGAGTCGTCACTTACGTGCAACACCTGGTGCTCATCCCAGGTGCCCTCCTTAGTCCTCATCACCCTGTTCTACCTGTCTCCCTGGCCACCTCCCCTCTGGTAATCCTCAGTTTGTTCCCTATAATTAAAAGTCTGTCTCCTGGTTTAATACCCACCCCTAACCCTAATCCCGCCATGTCCGTCTGTTTGGTTTCTTAAATTCCACATAGGAGTGAAATCATATGGTATTTGTCTTTCTCTGACTGACTTATTTAGCTTAGCATTACTCTCTAGCCCCATCCACATCATTGCACATGGCGAGATTTCATTCTTTTTGATGGGTAGTTTGGGTGTGTGTGTGTGTGTATACCACATCTTCTTTATCCATTCATCAATCAATGGACAGTTGGGCTCTTTCCATACTTTGGCTACTGTTGATGGTGCTGCTAGAAACATGGGGGTGCATGTCTTCCTTTGAATCACTGTTTTTGTGTCTTTGAGGTAGATACCTAGTGGGGTAATTGCTGGATCATAGGTAGTTCTGTTTTTAACTTTCTGAGGAACCTCCATACGGTTTTCCAGTCAGTCTTTTTATTAAAATATATTAAAATTATGTTATGCTAGATTTTAGTGATGAAATGATTAAACCGGTTTAGTGATTAAATTGTGATAATTTCATAATAGCCTAAAGGAATGATTACACCTACTGAAATACATAAAACACGCAGGGTCAGATGAAAGACTCTTGTTACCAGGCCTTTATCTGCAGTGGTTATGTAGAAATGATATGTATGTATATATCTTTTGGTAAATAACTCCCCCCCTTTTTTAAAAATATTTTTTAATGTTTATTTTTGAGAGAGAGAGACGGCATGAGTGGGGGAGGGGCAGAGAGAGAGGGAGACAAGGAATCTGAAGCAGGCTCCAGGCTCTGAGCTGTCAGCGTAGAGCCCGACACAGGACCCGAACTCATGAACTGTGAGATCATGACCTGAGCCGGTTGGATGCTTAATCGACTCAGCTACTCAGGAACCCCTAAATAACTCCCTTTTATTCTTCTCTCTTTCCTTCTCTAGGAAGAACGTGTTGTGAATCACATGGCAGCAAAGATTATTGAAAATGTCTGCACTACCTTTTCTGCTCAGGCCCAGGGCTTTATTACAGGAGAAATTGGACCCGTTTTATGGTTCTTATTCAGACATTCCACTGTTGATTCTCTCAGGATAACAGCAATATCGGTAAGCGGAGCATCTTTTAGGGATATATCTGGGTATATTTAAACACCGAATTTGAAGAATTGTGCCACGAACAGAGTAAATCTCACCGGATAAGTAGGACACAGAAATATCAGAGTAATATATTTGGTGAGGACAATAATTTTCTCCTAAAGTAAAATTTTCAAAACTGGGGCTGGAAAACCTTGGGACTGTTGGGAAATGGTTTTAAAAATCATTTGGAAGTGCTAGTGGGTAGGGTACAGCATTTGTTTTGGTTTACATTTAGTGTTCCCTGACTTTTCCTGAGCTCCCTCTTTCAGATTTTCTGCTAAATGCATTTATCATGAATTAATTATAAAGTGAATTCATGTTAGTGTTCAGGCGTCTGTGGTTTTGCAGCTTTTATATTTTGATTGGTTGTCTACTTCTTTGCTCACATGGTTGTAGTGACTTGGTGTAGAAGATGATTATGTATGAAGATGTGTTAACATGGTTGTATCAAACAAATACAACCCTTGCTCATATGATTTATGAAAATACTCTTTTTGATCACCGGTCTCATCTTTCTGTTGCCTGCTCATTGTTGCACCTCTCCCTTTTGTCCCTTGTTTTCTTCCCTTAAACCTCCAACCCACATTTTTCTCCTGCATCCTCGGTAAATGACTTTCCCCCATACTTGGCAGAGAAAATCAACCTCCAGTGGTAATTATCCCAGTGTCTGTCTGCCACGTCTATAGACCTGTTTACATCCACACCTGAGCCGTCTTTCCCTCCTGTTACGATTGATGAACTGTCCCTTCTCCTGCAGAGACCGATCTCTCCCATGTTTCTCCACGTCTTCTTCCTGTTCGCTCCTTAGGAATCTCATTCAAATGCTTATTTTTTCCTCTCTCTTAAGTCCTTTGATTTTTATTTTTATAATTTTTTTCATGTTTGCTCATTTTTGAGGGAGAGAGAGAGCGTGAGTGGGGGAGGGCCAGAGAGCGAGGGAGAGAGACAGAATCCGAAGCAGGCTCCAGGCTCTGAGCTGTCAGCACAGAGCCCGATGTGGGGCTCGAACTCATGAACCGTGTGTGAGATAATGACCTGAGAGTCAAAGTCAGACGTTTTACTGACTGAGCTACCCAGGCACCCCTCTTTCCTAAATCTTTAACCCTCTTCTCTACTAGATCCTTCTAATCAGCATTCGTGTATTCTTTACCCCATTAAAAAAAAAAAAAAAAACACAAATGCAAACATATCAAAGTGTCTCTGGGCTGCATATCTCCCTTCATGGCCATACTCCTTTAAAGAGTTACTGCTATAGGGGTGCCTGGGTGGCTCAGTCGGTTAAGCATCCGATTTCGGCTCAGGTCATGACCTCACAGCCCGTGAGTTCAAGCTCCTGTGAGGAGGCTCTGTGTGGACAGCTCGGAGCCTGGAGCCTGCTTCGGATTCTGGGTCTCCCTCTCTCTCTGCCCCTCCCCCAATCACGCTCATCTCTGTCTCCTTCAAAAACAACCATTAAAAATTAAAGTAATAAAAAGAGTTATTGTTACCAACTATTCCTCCTTTCTGGCCCGTTTCCTCTTTAACCCAATGTGGTATCTGTCCTAAAATGCCACTGAGGCTGATCTTGCTGAGATCTCCACTGGCTTTCATGTTGCTAAATCCTGAGGGTATGTGTGGATATTTTCCAGTTCTTATCTTAAATTGACCAGTGTAATTCTGAAGATTAAGGGCTAACAGTTCTGCTTACTGAATGTCATTAAGCAAAGGATATGGAGCATCTGTCTGTCTCTCTTTCACATACACACACACATGTGCTTCTGGAGCCATGTAATTTCAAAATGATAGAAAAGAACCCTAAGTTATCGTATTAGTATTTACAGAAAGACTGTCAGAAGGAGCTTACAAAGTATGTCAGGGAACTTCTGTGACGCCTCTGGGTATCTTAGAACATCCGTTTTAATCCTGGCCCTTAGAAAAAAGTCTTCCTTTGATTGGGCTTATGTTATTTTCTTTTATTATTATTTTTGAATGTTTATTTTTGAGAAAGAGCATGAGTGGGGGCAGGGCAGAGAGAGAGGGAGATACAGAATCCGTAGAAGGCTCCAGGCCCCGAGCTGTCAGCCCAGAACCTGGTGAAGGGCTCAAACTCATGAACCGCGAGATCATGACCTGAGCCGAAATCCAGAGTTGGACGCTTAACTGACAGGCACCCCTGTTGGGTTTATGTCATGTTCGTCTTTATACTTGAGCATGGTTTCTTTTCTTGGTTAAGTTTTTTCCAGTTCCCGCCCAAGTTGTGTGCCTTCTAGCCCTTTCTTTACCTGAGCTATTAAATTTCACACGTTCGTTTTGGGGTATATACATATATATTTTTTTAACTTAAAAATAGGTCTATTGATTTACTTTTTGAGAGAGAGAGCACATGGTGGGAGAGGGGCAGAGAGAAGGAGAGAGAGAATCCCAAGCAGGCTCTGTGCTGTCGGTGCAGAGCCCGTGTGGGGCTCTGTCCCACAAACCGTGAGATCGTGACCCAAGCCGAAATCCAGAGTTGGATGCTTAATCAACTGAGCCAGCCAGGTGCCCCTCTTATATTTTGTTCTAGCACTTTTCTGAATCATTAAATTTTCAGTGAAATTTTTCAAGTCGTCCCCCAGAATTCTCACTTACCTTAGCTCCAGGCTCTTATTCAGTATCCTGTGTTGTGTATTGTTTTTCTATCTCTTGAACCTCCTCCAGTATGAAACAGTTCCTCAGTCTTTTTTTTGTACTTCACGTCCTTGACAGTTTTAAAGAATATGGGGCGTTGGTTTTGTAGGGGAGGCTCCAGCCGGGTCTATGTGCCGCTTCCTCATGAAGCTCCCCCCAGCAACGTTGAGGAGGGCTGCCATGCGAGGATCATCTGTGTATATTATTCCTTCTCTGTCAGAGGTTGGCAAACACGTTCTGTAAAAGGATCAGATAATAAATATCTTGGGCTTTGTAGGCCACGTACGGTCTCTGTTACACATTCTTTCTGTTTTGTTTTCTACACCTCTTTAAAAATGTGAAAATCCTACCTCATGAGCTGTGGAAACACAGGCCTTTGGTATTTTTTGGTACTCTATTGTGAGGAAGCTCTCTCCGTTCTCCCACACATGTGTATGTACGTATTTCTACCATTATTGTGATGAATAACTTCAGTGGGTCTTAATGTGACACTCCTGCTTCTGTTATTTGCATTGTTTGTTTGGATGCTGAAGTCCTCCTAGGTCTGGCCAGTGTTATCCCTTCAAGCCGGCTTCTGTGTTCTGTGGACCTATTTCTGTCATTGTTTGAGCCCTTCATTATCTTCTGACACCACACAATGTTCTGGCTTAATTTGTACTTGCTCTCCGCTAGCTCTGGAATCCATCATTTCTTCGGGGAACCTTTGGTATTTAGAGGACAGGATCCGAGTGCTCTTTGTGCTTACTGCTATGAGGTGTCTTTGTTTCTAGGCCTTCTTAAAATTCGGACTTGGAAAAAATATATCCATACATAAACATACACTTATAAATGCATCTGTGTGTGTGTATCATTGTACGTATGTGGAACAAAACTCACGCTTTCACATCGACACTTCCGATTTTAATCCCATACCTTAAGATCCTTTCTGGCCTTCTCATTTTCCGTGTTTGTAAATCGTTTCTCGGAGACAAACCTGGTTTCTGTTATTCTCAGTATCTATACTGATTTGTTCACTCAGTGAATTTATTTACTCTGTGAACAGGCCCATCCCCTCTGGCCGCCTCCGCTGTGTCATCCTCTGTCTTCCTTGTCACTGCCACTGGTGCAGGGTTGCCCCTTTCCCCTCATGGCCCCCTCTCCTCAGACTCTGACATGTTGAACCTTGGGTGGGGGGGGGGGGGAAGGTAGAGGAGGTGGAGTAGGGAAAACGAAGGGTCTCTTCTCTTAACTCCTTCCACTTCCGTGCTCACATGCAGCTACTTAACCCGTCCTGGGATGCTCATGCCCAAGTCTCTGTCTGGCCCCGTCTACCTCTCCCTGCAACTCTGTTGCTGCCGCCACAGTCCAGCCCCCGCCATCTTTCTCCTGGCCCACTGGAGTGGCCTCCTCACTGGTCTTCCCACGGTCAGTTTGCCCCACCGACATCACTGTCCACACAGAATGCACTTCATGAAATCATGTCTCCTCTCTCTTCTCTGCTGCAGCTTTTCAACAGCTTTCCACCATTTTTCTTAAAGGATTGGCACAAGCAGAAGTTCAGAATTGGTGAGTGCTTTCACTTCCAGGGCAATATTTGTTATTTAAGCAGGTAACACATATTGCTACATAAATTAGTTACCTTAGCTATCTGAGCAGTCAGCACAGAGCCCAACGAGGGGCTTGAACTCATGAATCATGAGACGATGACCTGGGCTGAAGTTGGGTGCTTTACTGACTGAGCCACCCAGGCGTCCCTCTGGTAGCACATCTCCTGGCCCCTCGAATCTCTTTGTAGTTTGGCTCATAGCAATGACTATAGCTGTATTTATGTAATGTATGTAAGCACGATTTTTCCCCATTAGTGTTACTCCTGGAAGGTAGGAGCCCTTTCCCTCTTGTGCCCTTCCTCAGCTCATGTGATGGGTACTTGGTAGGTCTCTATTAACCAGAGGAATGCATGAGCTCTGGCTGGAGAAGAAAAGTACCCAGTGTTGGGGCGCCAGTCTGCTTCTTGTCCTCTTATAACAGTCTGTGTCTGCTGCCTTCGTCACTGATTTTCTTACCCATTTCTCACCCAGTTCTCCTGGTCATCTCTTGGTCCCAGAGATTCCCTTATACCTTCCCACTCAGGAATGCCTCCTTGGCTTAGGGATTGGTTATTGGGTGGAGTGGACCTGACTTAGGAAATGTATTGATTGGATAAAAACGATCACTAGAATTAGGGTTATAGGGAATCTCTCTCTCTGTTAACCATAGTGGGAACCAGAGAAGCCCGTAGAGTTAGATCGAGTAAGATGGAGACTATGAGAGAGATAACTGGAGTAAACATAATTACTAATGGGCTGAGATGAAGGGGGTAAAAAGTGAAGAATCCTATAGCATGGTGGTTTTCACTGGGGTTGGCGGGGAGCTTTACAAGCAACACTGACCACTTCCTCCACTTTATACACTCCTTGCCCCTATTGTGATATATCATAAGATCTCTTTAGGAATCAGATGAGAATGTGTGTAGTTTAGAAAAGCTCCCAAGGTAATTTTGATAGGACGTTAAAAAAAAACAACAACATTCAAAAGGCAAACTAGAAATCGTTTTTAAAGTTTTTATTCCATGGTGATTCTGTCCAAGTTTGTAATAGAGGTATGGCCTCCACTTTTGACTTAGTCTATTTCTTAGAAATTGCTTTCATGATGCAGACTGTCAAGAATTCTGGAGGTAACACAGTGTTCTTTTTAAAGCATGTTTTGAAGTGAATTTTGGACTAGAAGTGTTTTTTTCCCAGTCTTGAAATGTAGTCTCAAGCACTATTTTAATAAGTAAGTATTTCAGAACCAGATCACTGAAGATCAGAGTTGAGATTTGATTTTTTTGATTCAGAAAATACAAGCACTAATGTGCTACTGAGCCTCCATGAAGCTCTCAACTGTGTTTGATATCCAGAAGTGGAGGGTTAAAGGTTATTTTCTGCATGAGCTTTTTAAAATGGAAAGTCTGTTAGGCTTCTCTGAGCCGCATTCTGAAGATGAGACATTCTCGTTGCCCTCATATTGGTTTGAATACATTTAGAAGTAGTCTGGACAAATCTTTTACCAAGAAATATCCTCATTATGATCAGGTAGGGATTTTGTACTGATAGAAAGTCAGTTTTGCTGTGAGAGCTGCTCTAACGGTTTTTAAAATGCCAGTGACACTTAGTCTTTTGTGTCTTGAGGTCTCTGTTGGGAGAACCCTTAATCTTGCTCAAAAGTTCTGATGGTAGCATGACCTTTAGGGACTCCATTTAAAATGCTCTTTTGGGGCACCTGGGTGGCTCAGTTGGTTACCTGTCCCAACTCTTGATTTTGGCTCAGGTCATGATCTCACAGTTTGTGAGACGGAGCCCCATGTCGCTGTCCACGCTGACAACATGGAACCTGCTCAGGTTCTCTCTGTCTCTGTCTCTCTCTCTCAATAAATAAACTTCAAAAATGTTTTTTTTTTTTTTAAGTCTTGGATTAAGTAATGAAATAATTCTGTTTTGATTTTATATACAGCAATCTTCTTACATACCTTATAAATGAGTTTTATTTTAGGTTTATTTATTTTGAGACAGAGTGCATGCATGCACCTGCACAAGCAGGGGAGGGGCAGAGAGAGATGGAGAGAGAGAGGGAGAGAGAGAGAGAGGGAATTTCAAGAAGGTTCTGCACTATGAGTGTGTAGCCTGACATGGGGCTGGATCCCATGACCACCTTGAGATCATGACCTGAGCTGAAATCAAGAGTTAGATGCTTAACCCACTAAGCCACCCAGGAGCCCTTAAATGAGTCTTAAAAACTTTCATGTTCTGGAATCAGAGCTAGCTTTGTTTTTAGTGAATTTATTTTTTGTAGTCCTGTTTTCAGATATTAGTGTCTACTTTTCTACTGAAACATACACGATTTGGGCTTTAGACTTCAAGAACTGTACTTTAATGGTTTCCAAACCATCATGTCTAACTTAGCCATCTGTAACTCCCATGGAAGGACGAGGAGAGAATGAAATACAATTTGAAAGGTGGCTAAAGTAGAGATTGATTTTTTTTTTCTGGGTGTTTCATTCTGATATGGCTATCTGTAAATGATTACAGATCCTTGGTATATGTTTGAAATCGAGTCAGTGATTATTGTTTTCCAGCTTTATCGAAATGTCATCGACATAACACTGTGTAAGCTTAAGATGTATCACGTGTTGATTTGATACACATATATATTGCAAAATGTTTACCGCCATAGTGTTAGCTAACCCTTGCATCACATCACATGATTACCATTTCTTTTTTGTGGTGAGGACATTTACGATTTATTCTCTTAACAACTTTCACATATATACAACAATATTATTAACTGTAATCGCCATGATATACATTAGATTCCCAGAACTTACTCATGAAACTGGAAGTTTGTACTTGTTGACCAACATTTTCCCATCTTCCGCTCACCTAGGCCCCTGGTAGCCACCATTTCCCTGAGAGTTTCAAGAAGTCGAAAATATTTTTGAAGTCTTTATCTTTTCCCTTGCCCTTTGCTTTTCTTTTGACATATTTGTAACCATTCATCTCATATTTGATCTTTTCATTGATCAAGGTTATATAGATCTGTTTAACATATAAATCAGAAAGAAGGAGGTTATAGGACATTAGTTACAATGAATGCTTTTGTAAAACTGTTTCTGGCTTAAGTTTATTTCTCTTTGGAGTCGCCCATATATGCCCAGAATATGACCATCCTTTTTGCTTAAAAACTTTTGAGGTCTTCCCATTGATTGCTTATGGCACAAAATTCATAAGTCCTGGTTTGGTAGAGCATCTCTGGCTCCATCCTGCTTTTCTAGACGAATCATCACATTTTCCCCTTTCCTACTGATGGCTTTTCCTTCTTCACCTGAAGTATGTTATCAAAGCATCAACTTCCCCTTCTTCGAACACGCTCTGCTTCTCTGTGTCTCCATGTGAACGCGTGTTCTCTTCTCTCTGGCTAGAATTTATTTTTAAGTTAATATTTAAGAATTCCAGTATACATATAGTTCACATATGCTGTTGTATTAGTTTCAGGTGTACAATGTAGTGGCTCAACTATATATTTACTCAAGAGCTTATTATGATAAGTGTGTTCTTTAATCCCCATTCCCCTACCCCCTTCCTTGGTTGTCTCTCTTTCCTTTTTTTTTTTTTTTTTTTCCCTTTGCTGATTTGTTTCTTAAATTCTGCATATGAGTGACATCATATGGTATTTGTCTTTCTCTAACTGGCTTATTTTACTTAGGATTATACTCTCTAGCTCCATCCATGTCATTGCAAATGGCAAGATTTCATTCTTTTTTTTGTGACCAAATAATATTCCTGTGTGTGTGTGTGTGTGTGTGTGTGTGTGTGTGTGTGTGTGTACCAAATCTTTATCCATCCATCAGTCAGTGGACACTTGGGCTGCTTCCATATCTTGCCTGTCGTAAACAATGCTACAGTCAACATAGGGGTGCATGTATCCCTTTGAATTAGTGTTTTTGTATTCTTTGGGTAAATACCCAATAGTGTGATTACTAGATCATAAAGTAGTTCTATTTTTAGCTTTCTGAGGCACCTTCGTACAGTTTTCCCACAGTGGCTGCACCAACATTGCAAGAGGGTTCCTTTTTTCTCCACGTCCTTGCCAACTCCTGTTTTTTCTTATATCTTTGATTTTAGCCATTCTGACACGGGTGAGGTGATACCTCATTGTGGTTTTGATCTGCATTTCCCTGATGAGGAGTGAAGTTGAGCATCTTATGTGTCTGTTGGCAATCTGAATGTCTCCTTTAGAGATAGATCTGTTCGTGTCTTCTGACCATTTTTTAGTTTGTTTTTTTTGGTGTTGAGCTGCATAAGTTTTTTATATGTTTTGGATACTAACCCTTAATCAGAGAGGTCATTGGCAAGTATCTTTTCCCATTCTGTAGGTTGTCTTTTTGTTTTGTTGATTGTTTCCTTTGCTGTGCAGAAACTTCATATTTCGATGTAGTCCCAACAGTTTATTTTTCCTTTTGTTTCCTTTGCCTCAGGAGACATATCTAGAAAAATGTTGCTATGTCTGATATCGGGGAAATTACTGCCTGTGTTTTCTTCAAGGGTTTTTATAGTTTTAGGTCTCACAGTTAGGTCCTGGCTAGAATTTGCTTACTTTTCCACCTGATCCACTTCCCCCCTACCCTTCAAAAACTGGCTCGAGATCATCTTCCTATGTAGCCATTGTCGACTGCTTTACCTTCTTTTCCAAACAAATTCAGTGAGCTCACTTCTGTTATGGTGCTCATTAAATTCTATTGCTTTATAAATATGTCTCATCTCTAATAGTTCATGAGTGAGGTAGGAAAAGCTCAGATGTCTGATTATCTAGGTTTGAATTCCAGCTTTGCCTCTGACCAGCTATATGCCTTTGGGCAAATAACTTAAATATTCTATGCCTTAGTTCCATTGTCTATAAAATAGGTAAACAATAATACCTTTCTTATGTTATTGGGAGAATTAAATGTGATAGTATTCAGACAGTCTGAGATAATCATTTTTCACATGCTAAACAATAAATGTTAGATATTTATTTTTATGGGTATTTTTTCACCCCTTAGTTTAGTGTCTGCAAAAAGAAGGCACTTGATGTTTTTTATTACTTCAAGGGAAGTGTTTCTATATCAGCTTACAAGTTAGTTTGTCATTGCAGTTAACCCTTTATAATTTGCATGCTTATCATAAGAGTCTCTGTTATCTTATAACAACTTTAGTTTTTATGGGTGTCTGGATTACTGTTTCATGTTTGAATATCCTGAAATTTTCTGACTTTGTTATGCCAGAATAAGTAGTAAAGGAGCAAGGTAAGCAGCCTCTGCTCCTTGGTACAGAAGCGTGTTATCGTCCCGAGGCCTGGTTAATGCACTTGGAGTTGTCTGACAGATCTGTTCTCTTGTCTTTGCAGGCCTTGTGTAGAATCACTCGCCATTCTCCCACTGCCTTCCAGAGTGTTATTGAGAAGGTGGGACTGAACGCAGTAATAAACTCCCTGGCCTCAGCCATCTGCAAAGTTCAGCAGTGCATGTTGACCTTATTCACTTCAATGTTGTCTTGTGGGATTCATCTTCAGAGGTTAATCCAAGAAAAGGTTTGACTTAGACTTCACCTATTACTGTACTTTACGAATTGTTGTTGAACCATTACGATTGCAGGAGAAAACAAGTAATATCATCTCTGTAGAATTTATTTTTCATCTCAGGGGACCTTTTTGAACTTTGCCAAACCTCTGTACCACAGGCCATTTATCTGAAGATATTGTAAGAGTCTTTTAGTGATTAAAGTAGAAATCCAGTAAATGGCTCTGCCTGCGTATCCCATTTTCGTAATGGAAAGTTAGAAAATTTATGAGTCTTCTTCTATGCTAATATTTTTTATGCCTCCTTCTCCTTAGCCCCCGTCTCTTTCCCCATGTGCTTTGCCTTCTGTGGGGAGAGTCCCTTTATGTTCTCTGCTTACTTGGACTTGCCTAATACTCGGCTAATACAAAGCACCTGGACAGCTCTTTGTCTCCTGTTTTAACTTAGTTTCCTTCTAATCCTTTGAGATTCCTTTATTTTATATACAGTAGAGTTTTTAAATATTCAGTTCCGATCACAAAACCGCAGGGCTCTAAAGAAGTCTCTTCTGTAGCCTTCCTCAATGTGTCTTCTCTTGGTGCCTGCTACAGAGTGATCCGCGAACCAGAAGCCTGGGTATCAGCTGGGAGGGGGTTGGATACGCAGCCCCTCGGGCCCCATCTCGGGCCTGCTGAATCCGAATCTACATTTTAATGAGATCTCTAGGTGGTTTGTTTGAACTTTATGATTTGAGAAGCCCTGTCCTAGAAATTTAGTGTTGAGTGAGGTGTTACCAGGTAGAAAAAGCGGACCGTGGTGGTATATACGTGTTTGGAAAGCTTGGAGTCAAAGCAAAAGATCTTTTTATAATTGTACAGCCTTTCCCAGGGTTTTATATGCTCATGTGTATTATGAATCTTCACAGGGGGAATGTAGTGTGTGGCGTTCTTGAAACTTACTGGACTAATCATCCTTTTTTAGAGGGGAGATACTGGTCATATTGGAGTTTTGAGAACACAGTAAGGGCAATGGCACTAACAAGTATAGAGTGGAACCACTTAGATATACTCTTTGCCTTGGTTCTTCTGTGTTAAGGTCTGCACGTTAAATTCTGGTTTTTGTAATGTAAGTGGAAATGTCAGTAAGTAAGAATCATTGATTGACGTCGTAAACTTGATCTGTCAAAGTCAAGATGGAGAGTAAACTCCCTCTTACCTTTACTCTGATCACTCTCCTTCAGATTCTGCTAAGGAGCTGGAGCCTCAGAGACACATATTTTTTTCTAACAGTCTGTGTATCTAATTTTTGCTATTAAATTTTCCAAGTCATTAAGTATTGTTACATTATTAGGAAAAGCACCGCTTGAGTAGTTTTACTGTGTAAACTGTGATAAGAGAGGCCGAGAGTTTTAGCAATTGGGTTTTTTTCCCCACCTTGAGCACAGGCATGGATTGATTTCATTTCAAGTATGATATTTCACAAAGGTAATAAAATAGTATGCATTGACGAATATGGTTTTTATAATTGTTATTATGACACACAACTAATATTCCACATATTCTAACAAAATGAATGGTTGAACAATGAAATGTATTGAATGATAAGTAATCTTTTGATTTTCGTTAGTATTGGTACTGAAAAAATTTATTGTGGTGGAAATCGCATGATACAGAATTTACCCTCTTTACCATGTTTAAGTTCACAGTTAGTAGTGGCGAGTATATTCACTCGAACATTTTCATCTTGGAAAACTGAAACTCTGCCCGTTAAACACTTAGGTTGCTGTGTTTGAAGACTCTGGATTTTGTTTAAATCTGTGGGAGTAGGCCTCCTCTGACGTGGAACTGGCAGAGGACGGAGGGCTGTGTCTGGTGCCTGCCGTATTGGGGTGGAAATCCAGGTTCTCCGGTGGAATTCTGTTGCACCCTAAGGGCATGGGGGGCCCCTCCTTACTGCTGGGCTGTGGGAGTCCACACTTGCCGCTAGGCCTCCCCTGATGGCCCCCTGGCGGGAGTGGGGAGTGCTCCTCAGGCCTGTCTCCCCTGGCACTGTAGGTGGGGGGTGTGAGTCCCATTCCTGGTGGCAGGTGCTAAAGGTACAGGCTTCCCGCTCCCTTCTCTGATGCCATCTTGGCAGGGGGAGGGAAGGGCACCTCCTTACTGCTACTGATGGGTGGAGGCCCAGGCTCCCCACGTGATCTGTACTGACGCCAGGGTTGGGGCGAATGGCTGCCGTTACTGCCAGGTTGGGATGTTATCGCCAGCTCTCTGCTTGCTCTCTTCTGGAATTGCCCTAGCGGGGAGCGTGTTGGCTCTGTGCGGGGTTGGAGTCCAGGCTCCTCACTTTGCTGATAGGGGTGGGGCCGTGGTTTCCCATGGTGTTTGGCTGGAGTGGAGTAGCTGTTGTTTGAAAGTTTTAGATCTTTCTGGGCTGCCCCTTTCTTGACCCTTTGGCTTGAGAGAGCTGGCCTTTCTTGTGTCTTGTGCCTGTTGGTGTTTCCAGGCTCCTGGATTACCTAGCACCCAATCTGGGATATCTGAGGCAAAGAGAAAACCCAGTGAACTCATTGCCATGTTGATCCTCAGGACCTGTCTTCTCTCTCTTTCAGAGTCACCTCACGTTTGTTTTATATACAATGTCCAGGATTTTTAGTTGTCCTTAGTGTGGAGAATAGGAAAAAGTGCATCTTCTCTCTCTTGACCTTTCATTCTTAAAATGGTTCTATGGCAGGTCAGTAATATGCAGTGAATTCTCATTTAAAATATAACGCTCTTTTTTTATTAATTGAAAAGAATTAGCATTTATTGAACATTTACCACGGGTCACTTAGTGACTTGCAGTCCTGGGGTGTTTGCGGAGGAAACTGAGCGTGCTGGGTAATTTTGTCAGGTTCATAGAGGCATAAGTGCCAGAGCTAATACTCATGCCAGACAAACAAGGATGTGGAGCGATTTTGGACAGAGTTAATGCTCTTAAGAACACAGGGTGTCTGCAATAGGCAGTGTGCAGGGAGTGGAGCCAGATATCATTACCTGGGGGGGGGGGGAGGGAGTCAGGGAAGGCCTCTGAGGAGGTGATGTTCCAGCTGAGCCCTAAATGACAAGAAAGAGTTTGCCCTGTGAAGTTCTGGGGGAAGAACTTTGTAGTTGAGCTTCCCTGTGAAGTGGGAGGATCTGGAAAGAGAAAGAAGGTCCCCAGGCCTGAACCTAGTGAGTTGGTGGAGGGGAGGGGCTGGGGAGAAGGGAGGCCAGTGGGAAGAGGCTGGGACAGGCAGGAGACCTCGCTCATGTAGGGTTGTGATACTAGCCTTCTTCACAGATTTTGACAGAGTGACCATAGTTGTGTTTTTACTTAAAAGTGCATTAAAGAAATATACATGTGTGTTTCAGGGGCAGATTTACCAACCTTCCTATTGCTAAGTTGAGTTTCTGTCCTGAGCGTTTGCTTGTTGACCGGTGAGAATGAGTGGACGAGGGGGGGACCTGGGAACACATACTGGGTGGGTTCCTTCCGGTTGAACAGAGGGACAACTGCACATGCTCTTTTTGGGGGCCATTGCCTGTATATCATTATCTCTTTAAAGTTGAAAATCAGTCCCCAAAGGCATTCGTGCTATTCCTTTTAATTGCAAGAAATTGCTGTTTAGGGTAGAAAATAGAAGAAACTAGAGAATGAGACAAAATCAGCTGTAATTTCACTGCCCAGAGATAATTACTGTTAACAGCCTGGTCGGTCTCTTTAGTCTTTTGTCAGTGTGTCTATGTGTTTTATGTACACATTTATAAAATTATGATCAAAATGTGTAGATTGATCTCGATAGTACATCGTCATTAAATATTCTTCAAGAACATTAAAAAACATTGTATAATTTTTCATTTCATGGCTTTCCAACAGTTTAATTCTTTCCCCACTGTTGAACCATTTGCCTCTCATTGTTGGTTTCCACTGACTCCGATGTAGTGAACATCCTGTTGTATCCCTCTTTGCGTTCACCGATAATAGATTACCACAGGTATTAGCCGCATTTAGAAGGCCCTGCGTAGATAGTGCTAGACTATTCTCTAGAAAGGTAGATGATGACAGTACTAATCACTTACAATTTAACCAGCAGCCAATAGAGACATGCTATGTTTTTCTTCTAATAAAACGTGGAGTTTGGGATTATTAGCATTCTGCGTGTTTTCATAGTTATTTGCAGTTAGCAATTAACCTGACTCTCCATTTGGATTATGTAACTGTAGCCAAGTTCTCATCGTAAACTAAACTAACCAGATTATTATCCCCTTCGGAACCATGCTCGTGTTCTCAAGTGGGTGTCAGTATGCTGAAGGAATTTGTTCAGTTTCCCTGTCACCAGCATTAGCTACTTTTGTATCATTGTCTTCACACGACCATTATCCAGCAGCCACGTGGATTCACTGTTTATTTTGTGTCATCGTCTTCAAAAGGGTTGTCTTTCCGATAAATGTGCTAAATGGCAGAATATTCCTTTATCCAAAACAAGTGTTAGTTCCATACACTTGTGATGGGAGAAGTGAGTGATCACAGCCATGGTGACAGGGGACTCCCTTGAATCACAAATCAGGTGTTATGAATATTCCAGTAACTGGAGAAATTGAGCAAAACAAAAAATGATAAATAGTTTTTCCATTTTTTTTCTCCCCAAATATGTGAGGACACTTTTTGAACCATTGGTAAATGGTACTTCGTGTGTAACTCTTACATCATTGGTAGAGTTAGGGAGTTGATAACTTTTTCACAGTTCAGATGGGTGTGTGGCTGTGAACAAGAGACTTCTGGAAGGTGTGACTGGATGGATGTAAGACAAACCATGTAGGTTAGGTATTCATCCTTGCCTTATTAAACTTTTTTGTTTGTCGTTGCTGTTTTAATGTTATTTTTCTGGTTCTTCCAGGTTGGTAATGTATCCTATAAACCTTCCAGATCAGGGGCTGGAGGAGTTTGGGAGTTCATAAATGTATTTCCTGCTGTTTTATTGGGGAGAAAGATGTTGGGTGAGGTCATTGCAATTTCCCTTAATTATAATATCAAGAAACTTAAAGTAGGCAATGCTATCCTAATTTATTTTTATTAGGTTATATTTATAACTTTTATGAATTTTGGGGTTTCTATGTTTAGCATAGAAAATTCAGAATGTATAGCATATGGAGGACTGGAGTGCTTACCTCCCTGAGCTAAACTCTGTAAAAATTCTGATCTTTTATCCCTTTCAAATGCATACTTGTGCCTGGATACATGCACATGCATACACGTGTGTATACATGCATTCACATATTCCTTCCTCTCTGCTGCCACACACACATACTGTTAGAATCTTCTCGCAGAAATTGGATTAACTCCATACTGTTGGTAATCTGTATTTTTTCTTTCCAATGACATGTTAGGAATGTGTGTCAAAGTCAGTATAACTTCAGTATTATTTTTAAAGGGTAATCACATTCCGTCACATTAAGGTATCCCCATTTATCCCAGCAGCTCACCCTTGTCCATCTAAGAATTATTTTTGCCATTATTTTCCCAGGGAGAACATGTTCATGGCTGAAGCCATTTGCATGGCCTTCCTTAATTGGTCCTTGAGGAGAACTTTTAAGTAAAATTACTAGGTTAGTCTCGTTTTTAAAAAGTTCTTTTTCCTTCATAGATTACATAGAAAAGGCACTGTGGTTGTACGTATGTTTGGAAATAGACTCAGTGCCGGTAAAAAGTGTGGTAACATTGCATCCAGATTATGTGTCTCTCATATTTGCCAAAATATTTTGGTTTCAAGCAGCATTAAGTGCGTGGTTGCAGTCCCATCATGCCTTTTGATTGACTTTTCTATCTTTAAAAATTTCAACCAGGATACTTAGAGGTCACATGCAGATTCTTGTTTTCTTCTTTTCGTAATCTTTTAAATTCGTGGAACCACAGTAAGTTATTTGTGGGTTGTTGAAAGTTGTGGCTCTGTTACTTTGGTCCAGGAATCACGCCAGTTACAAAATCTGTGTCTTGTGATGTCCTGGTGTCTGGTAGAAGCTGACTGGTTGTGGAATTAAGAAAATATGAACAGAACGAGAACAGAATCTTAAAAGGTATCTGTGTATACCAGTATGGCTGAGTAGATACCCCAAAAACCCTCTCACCGTAAAAACTTACAAATGCTGGATAGTCATGACAAAGACAAAACTGAGTTTTTTGGGAATGTAACAGAAACATCCAGAAGCTAACCCTGAAGATGAAACGAAAATCTGAAGGGCTCCTGTGAGCGTGATGGGGCTGTAGCCTGGGTTCTTAGGGGGGGACTGGAGTGTGTGTGTCTGTGGTGTGCACAGAGTGAGTGTGTGGGTGTGTGTGTGTGTGTGTGTGTGCGCGCGCGCGCACGGGGTTTGTGTGTGGGGGGTGTTGGGTGAGGGGTGGGGTTGTGTGTGTGTGCGTGTGTGTGGGTGTGTATGGGGGTGGGGATATGCGTGGGTGTGTGTGTGCGTGCGTGCATGGGGGTGTATGTATAATTGTGTGTGGGTCTGAGTGTGTGTTCAGTAAGAAGTGTGAAGCCTGAAAACCACTGAGAGAATAATGTAATTGGCCCACATCTGCATCGTCAATTTTCAGTACATGTGAATGTCGTCTCATCTCTGCTCCCTTCTTACTTGTACTTCATTTATACACACTCCTGCCTCTGAGTTATTTTGAAGCAAAACGCAGACATTGTATTGTTTGTAACTCATCTATATCTGTAGAAGATAAGCAACCTTTTATTTTTTTATTTTTATTTTTTTTAACGTTTATTTATTCTTGAGACAGAGAGAGACAGAGCATGAACGGGGGAGGGTCAGAGAGAGAGGGAGACACAGAATCTGAAACAGGCTCCAGGCTCTGAGCAGTCAGCCCAGAGCCCGACGCGGGGCTCGAACTCACTGACCGCGAGATCGTGACCTGGCTGAAGTCGGACGCTTAACCGACTGCGCCACCCAGGCGCCCCGATAAGCAACCTTTTAAAATAGATACATTCCCAGTATCATTTAACACCTACCAATTAATAAGTTTTTAATACAGTCATATATCAGAGATCCCTACACTGGCTCATAAATTATTATTTTCTAGATTGTTTGAATCGGGATCAGATCAAGGTGTGTGTATCTCCTTTCTATTTCATGTTGATTTGTCTCTCTTAATCCTCTTTAAATCTATAGATTCTCTTGCTCTCTTTATTTTTTTTTTTTTGGATTTATTTTTTTAGTCCTTGAAATGAATCTGTTAAGGACAACAGTCACGGTTCACAGGCCTTTCCACATTTGGATTTTGTTGATTGAATCTAGCAAACAACATAGACAGTGTGGCGTCCTTTAAAATGTTGCTCCTGTGTTTCTTGTATAGGCTTAAAGGTTTGATCAGATTTGAATTAGATTTTCTTTTGAAGACATTTCATTGGTGGTGGTTTTCATAATGGAAGACACACACTAATGACCCAGCTGTTCCTTTTGTGCTACTAAGAGTGAACAGTGGCTTCAGTTCCAGTCTACTCTACGGATGATATCTGTGTATTTATCTCTCTATCTCTATTTGTGTAACGTTTGTATTATGTGCTATTTATTTTATAGATACTTGTATCTCTTTATCTCATTTCATCTACCTGCCCCCTACCCTCCAGTGGTCCTGTATTTATCTGTGGGTAAAGGGTTGAGAAAACCCTTCCCTGTTTTGTGTGAAAATTTGACTTTCAGTAAACTTTGTAGCTCTGTGTTTCTGGAAACCTAAGACTAACCTGTCATCTATGGAGTTGTTACAAGAGAGATTGGTGCCTGTGGGCTACAAGCTTCTAAGCCAAGGTGGCTTCCACGCCCATCCAGGGTGACTCTTTTCTCCCTGCGCCTGGGCCGTGCTGCTGGGGCTGTGGCGAGAGCAACATGGGATGCGGCCTTTCCAGCAAGCCCTGGTTCCTGAGCAGACTGGCTGAAAATGTGATGTACGGTCGTCCTTTGCGTCGGTATGTTGCATTGACTCTAAAATGACCTCTGGTGGACATTGAAATATTCTCTCCCTTCTTGAGACTAAAGGATAGCATAAGCCCATTTGTACCGTGTGTGTGTGTGTGTTGTAATGTATCTCAGAGATCACTTGATTGTCATTTATAGATAGGCTCTTTGTCCCCCTGCCCCCACCTCACTTTTAAAGCAGTGCTTCATAGTGCATGCGCTGCATTTTATTCAACCATTCCCCTCTCGGAAGATATTTGGATGTTAGGTCTCTTTTCTTACATCATAAGACTAAAATACGAAAAGGGAAACTTGAACAAATTTTTAAAGAAAATGTAAGTGGCTGTCTTTGCGACCTTGCTATAGGGAAAGTTTTCTTAAGGCTTAGCATCCAGCTTATGAAAAATAGACTACACATAAAAAGGAAAAGACAAGACGAAATGGATGTAGTCTATGCAGAGTTACTTCACAGAAGAAGAAACTAGAAGGGTCTGTAATCTCGGGAAAAGATGCTCACACTGAATGTTGATGAATAGAATGAAGGTTAAAATGAGTCAGTTTCATATACTTCAGGTTGGCAAAAATGTAAGTCTGCCAGTAGGAGTTGTTGGTGAAGATAGAGGTCAGCAGGAACCCTCCTGAGTGAAGTGGTGTAATCACTTGGGAGTGCAATTTCGTAGTGTCCAGAGAAGCTGAAGATGTACATAGCACAGCAATAAATCTTTTCATGAGAAGTGTATCCTTGTACGGTTGTACACAGAAACAGGGTTGTTTGTCTCACAGCCTTTTCCAGTGTCCTACGGTGGCAAGAAACCTAAAAGTCAACAAGAGGTTGGAAAATTAAATTGTAACATGTCCATAGGGTGGAACAATATACAGTAAGTAAAAACGACTGAACTAGGTTGAAAATGTATTGGTTCTTATAAGAGTCCCATACTCTTAAATACACAGAACAAACTGAGGGTTGCTGGAGGGGAGATTTGCAGGGGGATGGGTTAAATGGGTGACAGACATTAAGGGGGGCACTTGTTGGGACGCGTGCTGGGTGTTGTATAGAAGTCATGAATCACCGGGTTCTAGTCCTGAGACCAATACTACATTGTATGTTAACTAACTTGAATTTAAATAAACAAATGAAAGAAAGATGTGGACAAATCTCATAAATAAAACTGAAAAAGGTAAGCTGAAAAAGTATATGGACAATACAATAACATGCACAAAGTTTAAACTAGGCAAAAATAGAGGTGCCTGGGTGGCTCAGTCGGTTAAGCGTCTGACTTGGGCTCAGGTCACGATCTCACGGTTTGTGAGTTCGAGCCCCACAGTTGGCTCTGAGCTGACAGCTCAGAGCCTGGAGCCTGTTTCCGATTCTGTGTCTCCGTCTCTCTTTGCCCTTCCCCCACTCACACTCTGTCTCTCTCAAAAATCAATAAACTTAAGTATTTTTTAAATAGGCAAAAATAATTATCTGTATTTTTAACGGGTGTATAATTGTGTCGTCACCGGCAGAGTCTGAGGGTGCTTTTTACCCTTCATAATAGAGGGAGGGCAGCAGCTTCAGCTGTGTCTCTGTAATATGTTGTTTCTTTAAAAAAAAAAAAAAAAAGAAAAAAGAAAAAAAAAGAAAAAGGAATTTGGGTTTTTTTTTTTAAATGCCAAGATTTGGTAAAGTTGAATGGATTGTTAAAATCACTTCACCTTTTTGTGTCCTTGAAATGTTTCATAATTTGAATAAAAGGATTCATGTTATAGCCCTTAAGTTACAATTTACATTTTTCTTCACTTTTGTAAAGTTTCTGATGATCTCTAGGGAACGTTCAGTAGTTTTCTCCTTGAGACGGTGTGTGTGGTGAACGTGGCCGTGGTGTTAGGTATGCTAGTGTGGCCACCACACGGGTAGTTTTTACTCATACGCAGCGTGGTCTAGAAGGAAGAACATCGTAACATCTCATAGATATTCATTGATGAATTTGGTTTTTGAGGTGCAGGAATTCTTCAAAAATTCTGGTGTTTACTCACAATGTGACTACTAATGAAATATATACATTTAGTTTACGTTCATTGAGTTTTGGTATCGTTTGTGATCCTAAGCTTTCCTCTTTGTTGTTTAGAAATGTACTGGGGGCGCCTGGGTGGCTCAGTCGGTTGAGCGTCTGACTTTGGCGCAGGTCATGATCTCGTGGTTGACGAGTTCGGGCCCCGCGTCAGGCTCTGTGCTGACAGCTCAGAGCCTGGAGCCTGCTTCGGGTTCTGTGTCTCCCTCTCTCTCTGCCCCTCCCCTGCTCATGCTGTCTGTCTCTGTCTCTCAAAAATAAATAAAAATTTAAAAATATTAAAAAAAATGTATTGAAGGTTGAAGCACTGTAATATGTATTCTTTTTCCTATTTGTTCTTCAAGCTTACAGAAAGTCTCAGAATATGTAGGGTTTTAGGAACTCTATCCCTCACGGAAAATAGTATGAGTTATTAAACCAACTACCTTTGAACATGTGTCGAAGGGAAGTATTCTGGCAGATTGGTAATGTGGTACTTTATGATAGACAAAGATGGAATGTGATGAAGGACTTCAGGGGAGCTCGGAAGGAGTGTCTTTCATTGGGACAGGCTGTGTTACTAGTTGGAATATTGCTTGCGTTGGATATAAGAAAAAGTGTCTTATCCTTTTTATTCTGTCCTAAAAATCACAAGATTAGTCATCTTTTAATTTTTGCAGGTCTTCATAGATGACTTTAGGCATACTTATTTAGTTAAGGGGAGAATTCCAAGCTAATTAAAAAAAACATTTCTTTAAAGACGTTTAGTTTTCAAAGATAATATTTGCCATCTAAAAGCCTACCGGATATCCCTCTGCCTTGTGATTCAGAAAGTGTCATTCTGTTAAATTCACATATGAATTGCATGACTTCCAGTGACAACGTTGCAGTCTATGGCATTGGGAAAATTATTCTCTGATGGAAAGAGTGCTCTGAGGGGAGAGGTATAGTGTTTGTACACGGAGTATTTGAGGAACTTAACACTGGATCCTGGTATATTCCTGAGATTGGGGGTTGACCACAGCTTCTGTGTATGCCTTCTTGGCTTTTTGTTTTGGTATTTTGGGCAGTGGTCCATGTTTTGGATTGATGTTCAGGAAGGCTTTGGTGCTTTTATTTAGTGGTATTAAACAGTTCATGGGCGCCTGGGTGGCGCAGTCGGTTAAGCGTCCGACTTCAGCCAGGTCACGATCTCGCGGTCCGTGAGTTCGAGCCCCGCGTCGGGCTCTGGGCTGATGGCTCAGAGCCTGGAGCCTGTTTCCGATTCTGTGTCTCCCTCTCTCTCTGCCCCTCCCCCGTTCATGCCCTGTCTCTCTCTGTCCCAAAAATAAATAAACGTTGAAAAAAAAATTTTAATAAAAAACAACAACAACAACAACAACAACAAAAAAACAGTTCATGAGTTTGCTAGTCATTTTGTACTTTTCAGAATAGTGCCAACCTGGTTGCAGTGAGTGGATTTTGAGTAGGATACATATAGATGCTTAAGATACTTACTTAAAAATATTTATATGGTTGTCGGTTTGTTCACATATTCCATATTTGAGATTGCCGCTCTGTAATTGATTTTAGATTATAATATCTTACAGGATTATTCAATATCATCAACATCATAGCCCCTTGCCTATGAATTTTGTTAAAACTGAGAAAGACTCAAGGGTAAACATTATATAATAAGTATGTTCTTGTTGGGGTAGATGTGGGGAGGAAGAATGCTGTTGCTTGCATAGAATTTTTTCGATTTCTCAAACCTCCTTATACAGGTGTCAAGTTATTCCCCAAACACCGGAATAGGAGTTGGTGTGGTGAACTTGGGAAGGACAACGTGGGGTCCGCAGCTGTTCGGGAGGTTGCGGAGGAAAGGAGAGAGTGAATTCTGACAGTCCCAGAAACTGACCAATCCAGGAATTTCCAGCAAGGGCTCAATCTCTATCAGAAAATTCCCCACTCAGAGTGGAAAACCTGGCATGTGGTTCTTAGATGAGTCATTGAATGTCGGGGAGGCTTTACAGGTTGTGGTGTGTGGCTGAGTACAGAAAGACTAGGGAGACCAGAGCGGGCAGGAGTAACTGAAGCCCTTCAAGATTTTCAGAAATAGTCAAGGAAAAACTCTCTTGTAGGAGGATAACACTCCACGCTGGACAAACCATTAAATACGGTGCACATTAAATACGGTGGGAACCCTGAGAGGAAGGGTGTAGAGGACGTCGGTAAGGCAGCTCTGGGAATGTGCTGTCGACTTGGCTCCAAGAGGCCCTATCTGTGACTATTTCAGTCACAACACAGGAAGGAGCCTTCAAATCACAAAAATGACAAAGAAGTTATCCTGGCCTGTCCTTACTGTCTACAGTAGAACCTCCTTCCTAAAAGTATGAGAAAATCCATTTCATTCAGACACCAGCAAAGCAAAAGGGTGTGGTCAAAAATCCATGAAAGGATGGTATAAAAGAGTGTAAGAATAAGTGGTTCTGAATAACATTCCACTGGACAGTGAAGGATTGTTGAAAGAAAACACAGGGCCCCAAAGCACATGAAAACGTAATATTTAAAAAAACTAAGATGAATTAGGAAATTTGGAGTGGAAGCTGTGGGAAGAGCTGTTCAAATCGGAAATGGAAGGGTGGATCAGATAGAAGCGGGCTGCAGGAAAGTACAAGAACTTATTTCAGGAAAGATTCCAAAATAAGAGGAAAAACAGAAACGAAGACAGTTTCATAAAGGCACACAAAAGGCAGTGGGCACTGACACTTTCGTCTTGTAAGGATAATAATGGAAAGGAGAAAAATGAAAAAAGAAATTAAGGAAAAGGCGAAAAGCATCCCAGTGAAAGTCTTAGCTACGGAAGACGAAGAAAACAAAGTTATTGAAACAGAACAGATACTAGAAACTACAATCCAATATTTTCCTGAATAAAATGAGTATTTGAATGCACAAATCAAAAGGACACACGGCGTATCTAGGAGAACCATTCTACAATAGCAGTACTATGACATTGTAAAGAAAAGTCCTTTGAGCATCAAAGCAAAAGGACCTTACATCTTAGCAAGTCACTTAGAGGGAACAGCAGTTACGCTGGCATCGGACATTTTGCCGCAGTGATCCTTGATGTCAGAACTCAATGGAGTAAGGTGTTTAAATTTTTGAAGAAAAGAAGATGTTCGCCAAGTGTATTACATTCAGTCACATTGAGTCTTTGTTGTAAACACCACAGGTAGATGTGTGAACAGGAGCTCTTCCCGAGGCCTCCATCAGAGAATGAACCACAGACCCCCAAACAGCGTTTGAAGAAGCTGAGGCCAAGTAACGATGTTCAGGGCGACAGAATAGTGCGTCATTCTAAACCCGCAGTGACTGTCTCCATCCATCCAAGAGCACACATGTATGTATACACACACACTTGTGTATATCGATGCGTACAGGGCAAAGGGGTAAGGATATGGAAGTTACGCTACACTCGTCAACTGCTTTGTGAGTTAATCACTGGAGCGACTTTAGCAAAGGGCTTACCGTAAAAACTCAGTGCCTGATTGTTGATGTTACCAGATTGAAAGCGTATAAAACTCCTGAAACTCCACTCTGCTGTATTTCAGTTAACTGAGCTTCGAAAACTCACATCAACTTGTTTAAGTTACATAGATTCCAACATCTGCCTCGGTTATGTTTTTCCTAAGATAAGTGACCTCGAACGTACTTGGTAGCTGGGTAATCAGTAAGGCATCCTTTGGACTTTATATGCTGTGGGGCTTAAAGATTTAAACATGAATTTTTAAAGGCATATCATATTTCACAGGTGAGTTTGTTCATGCTCCCTGGTAAGAACGGCTTCCTTCCGAGTGTTCTTGGCTAGAAATACTGCCTTCTGACATTTTTGGCCTTGCTGATTAATTTTGACAATAGCTGCTGTCCATTTTTATTTAGCAGTCTAGTTTGACTGAAGTTGCTGCTTCAGGTTTTGAGTTTTGACCAAGTAGCACAGTAGCGATTAATAATGAACCAGAAGCCGTAGACCTCTGTTATTTGGAAGTACCGAGAAAGAGCCCTGAGAAATTTTGTGCATGTAAAATTCAGAAACATTTGAATGCCAAGTTTACTCAGGTTTTCTTTTTCTTCTCAGAGTCACTAGGCATACTGACTCAATGGTCGCTAATTAAACATTTAAAATGTGGTAATTTATGCATATTCATCAGACCTTGAGTTGCTATTGTGATATTTTTAGTCCATCTCCATTAATAAATGTATTCTTCGAGATATTTTAGTCAGATACTTGGCTAAACTTCTTTAAGGAAAGTGTAACCCAAAAACAATTGTAGATTTAATCAGTACCTGTTTTATTTCCATCAGTATTAAGCAGGAAAAAATTATGTCCATGTAGTTATCCACATTTTTTCCCTTGAGGCTATTATCAGTTGACGGCTGGGCTGTCCTCTTCGATTTTTATCTGTGACAGGTGATGGAAGCAGGTCAGTTTTCCCTCTTGAGATTTGCAGAAGATAATGTTGAAGTTCTCGGCCTCATCATTATTTTTATTCATCTCATAGTTTTGTCTTTGTGACATGTGTTAGAGGGATATTTTATCCTTCTGCTTAATTTTGATGAAGGTATTATTTTGTTTGTTATGGATGCATCATATACCAATTCCTAGCATCCTGAATATTTCCTCCTGCCATCTTTGTTAGGTAGATCTGTGCTCTCTGAAATCACTGCTGAGTACCGTTGGATTGTTGGATGTAAACTGATCATGCTGTGGTTTGGTTATAGACCTACATGGCGTCTGTTTTTTTTTCCCCCCCTCCACATGTAACATTTTGGTATGTTGAGCTGAATGGCAAGATGAATTTCCTTCAAAGCTGAATACATAGTGGGCTGCAAACTGAAGGGACCTGAGGTCAGTTTTGGTTCTCTAAAGGTAGTTTTGATTATTCATCCTTGACACTGAGTCTTGGCCTGCACCTGTAGCCTTCACTCTCTAAGTGTTGTGAGACTACTACTGTTCTAGACATGTGGTGCATGTTGCTTACAATTAATTATGGAGTCCTGGGCAGTTAGTTGTCGGGAGTCAGTCAGTCAGACTGGTCATTTCTTCAGAGGTGACCATTTAGTCATGAGACCATTTCTTCTCATTTAGTCATGAGAAATTATTTAGGGCACAAGATACATTTAAGCCTACATCAAGACTGTAATCTGTAATATACTCCATCTTTTCAAGGGACTCAGGGTTCCGGCGTTACAAATCTAGTATATAATTTATTTTTGGTGTGTGTTATAGTTTGTCTAGGTTTTTTTCCCCCAATCAAAATCATAAATTATTTTAGTTTTGCCAGATTGTTAGTAATGGCTGCATCCACTCCATCAGGGAGAAATACAGTAGACCTCATCACTTATTTGTGGGCATTTCTATGTTTTAAAATTACGTGTATTGCTGTATGAAATTTTTTTTTTTAATGCCTGGAAAGTTTTCGTCTTTCATTATATACTTAAGCTGTGTATTTCATTCATCTTTCCTATGTAGCAGACCCCTTCAAAACATAGTGGCTTGCTTAAGAGCAGTGTTTTATTTCGCTCACCAAGCTGTAACTGGGGCAAGGCCGTGTTCGCTGGGAAGATGGGGTGGGATGGGGCATAAATTTTCTCCATGGTTCACTCATAGGACTTGCCCTTTGGCGGGCACCCAACTGGGAGTGTGGGCTGGGAGCCTCGTTTGCTTTGCACGTGGGCCTCTGAAGGTTACTTGGGCTTTCTCACGGCAGGGTGGTCAGGTTCCAAGAGTGCCCTCAGAGAACTGGGCAGAGACTACGTGGCCTTTCCTGACCTGACTCCTCAGGTCCTGTAGTTCACGTCTACCACCTCCACCCCCCGAGTGCATCGTCCCAGAGTTTGCCACGGAAGAACACGTCGAAACTGGATGTGGGGTAGACGCAGTTTGTGCTACGGTTATGATTTACTTCACAGATCCCCTCTTTGGGGATGTTAAGATGGCTGGCTGCCTGTTGTTGTTTCTGGTACGTGAACGGTACCACCATGAGGATTCTTGTACTTCAAGTCCCTTTGGTTCATCACTTTGTTAGGATACATTCCTTGAGCTGTAACAGCTGAGTCAGGAGAAAATAACATTTTTAAGGCCTTTAAGAAATAAGTCACTTTCCTCCCAGTTGGAGGAAAGGTTGAACACTTATTTTCATATGAGCTGTATTTAAGATTTATCCATTTACCCATGACCGTGCCAACATTGGCTGTCATCCCTTTTCATCTTTGCTGGTCTGCTTTGCAATGAAATGAAATCTTATCCTGAAATTTGCATTTCTTTGCCTACTAGTGAGGGCAGAGGATTTATTTGCTTGTTAGGCAGTTTAAAATTCTTTCATCTGTTGTTTGCTAGGTCATGTGTTTTTTTAACTGGAGTGTTCCTAAATTTCCTATTGGTAAAAGTGATTTATACACATTTCAAATACTTTTTCCAAGATTATGTACTTATGTTGGCAGATGTATAGTATCATACGGCTGTTTCCCCCTTATTTAAATTTAAATTCTTAATGGCATATTTGTAGTCTTTCTGGCGTAAGTAGAAAAGTAAGGATCCCAGTAAATGAACACTCTGTTCTTTATTTGCTGAAGTCTTAAATATGCTTCTGATTGTTTTCCTCTTTCTATTGTTTGTTTCTCATACAAATGTCAAAAATTTAGTTCTTGCAGAACTTTTATGATGTTTTAATAATTGTATGTAAAATACGGTGTTTAGTATTTTTAGTTATTGTAGTATCTTTTAGCCTTCAGTCACCATATCAAGCTTATTAAAAGGTGGTGAGCATAATCGTCTCTGTTTCATTTTAAAGTTGAGGAAACGGAATCCTGGTGAGGATATTTTGGCAAGGAATGTGGCATTTGTAGTCAGGTTTGCTTGGCTTCAGATCCCAGGTGCTTTCCTAGCACTTGAAGCTGCTATTCCGGTTTTCAGGGGTTGTCTTATCACTCAGCCAAGAGCTGTGCTTTTAAGTCCTACACCTCTCTCAAGTTTTTTCTTAACTGGTTTGTGTTTTTGTTCTTGATTACAGGGGTTGATTTTTTCCTGACCTTGTATAGTGAAAACTGTGGAGTTTTTAGTTTTACCTAGCCACTTTACTAGGCACTTGGAAAAGAAAGAGCACCAATTCTGTTTTTGGCATAATGCTTTTGGAGTTGAGTTCATAAATGCTACCTCTGTGAATATTTGAGAAATTTAAATGCTTAAAATTTAATAAAATGCATTTTAATGTACATAAACCCTTATGAAGAGTATTCATCACTTGTAAGATTGTTTTCTTGGGGTTAATACACATTTTCATTTTCTTGATTTCTTATGCTAAAGTCTTATGTTGTATTCTTTGTCAGGGAGTTAAATCTGTTTAAATATAGATTTACTTTGTTAATTGCCATGAATTATGTTCTTTGTAAGTTAGAATAAGGGGTGTGTTGGGGTGCCTGGGTGGCTAAGTAGGTTGAGCATCTGGCTGTTGATTTCAGCTCAGATTATGATCCCAGGGTCATGGGAGTGAACCCTGCATTGGGCTCCATGCTGAGTGTGGAGCCTGCTAAAGATATTCTCTCTCTCTCTGTCTCTCTCTCTCTCTCCCCCTCTCTCCCCCCCAACTCTCCCTCTGCCCCACTAGCACACTCTCTCTCTCTCTCTCTCTCTCTCAGAAAAAAAAAAAAAGAATAAGAAATGCGTTACCTTGTTTATAAAACTTTGGATAGCTTTAAAGTAATACTAGACTTGTTACAAAGGTTCTCCTTCTGAAGTGACTGTCGTTTGTGTTCATTTTATTTGCTCGAAACTCATAGTTAGAAATTTAAATAAAATGAAAAAATGAATAACAACAAGTGTTGGCAAGAATGTGGAGCCAATGCAACTCTCATAGATTAGTAGAGAATAAATTGGTACAACCACTTTGGAAAATCCTTTGACAAGCTCTGTTGAAGCCAAAGAGAGGACTACTCCTTGACCTAGCAATTCTGCTCTCAGGTACATACTCAAAAGAAGTGGATACATATGTTATTTGTTCACAAGAAGACATGTGCGAGAATGTCCATAGCAACTTTCCTAATAACAGTCCCAAACTCCAAGCGACCCAAATGTTCGAGTGGACTCATAGAGTTTTCTGTTTTCACCTAGAACATTTTACAACAGTGAAATATGCACGGCTTCTACGCATAACACAGCTGACTTTCAGGCCCTTATATTGAAGCCAGGCAAGGGGAATTTTTTTGACTTCCTTTTTTTTTTGTTGTTGTTTTGTATATCTTTGCTGTCTCCCCCTTTATAAAAAATTTTTTTTAAAAGTTTATTCGTTTTTTAGAGACAGAGACAGAGCATGAGTGGGGGAGGGGTAGAGAGCGAGGGAGACACAGAATCTGAAGCAGGCTCCAGGCTCCGAGCTGTCAGCACAGAGCCTGATGTGGGGCTCAAACCCACAAACTGTGAGATCATGACCTGAGCTGAAGTCGGACGCTCAGCCAACTGAGCCACCCAGGCGCCCCTCCCTTTCTCTTGATTGATTTAGTGCTTTATCTATTTTGTTGATATTTTTCAAAAAGCCTGCATTTTGACCTATTTATCCTTTACCCATTTTTTGTATTTTCTATTTCATTACCTTCTGCTTACATATTTATTTTCTTTGATTTGTCTCATTTTTAACTTTTGGCTTTTTGTGTTGGGAATTTAGTTCATATATTTTTTCTTCTTTTACTTTCATTTACAGTGTTTTTTACAGGTTGTATTTTCTGTTCTAAATGCATCCTATAGATTCTGATAAATAGTGCTTTTACTATACATGAAAGCCTTGGATTGTGAGTAATTTGTTCTGTGAGTGTTCCACAACATGACTAAATGTTTCTAACAAATTGTAGCTTGACAAACGAGTGATGTACAAGTAGTACGTGATGCTGAGTGACGCGTGATCATAACTGAGCCAATCGTTCTTGAAATTCACTTTGATATACGACTGCTTTGGATTACAAGCATGTTTCCAGAATGAATTATGCTGGCAAACCAAGGTCTTACTGTATTTTTAAGTTTTTCAATTTTGGCTTGTATTTTTCTGTTTCCTTCAGGGCTTTTTAAAATAGTGGTTTAAAAATTTCCAGGTACAAGGATCTTTGGGATTGGTGTTTTATTAATTTTTAGTTTTATTTCATTGTGCTAATAAATATTTCACTTCTCAAACTCTTCCCAAAAATAGAAGAGAAAGGAAGGCTGCCAAATTCATTCTGTGAGTTTCAACATTACCCTGATACCCAAACCAGATAAAGACATTACAAAAAGAACTGCAGACCAATGTATCTGACGAACATAGATGTAAAAATCCTCAACAAAATGTTAGCAAACTGAATCCAACAATACACTAAAAAAATTATTCACCACGACCAAGTGGGATTTACTCCAGGGACGCAAGGGTGGTTTATTATTCACAAATCAACACGATACATCACATCAGCAAAGAGAAAGGATAAAACCATATGATCATCTCAGTAGATGCAGAAAAAACATTAGACAAAGTACAATATTCATTCATGATTAAAAATCCTCAACAAAGTAGGTTTAGAGGGAACATAGCTTAACATAATAAAGGCCATATATAAAAAACCCATTTCTAGCATCATACTCCATGGTGAAGAGGTGAGAGCTTTTCCGCTAAGATTAAGAACAAGAGGCCGTTCCTCTCTCTACTTTTATTTAACATAGAATTGGAAATCCTAGCCGCAGCAATCAGATAAGTAAAAGAAAAGACATCCAAATTAGTAAGGAAGAAATAAAACTTTCACTATTTGCAGTGACATGATACTATATATAGAAAACCCTAAAGACTCCACTGAAAAACTCCTGGAACTGATAAATTAATTCAGAAAGGTCATTGGATACAAAAATCAATACATAGTCCATAGTCCAGAAAGAGAAATTAAGAAAATTCCATTTTCAGGTGCACCAAAATTAAAATACCTAGCAATAAACTAAGGACTTATACTCTAAACCGTAAAACACAAAGAAATGGAAAGACATTTCATGCTCATGAATTAGAAGAATTAATATGGTTAAAATGTCCATGCTACCCAAAGCAGTCTACAGATTTAATGCAATATGTATCAAAATACCAACATTTTTCACAGAACTAGAACAAACAATCCTAAAATTCATATAGAACCACAGAAGACCCCAAAAGCCTAAAGCAATCTTGAAAAAGAACAAAGCTGGAGGTATCACAATCCCAGACTTCAAAATATACTATCAAGCTGTAGTAATCAAAACAGTATGGTACTGGCACGAAAATAGACACACAGATCAATGGAACAGAATGAAGAGCCCAGAAATAAACTTGTGCTTTTATGGTCAATTAATCTACTGCAAAGGATGCAAAAAATATACAATGGGGAAAAGACAGTCTCTTCAACAAATAGTGCTGGGAAACTGGATCACTTTTTATTATTTATTTATTTTTTTATTATTTTTTGAAAGAGAGTAGGGGAAGGGCAGAAAGAGAATCCCAACCAGCCTCCACACTGTCGGTGCAGAGCCTGATGCAGGGCTCAAACCTGTGAGCCATAGATCATGACCTGAGCCGAAATCAGAAGAGTTGAATGCTTAACTGACTGAGCCACCCAGGCACACCCTCCACCCCCCCCACCCCCATTTTAAAAGTTTAATCTGGACCACTTCCTTACACCATACATGAAAATAAACTCAAAATGGATTAAGGACCTAACTGGGAGACCTGAAACCATAAAATTCCTAGAAGGAAACATAGACAGTAATTTCTATGATGTTGGCCCTAGAAACATTGTTTTATATATGTCTCCTCAGGCAAGGGAAACAAAATCAAAATAAATTATTGGGACTACACCAAAATCAAAAACTTTTGCACAGCAAAGCACACCATCAACAAAACAAAAAGGCAGCCTACTGAATGAGAGAAGATATTTGCAAATGACCTATTCAATAAGGGCTTAAAAGCTAAAATATATAAAGAATTTCTACAACTCAACACCAGAAAACCCCCAAATAACCCAAATGAAAAAATGGACAGAGGACCTAAGAAGACACTTTTCCAGAGAAGACCTACAGATGGCTAACTGACCCATGATATGATGGCGCAACATCACTCAACATCAGGGAAATGGAAGTGAAAACCACAGTGAAATATCTCACACCTGTCACAATGACTAGAATAAAAAAGACAAGAGGTGGGGATGTGAAAAACAAAAAAAAAAAAAGGAATCCTCATGCACTGTTGGTGGGAATGAAAATTGGAGCAGCCACTGTGGAAACCATTTTAGAGGTTCCTCAAAAAAATTGAAAAATAGAACGACCATATGATGTAGCAATTTCAAAATTGGGTATTTACCCAAAGAATATGAATAATTCAAAAGGATAATGCATCTTTGTTTATTGCAACATTATTTACTATAGTCGAGATATGGAAGCAACCCAAACATCCATTGATAGATGAATGGATAAAGATCTCTCTCTCTCTCTCTCTCTCTCTCTCTCTCTCTCTCACACACACACACACACACACACACACACAAGGATTGCTTAGCCATTAAAAGGAATGAGATCTTGCCATTTGCAGCAACATGGATGGGCTTTAGCAGGTATAATGCTAAGTGAAATAAGTCAGAGAAAGACAAATACCATATGATTTCACTCACGTGGAATTTAAGAAAACAAGTGAAACAAGAGACAAAAGATTATTCATTTTAAGAGAGACAGTGAGTGGGGGAGGGGCAGAGAGAGAGAAGGGGAGAAAGAATCCCAAGCAGGCTGCACACTGTTAGACCGGAGCCTGATGTGGGGCTTGAACTCACGAACTGTGAGATCATGACCTGAGCCAAAATGAAGAGTTGAATACTTAACCCATTGAGCCACCCAGGCGCCCTGAAACAAAAGATAGTTTTAAATGCAGAGAACAAATGGGTGGTTGCCCGAGAGGAGGTGAGTGGGGAGATGGGTGAAATCTAAAAAAATTTTTTTTAATTTTATGGGTTATATTAAGGTTTTCTTTGTGACCTTTTATATGGTCATTTTAAAGGAACATTTTGTGTGTGTTTAAGAAAAGGTACATTTTTCGGGGCGCCTGGGTGGCTCAGTCGGTTGAGTGTCCGACTTCAGCTCAGGTCACGATCTCACGGTCCGTGAGTTCGAGCCCCGCGTCAGGCTCTGGGCTGATGGCTCAGAGCCTGGAGCCTGCTTCCGATTCTGTGTCTCCCTCTCTCTCTGCCCCTCCCCCATTCATGCTCTGTCTCTCTCTGTCAAAAATAAACATTAAAAAAAAAAATTAAAAAAAAAAAGAAAAGGTACATTTTCTGTTATCTAAGTATAAAGTTTGATATATACCCATAACATCTGATTTGTTGTTTATGTTATTTAGTCTTTTATATCCTTACTTATTTTTGTTCTCTTGACAGTCTTGGACTGAGAGTGGTGTGATAGTCTGTTGCTCCTTACATCTTCTATAGTTTCCACTGTATAGAAGTGGTTGCTATGCTATTTTTTTTTAATCTTTATTTTTTTGAGAGTGTGAACAGGGCAAGGGCAGAGAGAGAGAGAGAGAGAGAGAGAGAGAGAGAAAATATCCAAAAAAAGGCTCCAGGCTCCCAAGCTGTCAACACAGAGCCCGACACAGGGCTAGATCCCACCAACCTTGAGACCATGACCTGAGCCCAAGTTGGACGCTTAACTGACTGAGCCACCCAGGTGCCCCAGTGCTATTTATTTAAGGCATAGCATTCATTGCTGTATTCATTACTGTTAAGTGTTTGTTTTGAATGGTGGCCTTTAGCATTAAAGGTATTCCTTGTCTTGTTTACTTCTTTTTGGCCTAAATTCTGCCTTGTATAGGAGGAAGAATCATTATGTAACTCTTTGTATATTAGGTACACAAACACAATTCCTGCTTTGTATTCTTGTTGAGTTTGCCTAGTGTATGTATGTGTGTGTGTGTGTGTGTGTGTGTGTATATCAAGAGGTATCTACATCTGTATTATATTCTCTCTGTGTTATATATATCACTTTTATCACTTCTAACATTTATGTACAGTGTCAATCACCTTTTGGAATACAATTCTGTGAGAATTAACATATGCTTAGACCCTGTCGTTACTACCACAAGAAGGACACAGAATGATTACAGCATCCCAAAGGATGACACTTTGCTCCTCCCTTTTTAGGAAGACCACTTCCCATCCCAATCCCTGGCAATTACTGATGTCTTCTCTGCTCCAGAGGTTTACTTGTTCTAAAATGTTATGTAAATGGAGCTGTACTGTATGTAATCTTTGAGACTTGTTTTTTTAAATGTAGTTGAGATTCATCCATGTTGTGCATATCAGTAGTTTATTTTTTTATTGCTGCGTAATATTCCATTATCTAGATATACCACAGTTTATCTACATACCCATTCAAGGACAGATGGCTTGTTTCCATTTTTTGACTATTAAGAAAACTCTTGTTGTCAACTTTGTGTGTAGGTTTTTCTGTGAACATATATTTTTATTCAACTAGAGTAATACTTAGAAGTGGAATGCTATATTATATATGGTAGGTGGGCGTTTAACAATTTTTTATCAAAGTGCCAAGCTATTTTCTTTTTTATTAAAAAATTTTTTTTTTAATATTTGTTTATTTTTGAGAGAGACAGAGACAGAATGCGAGTGGGTCAGGGGCAGAGAGAGAGGGAGACACAGAATCTGAAGCAGGCTCCAGGCTCTGAGCTGTCAGCACAGAGCGTGACGCGGGGCTCGAATTCACGAGCTGTGAGATCATGACCTGAGCCAAAGTCGGACGCTGAACCGACTGAGCCACCCAGGCGCCCCGAGTGCCAAGCTATTTTCTAGGGTGACTGTACCATTTTGCAGTCCTATCAGCAATGTATATAGAATTCTAGTTGCCCAACAACCTAGTCATTTTTCATTTGGTCATTCTAATAATTGCCGAGTGTCTCATTGTGATCTTAATTTGCATTATTGTAACGGACATTAAGCATCCTCTTGTATTTATTTGAATATCTGCATAGGTTCTTTGGTGAAATGTCTGTTTAAATATTTTGCCCATTAAAAATGTTTTTGCTTAATATTGAGTTTTGCGAGTTCTTCGTATATTCTGGTTACAAATATTTTATGCCAGTATCTGGCTTGTCTTTTCTTACAGGGTCTTCCACAGAGGAGAGGTTTTAATATTCATGAAGTTCAGTTTATCAGTTAGTTCTTTTATGGTTTGTGCTTTTGGTGTCATATCTGAAAACTCTTCCTAGCCTAAGGTCATGGAGATTTTCTGGTTTGTTTTCTTTTAAGAATTTTATAGTTTTACACTTTTTATGCAGCGTATGACTTATTTTGTATGATCGTCATTTTTGTATATATGGTGCACGGAATGGATTGCAGTATTTTTTTTTTTTTTTTTTTTTTTTTTTGGCATGTAGCTATCCAGTTATTCCAGTACTATTTATTGAAAGAACTGTCCTTTTAAAAAAGTATATTTTTTAAAATGCATATTTATTTTTGAGACAGAGCGGGGGGGGGGGGGGGGAGGGGCAGAGAGAGAGGGAGACACAGAATCCGAAGCAGGCTCCAGTCTCCAAGCTGTCAGCTCAGAGCCCGACGTGGGGCTTGAACGCACGAACTGAGATCATGACCTGAGCTGAAGTCAGAGGCTTAACCAACTGAGCCACCCAAGTGCCCCTGAAAAGACTGTCCTTTATCCAAAATTCCCTTTTCACCTTTGTTTTTTTTTTTTTAGTCCATGAAATTTGTGCTTTATTAGACAGTAGTGAGTCTGAAAGTAACACAAGGCAAAAAAACTGCATTCTTTTAGTTACAGTTGGACAATTTGCAACATTTTAAAGGAGATGGAAAATGCCTATTTTGACAAGGCTTAGTAATTCATTCCATTGAAGTTCCATTGATGTTAGTGGCACTGTTATTTTGTACATGATAAGATACAGAATGTAAACATTTTGTACAAAATAGGATATTTTTAAAGGGTGCTGTGATAGTCCTACAGTTGGCCAGCCTATTTCCTTTCTGAAGAAAACCACAAAGTCATTTTAAATGTCTCTAGATTAAGAACTTTTCTATCTCCAGATCTCTAAAATTAGGACTGAAACCAATAATAAAGTCCAGTCTCTTGCTTTGAGACTCGTCCAGGATAAACTCAGACTGATTCATTTTGTTGTAAGCAAGACACAGCAAATTCAGAAGCCAGTATGAAGTGCCTTACTTATTTAAAAAAAAAAACAAACTTATTAATGTTTATATTTGAGAGAGACAGAGCTTGAGCAGGGGAGGGACAGAGAGAGAGTGAGACCCAGAATCCGAAGCAGGCTCCAGGCTCTAAGCTGTCAGCACAGAGTCTGATGTGGGGCTCGAATTCACGGGCCGTGAGATCATGACCTGAGCCGAAGTCGGATGCCCAACTGACTGAGCCACCCAGGCACCCCATAGAGTGTAAAACTGTAATAACAAATATTTTCAATGATAAAGGCTTCTAATTTTTAAAACATTATGACATTCTTTGGTTATGATTGATTACATTAATTATAGAAGTTTCTAACGCAATTACTTAGGAAGTTTCCTTTTCTAGGTTCAAGAAATCAATGCTTTAAGGTTAGAAAACAGTTAAATATAATATAGAGGTTTAACTACCCATTTTATATTTAATTAAAACCACGTTTTTCCTCCAGAAGGCCTCAACCTTGATGTAAAACAAAGGCTATGTAAATAAGCTTCAGTATAATTATAATAGTATTGCTAAGGCTTAGTTATCTTAGATTATTAATTGTCTACTCTTGTTCTTGTTGCGTGTTAACATTTCCCCAACAAGCCCTGGATAGGGAAGTAAACATGAAATTCAGTGAAACTCAGGTTAATTAGATTTCCTACTTGTTAGCAATTGAGAAAATATTTGGAGAAAGAATGGCAGTATTGCAAGTGTCCAACAACCAGTCCTTGTGCATTGTTCTTCACCTCTAACCATTTTCTCGTCTGATAAAAGGTAAAAATTTACCTTAGGGAATTGTGGGAATTAAACGAAATAATTGTACTTTTGTCTTAAGATCATTGACTTTGTTTCTTTGGTCTGTGTAACCTGTCATTTTGTCAATACCACATTGTTTTGATTACCGTAGGGTTGTTTTTTTTTTTTTTTTAATGTCTTAAAGTCATTGTGTGGTTATGTATTTTTTTCCCCAAATTGTTCTGCTTGTGAGTTCCTTTGCCTTTCCATATAAATTTTACAATTAGCTTGTCTATATCTACAGAAAATCCTGTTGGGATTATTTTGATTAGAATTGCAATAAATCTATGGGTCCCTTTGGGGGAAAATTGGCATATTAACTTGGAGGTTTTTTTTTTTTGAATAGATGAACATGGAATGTCTCTTATTTATGTCTTTAACATTTTTTCTTTCTTAATTTTTTAGAGTTAGCAGTTTAACAATTCTCTACCTTTCTTGTTAGTTTTATACCTGTATTTCTTTTTGTTGTTATTGTTAGAGTTATTGAAAAATGATACTTTAAAATTTTGCTGTTTAATTGTTCATCATTCGTGTATAGAAATACACCAGATCTTGCTAAACTTATTAGTTGCAGAAGCCTTTTTATAGATTCTTTGGGATTTTCTATATAGCTAATCACAACCTCTGAGAATATTTCTTTGATTCCAGTGTGAATGACATTTATTTTTCTTTCCTTATCACACTGGCAGTGACTTTCAGTAAAACACTGAGTGATGGGAATGCACATGGTTGTTTAATTCCCAGTCTTGGTGGGGAAGCATCAAGTGTTTCCCCTTTAATTTTGATGTTAGTTAGAATTTTTCTCTAGATTCCCTTTTACAGATTGAGGAAGTTCCCTTCTGTTCTAGTTGGGTGAGTTTTTATCATGAATGCATGTTGAATTTTGTCAAATGCTTTTTCATCATCCACTGATAAGATCATGTGGTTTTTCTTATTTCGTCTGATGAATTACAATGATTGATTTTCAAATATTGAACCAGTCTTGCATTTCTGAGATAACCTTGACTTGTTTGTGATTTTTTTTTTTTAATTTTTTTTCAACGTTTATTTATTTTTGGGACAGAGAGAGACAGAGCATGAACGGGGGAGGGGCAGAGAGAGAGGGAGACACAGAATCGGAAACAGGCTCCAGGCTCTGAGCCATCAGCCCAGAGCCCGACGCGGGGCTCAAACTCACGGACTGCGAGATCGTGACCTGGCTGAAGTCGGATGCTTAACCGACTGCGCCACCCAGGCGCCCCTGTGATTTTTTAATTTATACTTTTGATGTATTGTTGGACTCAACTTGTTGATATTTGTAGAGGATTTTTGCCTCTATTCCTGAGGTATATTGTCTGTACTTGTTTTCTCGTATAATTAACTGTTTGGACCTTTTTCATGTCTATAAATGCTTGTATAAGTATGTAAGTGTGTGTGTGTGTGTGTGTGTGTGTGTGTGTGTGTGTGTGTGTAAGTAGTTAGATACACATATCTAATGTATTTATCTCCTGTAGCCTCTTCTAGATCTTTTCACCCTTTTTTTGTTATTTTTTAAATATTATATTCATTTGGAGTTTGTTTTCAAGTCTGACATTCAGCCCTGCCTGCCACATACATGCACTCATTCTGTTAATTTTGGTTAGCTCAACATTCAGCAGAATGTTATTACATCACTTTTAAATTTCAGATTGCATTCCCATACATTGGGTATTCTGTCCATTTTTTTCTCCTTAAGGAGATCTCTCCTGGAGTCTTCTGACCAACTCCAATATGGGTAGGGTGCTCTCTGTGCCCATTTATAGCTATCACCCTGGAAATCATCTGGGGATTCCCTTTGCCTCTTTCTTGTGTTCAATATACTCTTTTCTTGGTTTATTTCCCTAGGGTGAGTGTTGGGGGTTATATAGAGGAATGGTGGTATATTAAGTGATTTGGGGAAGGTAATAAAAAACCAGATCATGAAGAGCCTTGTATGCCATGATAAGGAATTTTGGCTTCATCTTAGGAGTTGCAGGAACTATGGAGAATATTTTATAGGTGAATAATGTACTCCTATTTGCTGTGGGAGAAGATCACTGTGGCTAAGATTTCTAGGATAGATGGAAGAAAGCAAAGTGAGATAAAACATGTTCTAGTAATCGAAAAATATGGTGTATTGCAATATAAGGCAACATCAATGGGGGTATCATTCTCATAGTAACAGGGGATCTATTGTACATGGGAGGAATGAGGAGTCAAAGAAGATGCTCAGGTTTTTTAAGCATGGTCTTGAGCTGATGATCCTCAGAGGGGGAGAATCATGTTTAGGGTAGGTTCTGAGCTTAGTTTTGGATGTGGAGTTCAAAGGATTGCAATATACCCTTCATCCACATTCGGAAAATGTTCGCATTTTACCATGTTTGCTTTATAGTTCCTCTTTTTGTCTTTTACCTCGTGTGTGCAAGTACATGTGTGACCAGTTTGAGAAGAGGTTGCACACCTGATGCTCCTTTACTTGTAATCAGTTTACTGAATATTCCCTAAAATCAGGCAATGAATTTAAAAAGAAGTTAACATTTATTTAACATTAACTCATCTACATAACTTTTTCAGATGTCACGATCATCCCAGTTGTGTTCTTTGATGTGAAACAAAATTGCCAGATCTTGAATTGCAGTCAGTTATCATGTCTTTGAAGTCTTCTGTAATTGGGACAGTTTTGCAGTCTAAGACTAGTGGATCTTTGAATGGTTTTGGAATTATGTGTTTGTGTGGGGGGTGGAAACAGATGACTCAAAGATTCCTTGGTGTTTATGGTTTTATTTAACCCAGGTGATGACTTAGCTTGATTATTTGGTTCAGGAATTAGGTGAGATTCATGCATAGATATAGATACGTAGGTATATCTCCATCCTTAAATAAAAGCATATGCCTGGCTGTAAATTCTTCTTGTTTGGCAATGCAGCACCCAATGTAAAAGGACAGTGGCATAGCAAAAGAGCTGCTTACATTTACCTTGGACATAATGGTGTTACTGCTAGGTGCTTACCTGTCTTAAGGACTGTTGGGAACTTTCACTCTTGCTCTGTGTGGCCATCTTGCTAATCATTCCGTGTTCCTGCCTGCTTATATTCATTAACTCTGTGTGTGTGCCTGCATTTCCTTTTTGCCTGTCTTTAGGCACCTGAAACAAAGTGAAAATAATGCTAATGTTAGTATTTATCCCTCTGTGTTGTATTATGCTTTTTGTTAAAGAATGTTATATAGGAGTACAGGTTTTTCTTTTGTGTCCTGTATTGGGTATTTTACGTCTGTAGGACTTCAGGTGTGTAGACTAGAGATGTGCTTTCTGTACATGCAGGTTTGTGCAGAGGTTCATGGGTACATGCAGTTGTGACTTCCAGTTGTCATTACTTACTGCCACCCTTACTGTTGGGCGGTTGATTGATAAAGAGATGGATGGGCTTTGTTGTCCTATTGGCCTTGATTTCAATCCAGCTTTGTGAATTGGTTAACTTTTCAAGGTTCATTTTTCTCTTTAAGAATAATACTGTCACCTTGTTATGGCTACTTTCCAGGTTTAAATGAGATAATACATATTAAAATTTTGGTTAGACTCCCGCCCAAATTAAGAATGCAATAACAATAGTTGAAATTATTTTATTTTCTGCCATCTGTTTATTTATTGTAAACTCTTGACCCTGAAAGTTGACTGCTCTATTTATTTCATGTTTTCTCACAAAATATTTTAATATCTTCCACAGGACTTTGTTTCTACAGTTATCCGTTTACTTGACAGCCCATCAACTTCGATTAGAGCAAAAGCCTTCCTCGTTCTTTTATATATTTTGATTCATAACCATGAGATGCTGCTGCTCGGCTGCCAAGCAAGGTATGATTTTCTCTGATGGTTTCAATTTGGAACTTGTTTTACTTATTTATTTTTATTTACTTTTTCATTTATATCCAAGGTAGCACATAGTGCAATAATTTCAGGAATAGAATCCAGTGATTCATCCTCTACACATAATTCCCAGTGCTCATCCCAGTGAGTGTCTTCCTTAATGCCGCTTGCCCCTTTAGCCCATCCTCACACCCATGACCCCTCCAGTAACCCTCAGTATGTTCTCTATATTCAGGAGTCTCTTGTGTTTTGTCCCGCTCCCTGTTTTTATATTATTTTTGCTCCCC
Source organism: Leopardus geoffroyi (assembly GCF_018350155.1). NCBI lineage: Eukaryota > Metazoa > Chordata > Mammalia > Carnivora > Felidae > Leopardus > Leopardus geoffroyi. The sequence continues at coordinate 149,754,085 of NC_059333.1, forward strand.
TTCCCTTCTGTTCATCTGTTTTGTATCTTAAATTCCACATATGAGTGAAGTCATATGGTATTTGTCTTTCTCTAATTTCGCTTAGCAGAATACACTCTAGTTCCATCCATGTTGTTGCAGATGGCAAGGCTTCATTCTTTTGGTTGCCAAGTAATATTCCATTTTGTGTGTGTGTGCATGTGTGTGTGTGGTGTATATGTATATATAGTGATTGCCAAGTAATACTCCGTTATGAGTGTGTGTGTGTGTGTGTATGTATATGTATATTTATACATATATCTTCTTAATTCATTCATCTGTCGGTGGACATTTAGGCTTTTTATATACTTTGGCAATTGTCAATAGTGCTGTTATAAACATTGGGGTCATGTGCCCCTTTGAAACAGCACATCTGTATCCTTTGGCTAAATACCTACTAGTGCAATTGCTGGGTCATAGGGTAGTTCTGTTTTTAATTTTTTAAGGAACCTTCATTCTGTTTTCTGGGGTGGCTGCACCAGTTTTCATTCCCACCAGCAGTAAAAGAGGGTTCCCCTTTCTCTGCATCCTTGCCAACATCTGTTGTTGCCTGAGTTGTTAATGTTAGCCATTCTGACTGGTATGAGGTGGTATCTCATTGTGGTTTTGCTTTGTATTTCCCTGATGATGAGTGGATGTTGAGCATATTTTCATGTGTCTGTTAGCCATCTGGATGTCTTCTTTGAAGAAGTGTCTATTCATGTCTTCTGCCCATTTCTTCACTGGATTAATCTTTTTGGGTGTTGAGTTTGATAAGTTCTTTATAGATTTTGGATACTAGCCCTTTATCTGAGATGTCATTTGCAAATATCTTCTCCCATTCCATTGGTTGCCTTTTAGTTTGGCTGATTTTTTCCTTTGCTGTGCAGAAGCTTTTTATCTTGATGAGGTCCTGATAGTTCATTTTTGCTTGTTTCCCTTGCCTCTGGAGACATGTTGAGTAAGAAGTTGCTAAGGTCAAAGAGGTTGTTGCCTGCTTTCTCCTCTAGGATTTTGATGGCTTCCTGTCTTATGTTTAGGTCTTTGATCTACTTTGAGTTTATTTTGTGTATGGTGTAAGGATGTGGTCTAGGTTTTCTTCTGCATGTCACTGTCCAGTTTTCCCGACACCATTTGCTGAAGAGACTGTCTTTATTCCTTTGGATGTTCTTTCCTGCTTTGTCAAAGATTAGTTGGCCATCTGTTTGTGGGTCTCTGTGCCAGTACCATACTGTCTTGATTACAGCTTTGTAATACATCTTGAAGTCTGGGATTGTGATGCCTCCAGCTTTGGTTTTCTTTTTCAGGATTGCTTTGGCCTTTTGGGTCTTTTCTGGTTCCATACAAATTTTAGGATTGTTGAGATGCCATGGTGGCAAGGATGGATGAAGCAGAGAAGTGAATCAGTGATATTGAAGACAAAATTATGGAGAATAATGAAGCAGAAAAAAAAAAAGAGGGAAACTAAGGCAAGAGAGCACAATATAAGAATTATAGAACTCAGTGGCTTATTAAAAAGAAACAACATCTGAATGATAGGAGTCCCCGAAGATGAAGAGTGAGAAAAAGGGGTAGAAGGTTTGTGTGAACAAATCATAGCAGAAAACTTTCCTAACCTGGGGAAAGACACAGACATCAAAACCCAAGAAGCACAGAAAATTCCCATTAGATTCAACAAAAAACCACCACCAACAAGGCATATCCTAGTCAAATTCACAAAATACACAAAGAAGGAAAGAATTATGAAAACAACAAGGGAAAAAAATTCCTTAACCTATAAGGGAAGACAGATCAGGTTCACAGCAGACTTATCCACAGAAACTTGGCAGGCCAGAAAGGATATATTTAACGTGATGACTCAGAAAAATATGCAGCCAAGAATTCTTGATCCAGCAAGGCTGTCATTCAGAATAAAAGGAGAGATAAAGAGTTTCCCAGACAAAAACTAAACGAGTTCATGGCCACTAAACCAGCCCTGCAAGAAATTTTAAGGGGGCCTCTCTGATGGGAGAAAAGATGAAACAAACAAAAAAAGACCAAGGGCAACAAAAACTAGAAAGGACCAGAGAACACCACCAGAAACTCCAACTCTACAGGCAATACAATGGCAATAAATTCCTCTCTTTCAGTACTTACTCTAAATGTCAATGGACTAAATGCTTCAGTCAAAAGACACAGGGTAACAGAATGTATAAGAAAACAAGATCCATCTGTATGCTGTTTACAAGAGACCCATTTTAGACCTAAAGACACCTTCAGCTTGAAAGTAAGGGGATGGAGGACCATCTGTCATGCTAATGGTCACCCAAAGAAAGCCAGAGTAGCCATACTTATATGAGACAATCTAAATTTTAAAATAAAGACTATAACAAGAGATGAAGAAGGGCATTATGTCATAATTAAGGGGTATATCCACCAAGAGGATCTAACAATTCTGTACATTTATGCCCCCAATGTGGAAGCACTCAAATATATAAATCTATAAATCACAAACATAAAAAACCTCATTGATAACAACACCATAATAGTAGGGGACTTCAACACTCTACTTACAGCAATGGACAGATCATCTAAGCAGAAAATCAACAAGGACACAATAGCTTTGAATGACACACTGGACCGAATGGATGTAACAGATATATTCAGAAGATTTCATCCTAAAGCAGAGGAAAACACATTCTTCTCGAGTGCACATGGAATATTCTCCAGAATAGATCACATACTGGGCCACAAAATCAGCCCTCAACAAGTACAAAAATATCGAGATCATACCTTGTACATTTTTAGACCACAATATTCTGAAACTCGAAATCAATCACAAGGAAAAATTTGTAAAGACCACGAATACTGGGAGATTAAGGAGCATCTACTACAGAATGAACAGGTAGCCATGAAGTTAAAGAGGAAATAAAAAGTTCATGGAAGCCAATGAAAATGATAACATGATAGTCCTAAATCTCTGGGATGCAGCATAAGCAGTCATAAGAGGGAAGTATATAGCAATCCAGGCCTTGGTAAAGAAGGAAGAAAGGTCTCAGATACACAACCTAACCTTACACCTTAAGCAGCTGGAAAAATAATAGCAAATAAAACCCAAAACCAGCAGGAGACAGGAAATAATAAAGATTAGAGCAGAAATCATCAATGCTGTCGAAATAAAAAAACAATAGTAGAACAGATCAATGAAAGCACGAGCTGGTTCTTTGAAAGAATTAACAAAATTGATAAATTCCTAGCCAGTTTGATCAAAAAGAAAAAAGGAAAGGACCCAAATAAGTAAAATCAAGAATGAAAGAAGAGAATCACAACCAACACTGCAGAAATACAAATAATGATAAGAGAATATTATGAGCAATTATATGCCAATAAATTGGGCAATCTGGAAGAAATAGATAAATTCCTGGAAACATATAAACTACCAAAACAGAAACAGGAAGAAATAGAAAATTGGAACAGACCCATAACCAGTAAATAAATTGAATTAGTAATCAAAAATCTCCCAAAAAGCTAGAGTCCAAGGTCAGATGGCTTTCCAGGGGAATTCTACCAAACATTTAAAGAAGAGTTAACACCTATTCTCTTGAATTGTTCCAAAAAATAGAAGTGGAAGGAATACTTCCAAACTCATTCTTTGAGGCCAGCATTACCTTGATTCCAAGACCAGACAAGGACCCCACTAAAAAGGAGAACTAGAGACCAATTTCCCTGATGAACAGGGATACAGAAATCCTCAAAAAGATACTAGCCAACCAGATCCAACAATATATTAGAAGAATTATTTACCATTTATTAGTTTTATTCGTAGTATTTCTTGGCCTCTATATACTTGACATTGAATTTTTTTTTCCCCTAGACTTTTCTAAGGGTTTAATTTTTCACTTAACACCATCATCTGGGAAACACCAACGATGCAGAGAAGACCTGTGGAACTGAAGCTGGTTGGTGGGAAATACCTGGAGTGTCCTAGATGTGAGGATAATCCAAGGCAGGGTGTTAAAGTTGGTTCTTGTTTGCATCTTTGAGAGGCATTCTTGACTGGTGGTTTGGTCATTTTTCATTTTTGTAAGATTCAGGAATGAGCCACTGAAGCCCAGACAGTCTACAGAAGTGGAGCAGGAGGCAGAGTCAGGAGGATTTCTGGAGTGGTCCTTTGCTGGGCAGATCCTCAGTCTCCCGGTGTTCCACTTCCTTCCTCTAAAAGGAGAAGTTGTCCTGATGCTCCTGGGATTCCCTTCATGCTCTGATGCTTCCTGATTAACATCTTCTGGACTAGTTCATGCTCCATTACACCTCAGAGGAACCTTGAATACATACGGATTTTTGAAGAATACCATATGGAATGTCTGTTTCTGGATCTAGCTTTCTCCTTATTGTAGAATACTCAGGAGACCGTAGCATTGCTGAGATTGATCTAGATTAGAGATTAGAAATTTTTTTCCTGTAGAGATTAACTATGTTAGGATTTATGGGGTAAGATCCAGAATTGTGGCTATTATAGTTGTGTTTATGTAATAAGAGAAAACAAATATCCACAATTTTTTTTATTGATGAATACACTTCTATAATGAGAGAACACAAATATCCACAGATTTTTAAATTGACATAGTAAAGAATATACTAACAAAGGAATATAGCTTTTTTTTTTTTTTTTTTTTTTTTGTAATACAGGTCTACAAACGAGAAGAACACAATTCTTTTTCTGAGGGATAGATAACATTTTGCTTAATTAGGGGTCAAAGTTGGCATCCTCCTCGTCAGATCAGTTGTAAATGTCAACGTTTGCGGTGATTGCAAAATGTGTACGTTAGTGCTGATTGCTAGTGCAATTTTATGTACCTGATCTTTGAAAATTCCTTTTCCTGTAGATAGATACTAGTAGTCACACACCAATGCTAGTTTATGAGCATGTAATTTTAATTGAGCATCCATCACTTGGAAGGCAAGATTCTTCCTTGGTATTTGCCGTTTAGTATGTCCTTAGGTTGCAGGTTAATCAGGTCTAAGTGGAGGGGATATAGAGGCTCCTACAGAGGCTTCTTTCTTTCTGTGTCTCAGAGATCACTGTCCGGCTTTGTTTCACGTCCAGCGTCTTGAAAACCGATGTTCCGTGTATTGTGCCTATTTTGTAGTTGATTGATTGATTGATTGATTGATTTACATTTATTTATTTTTGAGACAGAGCATGAACAGGGGAGGGGCAGAGAGAGAGGGAGACACAGAATCTGAAACAGGCTCCAGGCTCTGAGCTGTCAGCACAGAGCCCGACCCGGGGCTCTAACTCACGGACCGTGAGATCATGACATGAGCCGAAGTCGGACGCTTAACTGACCAAGCCACCCAGGCGCCCCTTGTAGTTGTTTTAAATGGGAGCATGCATCCTTAGTCCAGTAGATCCGAAGGTAGTAGTTGTTCTTGTCTATTTGTAAGGGTCTCTTTCCGCTGGCTTCGCTTCCTCTACTCTGTGTGTCTGCCATCATCTTCCCCAGGATAAATAACATAGATTCTCAACAGATGTTCTTACATCGTTTCTCGGATTCACAGTCTGATCTCCATATAGTGACTAGAGAATCTTGTAGACAGTGTGAATCAGCTTTTGTTTCTTCCCTGCTCAGACTCTTCTGATAATATCCTGTCATCCTGAGATGATAGCCCTGCTCTTTACCATGGCCTACTCTGCCCTCCTTCCTCTAATCCCTGCCCACCTCTTAGCCTGTGTCGTCTTTGACTTTCTTTGGCTCTCACTCCATTCCAGTTACATGGTGTTTCTTGTTGCTTTTTGAACACAGTAAGCCTACTGTACTCACTGCAGGGCCTTTCCCTGGTTCTGTTCCTTGTGCCCATAATGCTCTTCCCTCAGATGTTTTCATGGCTGGCTTCCTCTGATCATTCAGCCTTCTGGTCACTTTAAGAATCTCTTCTGACGGCAACTCCGATCGCTCTGTCTCAAATACTCTTAACCCCAACTGCAGAAACTCTTTAACTGGCAACGACTAAACCATTCAGACCGTCATAGCCAGGGCGTGAACCATTTGGTCCTCTCAGAAAATTGCTGTGATTTCTGTGTGTCTGCTCTCTCTGGAGCAACACGGTGAGCAGGATGCGTGTAGAGAAGGAGCCTGGAAGGTGAGGCTTAGCTTTGCTGGAGAGGTGAGGACGGGCTCCGTTCTTCCCGTGCTGTGTGGCAGGGATGGCTCGGTATCCTCTAAACCTTGGTGAACAGGAGACCTTGGGGCTTCGGCTTCGGCAGGTGCAAAACGCAGACGCCTTCTGTGCGCGGTTGTGGGGGCCAGGCGTGCCTGTTCCCGGGAGATCTGGAGCAGGACTGAATGGGGGCCAGTCTGCCCCCGTCAGTGAGGCTGCAGGCCGATGATGTCATTTCCTCACTCCTAAAGAGAACAGCTCCCTCTCACCACCTGCTTCTTGGCCACGAGCTGTCCTGGTCAGGTGCCGAGTAGGTGAAGAAGTCACGAGTAAGCAGGTGTGTCAGAGTCCGTTGAGAGAGACACTGTACTGGGAGGGGACAGAGCAAGAACAGGCAGCTCTTACTGGGGCAGAACGAACGGGACAGACGGAATCTCGGCAAACGAGTAATGGAAGCTCGTGGAGAGGCCGTTTGTGCAGGTGCGGCAGAGGAGCTGAAAGAGTGTGGCCTCTGCTGGGGATGCTTTTCGTGCTTTGAAAGGCAGTGTGGAAGAACAGGCCGGAGCACCCACAGCCGATGGCAGAGACCCGGACGGTTCTGTGAAGACAGTAGGAGAGACGGAGCAGAGTTCCGGGAGACCTCACGTGCCCGCATTGCCAGGGGCAGGAGGGAACCGATGGAGGATTTCTAACTGGAGAGGGGCTGGCAGCCGTTTTCTGCTGGAACGTGCCCTCTTCTGCAGGTGGAGGAAGGAGAAAGTCACAGAACCACAAGGGCAAAGGGAAAGATGGCTAAAGCCGATGAGCATTGTCACCTCATCTTTGTAGTTTGGAAGCTGGAAAGCTGACGGGTGGATGCTTGCTAATTTAGCAGAATGGAGATTGCTGACATCCTTTTTTTGTCTGCAAGACGAAAGCCATGAGGACACTGATGACTATGTCCGAACTCTGGAAAGGTTGGAAATGAGAGGCGCTGCTACCTTTGGCCGTGGTGAGGGGTGGGGGAGACTCGAGACAGGAATGATGGGGGATCTGCTTGGAGAGTTGATTCCCAGCGCCCCCCCAAAACGTCCAGGAGACTCTGCCTCTTCTGCCACAGCAGGAGACTTGAACCACATTCTGGATAGTGCCAATCTGGTATTTTCACATATAGGTAAGAGGGAGATGAGGTGCCTTGTGAGAAGTCTGAGGGTTGTATGAACGTCTGATTACTCAGAAGGGTGAGGCTTTCCAACACCCTATTTCACTGCAGTTGCAGACTGTTGGCAGCCTGGCTTATGCACTACTGGCCAGAATGTGGAGATTCATCTCTGGGAAGGTGGCCAAATCCCAGTAAGAGCCCCCCCAGGGGTTGCCATTTGCTTGGCCCCTTCTGCATCCAGTGAAACCTTCCCCCTTATTCTTGGAATGGAGCCCGTCCTTGTTACGTCCTGCTCCTGCACGTACACCTCCCAACAACACTTGAGTGCATCATTTGAAAACATAAATAGACAATCAACAACCACCAGGTATTTGGGGCGCATGGGTGGCTCAGTGGGTTAAGTGTTCAACTCTTGATTTCACCTTAGGTCATGATCTCACAGTCCGTGGGATTGAGCCCTGCATCAGACTCGGTGCAGACCGTGGGAAGCCTGCTTGGGTTTCTCCCTCTCTGTCTCTCTCTTACCCTCCCCTGCTTGCACACGCGCTCTTTCTCTCTCTGTCTCTCAAAATAAATACACAAAATGTATATAAAAAAGAATCACTAGATATTTAAGAGAAGCCTCTCACATGGGGTGCAGAAGCCAAAACTCGTCAACAGGTAGAGTGATATGGCAGAAGCAGAGATTAGAGTTATGAAGAGACGGTTCATGGAGAAACGAATGAGGGACCCTTAAACCTACCAATATATGCACAAGTTTCCCTGTTGTAAGAGGAATGCACATCGTTATTCCTCATTCTAAGAGAAACCAGCAGAGATAGGATTTCACCGTACACTAGCAGGGTCTGCAAATGTATTCTCTTGATGAGGCTGTCGAGAAACCGGGCCTCTCCTACATTGCCTGTGGGAATGTAAAATGTGGAAGCTACTAGGAAGAGGAATTTGACAATATCTAGAAAAATTACATATTTCACCCTTTGGCCCAGCCATCTCACTTCTAGGACAGAGGGTCCAAAGATCCTTTATTAGCAAAGAGGAGAAATGACACATTTACTAGGCATTGTTTGTTATGGCAAAAAGACTAAACAATGTAAATATCCACGAGCAGGAGACTGGCTAGAGAACTGTGGGCATGTTAGTTTTCTGTCCCTGCCATCACAAAGTACTCCAAAAAACCCCACAAAAAACCGAAAACCAAAAAACCCCCAAACCGGCACATTTTAATCTGACGGTTCCCATGGGTCAGGAGTCAGGGTTCTGGGTAGTGGGACCGTCTGCTTGAAGTCGAAGCGGTAGCTGCTTCCGTAGTCTACGTCCAAGGCTCGGGGGCCTCTTCCAAGGTCACTAATTGTTGGCAGAATTTATTTCCTTGCAGCAGTAGGTCTGAAGTCCCCATTTCCTTGCTGGCTCTTGGCGGGGGCTTTCTCTCCGCTTCTGAAGGCTGACCTTTCTCTCCATTGGCAGTTCATAGCCAAGCAGTTTGCTTTCTTCTTGGAGGCCAGTAGGAGTCCTGCTTGCTTATTCCTTGGATCCCCTCCACCCCCCTCAAATGTCTTTGACCTCCCTCTTTTGCCACCAGCCACAGAAAACTCTGCTTTTACGGGCTTCACCTGACTGGGATGGGTTCATGCAGATAATTTGCATATTTTGGGGTTAATCGAATTGGGACTTGACTTCTTCACATTCTCTTCACTGTATACCTAGATTGGTGTTTGATGCCGGAGGGGTGGGAATCTTGAGAGATTATTAGAATTCTGCCAACCACAGTCCCCATAATGGAGGACTTGGCAACTGTGGAAAGGGGCAAGGAAGATCTCCTTACACAGTCATGGAGTGAGTGGTCTCCAGGATACATTATTATCCTGAAATAACGCAAGGTGCAGAACAGTATTTATGGTAGGCGACCTTCTGTATAAGAAAGGGAGTGAAAACAGAAAGGATAGATTCATTTACTAGTATTTTCAAAAAGAGAAGGGAAGCATACATGAAAAATTACCAAAATATGGCAATTTATAGGGAGAGGAAGAGAATAGGGAGAGAAAGGGAATAGGGAGTAGGAGTCGGGATGAAAGCTATACTTCTCTTAACGTAACTGTTTTATGATCTAGGTTTAAGAACCATGTACATGTTGTACATGATGAAAAATAAAATTAAATAAAAAAGGTTAAAAAGAAAACAGTCTGTAAAAATTGAAAAATAACCTGATGTCAACTTTGTGGTATAACTCTCCAGAGAAGAGATGGGAATGTGTTTTTAAATCACAGTACTTGGCAGTATATTTCTTTTCTTTTTTTTTTTTTTTTTCCAGTTTATTTATTCTGAGAGGGAAAGAGAGAGTGGGGAGGCACAGAGAAAGAGAATCCCAAGCAGGCTATGCACTGCCAGTATGGAGCCTGATGCAGGGCTTGAACCCATGAACCTGTAGATCAGGACTTAAGCCGAAATCAAGAACTGGATGCTCAACCAACCTGAGTCAACCAGATGCCCAGTACTTGATAGTATATTTCTATTGGGATGTGTTTTAGGGACCAAAAAACCACAATAAGGAAACTTCAACTTCCTTTTGTTTTTGTTGTTAATGTTAATAATTGTATTGCTGACTTGAAACTATCGTATAAACGTATATGTGTGTTACAGGAAGAGAAAGGTAATAATTATGCCAATTGAAGTAGGAACCAAGGTTTTCTAATATGGAAGAAAATAAACAATTATGAAATAAAAAGTAAAATCCTGTCATCCATAATTTAAATCAAAATTATCAGAATGAACTCACGACTTACTCTTTATTTTATTTTGTCTCTTTTTAAAGAAATTACTTACTTTATAATTTGAGCTACTAAAAATCCAGCACAGATTTTAATCCCTAAGTGCTGTTTTCCACTAAAAAGCGTTTTGTGCAAATGGCCACTGTCTTGGGCAAAGCCAGACATTCATGCAGGAGATAAGCTATAGAGCCCAGGACATGTTTTCATTCCTGAAAGCAAGGGAAATTACCAGAAACTGCTAAGGTCCTGTCAAAAGAACGTAAGATCCAACTTGAAGGATCTTCTACTTGCCCAGGATGGAATTTTGAGCACTAAAAGGAATAATGACTACAATATATTAAAATAGCAGGGTAAAGAATTTTTGAGGTCATGATTATAGTAAACAACCCTTAGGAGGACAGGTGACCATTAGCCTGAATATTGTTCAATCAGGGGCCAAAATCAGCGCTTACCCAGCATTTAACTGACTTTAGTTTGGAATAATCCAGTAGTTGATTTGGCAAAGTTTTTCTGTATAGAAGTTTCATAACTAAGAAAAACAGGAGAAATGATGTGGTTAGGAAATCTCTGTTTTGTAATCCTTCAAGTCATAAAGGGGTTAATTTTAAAAAATGAGCATTTTGGATAAATCTTTGGATATATGCTTTAACATTTCTCATGGGTAACTTTCTAGAAGTGAAATTGCTTGGTCTTATGGTAGGTCTTAATGTTTTTAAGAAACAGACAAACGATTTTCCAAGGTAGTTGTACCATTTGACATTCCTTCCCACCCCCAGTGTATGAGAATTCCGGTTTTTCTGCAGCATCCTTGCCGACTCCCCATGGCTAGTGTTTTTTTTTTTTTTGTAAACTTTAACCCTTCTGCCAGGTGTGCAGTTCCAGCTCACTGGTTTTAATTGCATTTCCCTCACGATTTATGATTTAGATCATCTTTTCATGTGCTTATTTGTCATCTCTGTATCTTCCTTGTTGAACAACCTATGCACATCTTTTCCTTTATCAAAGTGGTTTTCTTCGTGAATTTTGAGGGTTTAAAAATACATATTTATGATATGTTATTTATCACATCTGTGGCTTGCAAATATTTTCTCTTAGTGACTTTGTTTATTCTCTCAAGAGTGCCTTTCGAAGAGTAGAGATGTCCAAATGTAGACGGATAAATTGTGGTCCATTTATACAAGGGAATCCTTACTTTGCAATTACTACTTAGCAATAAATAGCTTTGAAGAACAGGAAGGTTTCATCCTACTTAGAAGCTAACAAGTGAACCTGCTGGTTTTAATAGATGCAGGCAACAGACATAGACTCCTGGGTCAGAGATGGGCCTTCATCACCCAGGGCACAGTGGACAGCATGAGGGTCCGTTTGAATTGGTCCCCCTTGACACCCGGGTCCCTTTGTGGAGGGAGCGGGGCGCAGGCAGGCCCAGGTGGATGCCGTGCACACGGTGAGGGGGTTTGTGTCACTGCTGAGGGCCTCAGTGATTAGAAACCCCTCATTTTATGAGGAGTGCTGGCACACCCCCAGAAGGAGACATTATCTCCATTATCCTGATCGGGGAAAGAAATCTGCTCTCTTCCTGGGGGGAGACGTTGTATTTTCCAAAGCGGTTTGCCATACAAACCTAAACATAGCTGGAGTTGGGAACAAATGCTTTAGTGTCTCTTCATCTGACATGCGGAGATACTGAGAACCATGGAGCGCATTTTCTCCCCACACTATTGATATGATGGCTCTTCGTTTTATGTTTTCAGAAACCAGCGAACTGTTTTCCAGAACGGCTGCCCTGTTTTACATTCCCACCAGCAGTGTAGGAGTGATCTGGTTTCTCTGTCTCTTCGGTAGCTTGTGCTGTTGCCTGGTTTAACTTGAGTCATTCTCAAGGGTGTGGTGATACCTCATTGTGATTTTAATTTGCATTTCAAATGCTGATGATGTTGACTGTGGTTTTGTGTGCTTGTTTTCCTTCTCTCTGGCCTCCTCAGTGAAATGTGTGTTCATGTCTTTTGCATAATTTCAAATTGTTTTTGCTCTTGAGTTTTTGAGTCTTCTTTATGTATTTTAGAGATGAGTCCATTGTCAGATATATGCTTTGCAGATATTTTCTCCCAGTGTGTAGCTTGTCTTTTTATCCCCTTTATAAAAATCTTTTTTTCAATGTTTATTTATTTTTGAGAGACTGAGACAGAGAATGAGTCGGGGAGGGGCAGAGAGAGAGGGTGGGAGACTAGAATCCAATGCAGACTCGAACTTAATAACCATGAGATCATGACCTGAGCCGAAGTTGGATGCTTAAATGACTGAGCCACCTGGGCGCTCCTGTCTTTTTAGTCTCTTCACAGTCTTTCTCAGAGCAAAAGTTTCTAATTTCGATGAGGTCCACTTGACCAATTTTCCTTTTTTGCTCTCAATATCAAGTCTCAGAAGTCTAGGTAGATCCCACCGATTTTCTCCCCACTCCGTCCCCCGCCAGATGTTTGTTTGTATGCCATTCATTTATCGTCCATTTTGAGTTAATATCTATATGAAGTGTGAAGTTTAGATAGGTGTTGGTTTTTTTGTTTCTGTTTTTTGTTTGTTTTTTTGCCTGTGAGTATTTAATTGCTCTGGCACCATTTGTTAAAAAAAACTTGTCTTTTCTACCTTGAATTGCTTTTGTTCCTTGTCACAAATCAGTTGGGCACATTTGTTTTGGGTGACTCATTTTGGGTTCTCTATTCTGTCCCGTTGATTTGTGTGTGTCTTTCCACCAGTACCATAGTGTTTTGATTACTGTAGCTTTATGGTGAATCTTAATATTGGTGAAGTGATTCCTCCCATTTTTCCTTCTTTGCCAGTACTGTTTTAGCTTCTCCAGGGCCTGTAGGCCTTTGCATATGTTTTAGAATAAGCTTTTTTATGTCTGTCAAAACCTTGGTGACATTGTGATAGGAGTTGCATTAAACCAACGTATCAGTTTAGGGAGAGTGATATATTTACTCGGGTGTCATCCAGTCTTTGAACATGTGTGCAAGGGCAGAGTGGGGGGTGGGGGAGGGCGGGGGAGGGGGAGAGAGAGAGAGAGAGAGAGAGAATGAATGAATGAATGAATGAATATATCTTAAATAGGCTCCACAGTCAGCATGGAGCCTGAGGTTCGGCTCGATCCTATGACCCTGGACTGATTACCTGAGCCGACTGATCTTGGTGAATGTACTGTGGGTGCTTGAAAAAGATGTGAATTCTGCTGCTTGTTGGGTGGAGTGTTCTTTTTGTGTAAGTTAGATTCTCTTGTTTCATTGTGTTGTTTAGATACTTTGTACTCTTACAGTTTTTATTTCTAGCAATTACTAAAAGGATAATGAAGTCTACAATTACAATTGTGGATTTGTTTATTTCTCTTTTCAGCTCTAAAAATTTTTACTTCACGTATTTGGAGGCTCCATTGTTTAGTGTGTACATATTTAAGGTAATTATGTCTTCCTGGTAGATGGATGTTTTTTTATCATTATTTGGGTTCCTCTTTGTCTCTGAAAGGTTTTCTTTTCTTTGATTTAGTGTCAATATAGCCACTTCATTTGCTGTCGATGTAGCCACTTTGCCTTTATTTGCCTTAAAGCCAATTTGCCTTAAATTGTTTGCATTTTATATCTGTTTTCACCTTTTTCCTTTAAACCTACCTATATCATTGCATATGAAGTAAGTTCCTTACAGTGTATTGCTGACTCATAATTTTGTATCTGCCTTGCCAGTTTCTGTCTTTTAATTAGTGCATATGGACCGTTTACATTTAAGGTGATTATTGATGTTTTAGGGCTTAAACCTGACTTTTTTCAAAAATCATGATTGTATAAAAATTTTCCCTGTTTTTAAATCTTCTGTATATTCTCTATATACACTGATTATTTCATCAGATGGAGTTACAATTTTTGCTTCAATGATGAGAAGTATGTTAGAGGTAGATATATTATACATACCCCTAATTTTATGGATTCTCATATCCTTCTTTACTTTTTTTGATACTGTTAGCTTGATGTTATAGTTTCCTTTATGTTTAGGAAACTTTCTTAAGCCATTCTTTAAAGATAGGTTTGTTTTAAAAGAATCACTACTTTTCCTTTTTCTGAGAAATCTCTATTTCTCCTGCATTCTTGAAGCATATTTCACTGCAGTTAAAACTTTGGTTGACTTTTTTTTTGTTGTCTTTTTGTTAAGTCTCAAAAAAGATTCCACTTTCTTCTGTTCCCTGTAGTTTCATATGAAAAATCTTTGATTGCAGTTGGTGTTCTTTGTTAGTGATGGGCCATTTCTCTCTGGTTGTTTTAAAGATATTTTCTTTGCCTTTAGGATTTAGATGTTTAATTATAATTTATCTTTGGTGTGAATTTCTTTGGCTTTCTCCCTGAGTTTGTTCAGTTCCTTATACCTGTATATTTATTTCTTCTGCTAAATGTGGATATTTTCCAGGCAGTATTTCTTCAAATACTTTTTCAGTTCTATTTTTCCTTTCCTTTCCTTCTTTGGACTCTGAGGATACACACACAGGTATACCTTAGACATGTTGCGGGTTTAGTTCCAGACCACCACAATAAAGTGAATATTGTAATAAAGTGAGTCAAATGAATTTTTTTATTTCTCAGTGCATATAAAAGTTGTTTAAACTGTGCTGTAGTCTATTAAGTATACAGTTGCATTATGTCTAAATAGTGTGCATATCTTAATTAAAAAAATACCTTATTGTAGGGGCTCCTGGGGTGACTGAGTTGTTTAAGCATCTGAGTCTTGATTTTGGCTCAGGTCAAGATCTTACGGTTTGTGAGTTCAAGCCCTGCATTGGGCTCTTTGTGGATGGTGCAGAGCCTGCTTGGGCTTCTCTCTCTCTCCCTCTCTGTCTTCCTCTCCCCTGCTTCATGCTCTGTCTCTGTCTCTCTCTGTCTCTCAAAATAAATAAATAAACTTAAAAACAGGTTTAAAAAATATCTTTTTGCAAAAAAAAAAAATTGCTAACCATCATCTGAGCTTTCAGTAAGCTATAATCGTTTTGCCGGTAGAGGATCTTACCTCAATGATGATGGCCACTGACTGATCAGGGTGGTTGTAGTTGCTGAAGTTGGGGTTGCTATAGCAGTTTCTTAAAATAATCCATCAGTGAAGTTGGCCGTGTTGATTAACTCTCCCTTTCATGTATGGTTTGTCTGTAGCATGTGATGCTGTTTGATAGCCTTTTACCCGTGTGGAGTTTCTTTCAAAACTGAAGTCTGTTTTCTCAAACCTTGTCACCGTTTTATCAACATAAGTTTCTGTAATATTCTAAATGCTTTGTTGTCATTTCAACAGTCTTCACAACATCTTCACCAGGGGTAGATTTCATCTCAAGAAATTGCTTTGTTTGCTCATCCATAAGAAGCAACTCCTCTCCTCATTCATTAAAGTTGTATGAGATTGCAGCATTTCAAATATAATAATAGGCAAAAGCTTAAAATATTGTGAGAATTACCAAAATGCGACGGAGGCATAAGTGAACAAATGCTGTTGGAAAAATGGCACCGATAGACTTGATCCACACAAACCTTCAGTTTGTAAAAAAGACAATATCTGCAAAGCTCAATAAAATGAAGTATCCCTGTATAAAGTGTTTTGTGATTGTTCTACAGGTTATAGACTATTTTTTTTAAAGCCTTTTTTAAAATCAGTTTTTCATATTTTGTAAATGCAATGAATCTGTCTGTAAGTTCACTGATTATGTAGTCTCCAACCTGCATTCTGTTATCGAGCTCATCCAGTGAGTTGTTTTTTTTTTTTTTTTTTAACGTTTATTTATTTTTGAGACAGAGAGAGATAGAGCATGAACGGGGGAGGGTCAGAGAGAGAGGGAGACATAGAATCCAAAGCAGGCTCCAGGCTCTGAGCCATCAGCCCAGAGCCCGATGCGGGGCTCGAACTCACAGACCGCAAGATCGTGACCTAAGTTGAAGTCGGACGCTTAACTGACTGAGCCACCCAGGCGCCCCTCCAGTGAGTTTTTTAATATTGGTTATTGTATCTTTCAGCTCTATATTTTACATTTTTTATAACCTTTATTTTTCCTGAAATTTTCAGTTCTTTCATTGGTTTTAAGAGAGTGTGAAAATGTTTTTGTTACAGTGGCTTTAAAATTCTTAGGAGATCATTCTAGCATGATTCATATTGGTGTTAGCATCTGTTGACTGTCTTTTTTTTTGATTCTAGTTGTGATATTCCTGGTTCTTGCTACAATTCATGATGTTTGATTGTGTCTTGGACATTTTGCCTGTTATCTTAGGAGACTCTGTCTTCACCTTACTCTTTGTCTGGAAGTCTTGTTGCTTGGGAAGAAATGTGGGTCCAGCTCCTCACTGGACCCCATTGACACTAACCTGATGGGGAATCAGATTGCTGCTTGCTTGTGCCACTTGCTCAAATATGCCAACACGGTCCTCTCAGGGAAATTGTAGAGTGGCTGATTTGGTTGGTCGGGGAGTTCGAGGGTCTGCTGCCTGCTTTTCTCATGGGTGCTACCCCCCACCCCCTGGAGTGGGAGCGGTAGGCGGTGGGGTCAGATCATCTGCTCCCACCAGGGTGGAAGATGAGCTTCCTGTTGGCCTCGCTCACACCTGCCAGCTGGGGAATCGGAGTGGGCCGCCTTCTTCTGGGGCTGGCCTGCTGCCTGGCTCCACTGAAAGTATAGAGGAGAGGGTCGTGTGCTATTTTCTCTTGGTGTTTTGCCAAAGGAAGGCACATATTCTCAAAGTTTCCCCTTAGGCCATCTTTTTACTGGTTCTTTGGTGGAGGGAGACAGGCCTTTTCTCTTTAGGGGGTGGCTTTGGGTTCACCACTTCCGCTGCATCCTTTTCCGAATCCGTGAGTAGCGAGAAGAAACGGAGGAGCCTCACGGCTGTGTTGTTGCTCAAGGCCCTTGTTGTCCAGGCAGCTCCCCATTTTCTTTTCCATCTTACGCCTGTTCTCTATATTACATCCAGGCATTTTTAGTCATAAGAGGGAAAATCTGGGAGCAGTGGGGCCTAATTCCATCTTGCCATAATTGGAAATCCAAAGTCACTTTCAAGTATGGCTCGTGGAAATACAAATCTGTGCAACTTTTCGGAAAGTAATTTAAAAACATGTATGACTGTTAACAATACACATCGCTTTGGTTCTAACAGACTTGCATTTGGTGTTAGAAATAGAAGTATGAATTATTCAGGATGTGTGCCTGTGGGGGTCCGATGTAGCCTTGTTTCTAGTGGTTAATATCTGGAAATACAGTTACGATCCATTGATATTGAAATGATGATATAGCTGTAATATAAGTGAGTGCTTCATTTCATTAACTTGGAGATATATTCGCTATGTATATATATATGTGACAAAGTGAAAGGGCAGAACTTCATATTAGGAAGTTATTTTTATCAAACAAATAAAAATGGCACAAACTCTTCTATTTGTATAAAATTTATATAAAAAAAAAAAAAGGCATTGAAGGATAATACCAAGTTGGTTATCTGAGGAGGGTAGGATAGGGAGATTGTTATTTTTATTCATTTTTATTTTGGCTTTATTGTAATCATTTCACTCCTGTAATTAAAAATCTAATGAAGAAAAAGAATGTTAGCAATGGGCACCAGGTGATTTTGAAGGATTAAAGGAATCCTTAAGGCAGTCAAAGGTCAGGTTTGTTTAGATTTTGTAGATCACATTTAGGAATATGATACTCTCACAAACACATAGGTGGCCAGTCCAGATGATGGAAAATGGTTGGTATTTGTTACTCCATGGTTTGCAGCCCAGGTGCGATGTTCAGTGCATTTAAAATGCAGGGTTGAATATCAAAGTATGCAAAAGGAAGGCAGCCTTTAGAGAGATAGTAACATTCTCTTTGATGGGTTCATATGGGAAATTGTTTCTCCTTCCTTACCTGTCCCTTAGAACTCCACTAGTGGCTAGAATTCTGAGCTACCCAGGATGCTGTCCCTCCGCCCAAGAACTTGCAACCTCACATCGAGACCTTATGATAACCTCGGCTACATCATGTAGACCTTTCTTCCTGCTTACTGTCGTCGCCATTGGCCTTTTATGGATTAAATATCAGCACATTTTCTATGATGTCAGCTTTCAAATCTATCTAGCATGACAGGCAGTGAAGTCGAGCTGTCAGGATCAGATGAAAATTATATGATAGCCCCACAGCGTTCACCTACTTCTCCAAATGGTTTCATATTCCTATTGAATATGACAGGTGATCACGTGTCTCTAGTCAATGATAACCCTTTCAGAGGATGAATAGTCTTGTAAGTTCATTGTATAGGTTTGCTCTGTGAGCCTGAAATGATGGATGCCATTTTCCTCAAGGTTTTTTTCCCCCTTCCCTATAGCATTGCTGTTAATATGGTAATCGGCAAAATAAAGAAAAAGTCTACTTTGATCATGAAGGATTTTTTTTAAAAGAAACATTTATTCTGTATAATTGGTTAACTGTGTGGGAAAAAATTTTCTCAGCTTACACCATACAAAAGTCAACTCCAGATGGATTAAAGAATTATATACTAAAAAGAAACTGTAAACAGCTGGAAGAAAATATGTTTAAACATGGGCAGCAAAAGCTTTTCAGGGTAGAAAGGCTATGAAAGAAACCATAAAAGGAAATACTGATGGTTTGGCTATATATAGGGTAGAAACTTTTATATTCCCCAAGATTATAAATAAGATTTCATGCTTACAAAACCTGTAAATTTTTACAGCGTCGTATGTAACAAAGAGTTTTAACCCGTATACTGTAAAGAGATTCATAAAGATACGAGCAGATATTTGGCCTCAAATAATCAAAGAAATAGAAATTAAAATGATACTATTTCTACCCATCATAATGTCACGTTAAGGGGAAAAAAAACCCCTACCACTATCTTAGATCCAGAGTATAGCCCAAAGGACACCTTTTAACCAGTTGGTGAAGCTACCTTTTTAAGGGCATTTAAAAATGTGTATCAGGAATCCCTATGAATCAGTATAGTTCCACTGTTAAAAATAAACTTGAATCGCAGGTTTGGACTTTTCTGAGCATGTCAAGTACCTGAAAGATACAATTCCTCAGTGAGCCCGCCTTTTCTCGGTTGCTGAGATTTTCATTAACTTCGGCTATTATGGAAGTACCCAGAGGCTCTTTACAGAACCCCATTTCTCGTTGCCCCTGTCCACGCGTAATCATGACCACTCACTCTTAACCAGTAGAGTAACCCTCTTTATTACCCAAACGGAATTGTTGTTCTGTCCTCTGGGGGGAACTTTCCTTCCTCGGAACCAATCTAGCAGAGCCTCCCGGTCATGGAGATTGGAAGTAAAAATCCTGTGAGTGCTGTGCGATAGAACACAATTTCTCATTGTGTTGCTTCCCGGGTGGCCCATGACTGAGTTTTCAGTAGGCCATTCCTCCTTTCTTTCAAGCCAGCTGCTCCTGGGTAGAGGAGTGCTTGCTGAGATGAGTGAATTGCATGGGCATGAGCACATTTCCACACTTTTTGGATGCTACTAAGTTCCTGGGTCAGATACAGTATTATATTGATTACCATGATGATAAATAAGGCAGTTCTTAAATCCATGCTTAGTGGAACTGGCAGGCGCTTATGGGCACGGAAAGCAAATCTGTATCCAGGATTTGTAACTATTTCACTGAGGAGAGTTTACAGCCTCTTCCATAAACCGACTTGTTGCTAGACGACTGGCTGGTCTCTCCAGGAAATGGGGCCAAAGTGGGGGGCTTTGAAAAGCACTGAATTCTCCTGTTGGCTGAAGTGGTAATGGTCGTGGCTGATGAGCATTCCTATTGCTGAGCCCATGCATAGCC
Source organism: Leopardus geoffroyi (assembly GCF_018350155.1). NCBI lineage: Eukaryota > Metazoa > Chordata > Mammalia > Carnivora > Felidae > Leopardus > Leopardus geoffroyi. Next base: position 149,773,964 of record NC_059333.1, read on the forward strand.
TCCATTATTCACCTTGGCCACTTGGCATGTGGGGCCACTGCGCGAGTCCTGGGGTGGCTGGAGAGAGAGGTGACTGACATTTGCACAACTTGTCATCTTGTCTACCCAGGTATCGAGAGCCTCCTCTGACGTGGATACCCACCCACTGAGGGTCATTCATATGGTCCAGAAATGCCTTCATGCTTTGTGCCTGTCCAGAGAGGTTTACCCACATGCTCCCTTCCCAGAGTGTCTTACCATCAGTCTTTGTATCTTGTTCTTTCTATGTCCCTCCTAAGCTGTTAGCCAGTGCCTGTGAAGCAGCATGCATCTGTGCTTCTGGCTACATCTCAGTTTAAACATAGGGTACAACGAAATGTATTTGAAGCTCTGCCAACTGGGACGTTTCCTTTTCAAGAACTCTTGGATTGGGTTTGTCAACTGCAGCAGTGCACTTCGACTTGGTGCCAGCATTTTGCACTGAACCATTGAGTAACTGGGCTCAGTGCTTTTCCTCTTCGGTCAGTTGGTCATAAATCTTAATCAGGATCAAGAGAGGGGAGGCAATGCGCAAGAGTGACTTAGGCAACTTACTAAGACGTTCTGGAGCTGTTCCGGCTCAGTCTCTTCTATTAATCTGCTCTGCCTGCCCAGTCTAGTGACTCGGTGTGTCAGGTTAATGATTCAGGTAATGATAGGTAGCTCAGACGTTGTGATAATTTGATGTCAGTGGTCGCACGTTCATTCTAACAAGAACTTTTTCTCGAAAGAAAAGTGATCTGCAGATGAGCATGTGGCTTTGCTCTAAAACCCCTATCTCGGTCTGTTGGGGCCGCTCTAACAAGATACCAAAGATTGGTAGCTGATAAACTATCGAAACACGGTTCCAGAGGCTGGAAGTCTGACATCACAGTGCCAGCAGTGTGGATGAAGGCCCTCTTACAGTTGCAGACTTTTCCTTGTATCTTCACATGGAGAAGGAACCAGGGAGCTCTGTGGGATCTCTTTTATAAGGGCACTAATTCCATTCATGAAGGCAGAGCCCTCCTACAGGCGACTTAATTAATGACTTTCTAGCACCATCATGTTGCGTGTTAGGATTCCAGCTTGTGAATTTGGGGGCGAGCACCAGTCTTCAGACCGTAGGAGCCCCGAAGGTCTGTGTTGTGACCCGCTTATTGGTGCTTCCCTGGGGCTCCCTCTATCACTCCTGTTTGCCACAGACACCCAGAGGATCACTAGCTCTGCTAGGTCCTAAGGCCCGAGGGGCAGAGGAGCCTTATTCTGTACACTGGAGCGGCAGCAAAGCCTGTCTTCACTCCAACTCCATTCAAAACCAGCAAATTTTTAAATGGGTTCCTCAGAAAATGAGTCAAAAGGAACACCTTTAAAGGTGGTATATATTGTTTCCTAAGTTCACAAAAGCCCACTTTTGGTCCTAGTAGAAAATGCAATAGCTTGTTTTTGACCTGAAGGGATGTCCCAACATACTGTAGACCGTTCAGCCCCAGAAACTTTGCTGAGGACTAGTGGGCCCATGGATTTTTATGGGATTTATCCACTTCTCCTAGGTCTTACTAAGTCAACTGAAGTACTTGCTACTAAGTGTTCCTCAGGTCCAATCAGCTTAATGTCACTAAGTAGCATACAAGTGTGGTGTTGGGTGGGAGGTTAAGATGATCTAGGTCTTTGCACACTGTTCTCTGGCCGAGAGCAAGATCGTTGGCATAACTCATAGGCAAGGCTGTGAACAATTACTGTGTACCCTCATGAGTCAAAGCAAAGACATGCTGATGGTTCTTCTAGAATGATACAGAGTAAAAAAGCCTTTGTCAGGTCAATAGCAACCATGATGGAGGGCTGTGTTGATTTGCTCCAGTAGGGATACTAAATCTTAAATCACAGATGTAGTTAGAGTCACAGCCTGCTCGTGTTTTGGATAACATACAGTCATTCAAGATCTAGCATTTTCTTTTCTTTCTTTCTTTTTTTTTTTTTTTAAATATTTATTTTGAGAGAGAGAGTGATCATATGTGAGTGGGGGAGGGGCAGAGACAGAGGGAAAGAGAGAATCCCAAGCGGACTCCGCGCTGTCAGCTCAGAGCCCCACATGGGGCTCGATCTCACAGATGCTGAGATCATGACCTGAGTCGCTTAACTGACTGAGCCACTCAGGTGCCCCAAGATCAGTCATTTTCTAAGATTTTGCACAGGTAGGTAGACAGTTTAAATGGGGAGATTGTAGATTTTATCACCCCTGCAACCTTTCCATTTTTTTGTTACTGGTATAATTCCTGTGATTTGGTTTTCTGTCGGTATGGGTTACTGTCTTGTTAGGGGACATGTCAGATACTGCCATTTATCCCTTCTGATCGTAATAGCCCTCACTGTACAGAACAGATAGCCAATGAATGGATTCTGCTGGTTGCTAAGTATGTCTATTCCAGTTATAAATGTAGGAACTGAAGAAACAGTCACTCAGTAGGTTTGTAGATATGCTTAGTGAGTGCAATTTGAATTTGGGCCAACATTCCATTTATCACCTGACTACCCTAAGCTGAGAGAGAATGGCTTTAATTACAGAACTTTTAAATTGGAAGATTAATTTTCTGAGGATTCTGACAACGAGATGGAAGAGAAGTGCATCTCCTATTTAAAGTACAAGTTTCTGCTGTATGGGGGAAAACAACAGTTATAAGTTAAAGAATGTGCATTAGGTAGATAAAAACGGGCTTCATATGTAGTGAAGCAAAGAAAAGTGTGGTGTTTTGGTTCTCTGGAAATAACATATAGTCACAGCAAGGAAGCATTCGGGAAGTTGTCTAGGATGAATCCAAACGGGATGAATGTCCCCAGTTTGCATCATATTGCAGTAGTGTGGGAAGATCTGCAGAAACAGACCGTTGGAATAGTCCATTTATAGTCCACAGTGAGCTCAGCAGAACACGAAGGGACTGAAGATGTCCTGGAGTGGGGGTCGCCGGGGGGCAGCGGTGAGGGCTTCGTCAGGAAAGGGCACGGATAAGTTAAAGCAAAGAGCGTGGCTTCTCTATTTTTAAAGCCAGTGAAATTGCCTTCCCACCGTGTGCATGTGCTGTTTTCTTGATTATAGACTAGGGGAATTGCTTTTATTTACACCACTTCCAGGCAGTCTGTTTTTCATTTCTCGAGTTCCTTTCTGTTTCTCCTCTTCACCTGTGTGACTGTCCTCTTCACATGTAACTGCCATTCGCTTGTCTGGCTTACTCCCTTTCTCGTCTTTCGTGCCCCTCCAGGTTAATATTCCTTAATATGCTGCTTTTCATCAAGTCATTCCTTTGTTTTAAGAAATTTCCTTCCTGCAATTCTCTTGTGTTCCCTCTCCTTTTAGTTAGCATGACCTTTGTGTCAGGTTTGCTGGTGTGTGGTTACTTTAGGAATTGTTCATAGGACAGATCTGATAAAGGGTTAGTATCCAAAGTATATAAAGAACTGGTGTACAATTCAATGCCCAAAAAACAAATAATCCAGATAAAAAAATGGATAGAAGACATGAACAGACATTTTTACAAAGACCACCTCCAGATGGCCAACAGACTCATGAAAAGATGCTCAACATCGTTCGTCATCAGGGAAATGCAAATCGAAACTACAATGAACAAAAACAAGCAAAAAATTATAATGAACAGTCTCCTCCCTCATGTCAGAATGGCCAAAATCAAACCACAGATGCTGGCGAGTTTGTGCAGAAAAAGTTGGTAGAAATGAAAACTGGTGTGCAGCTACTGTGGCAAACAGTAAGGAGATTCCTCAAAAAATTAACAATTGAGGGGCGCCTGGGTGGCTCAGTTGGTTGAGCGTCCGACTTTGGCTCAGGTCATGATCTCGCAGTTTGTGGGTTCGAGCCCCGCATTGGGCTCTGTGCTGACAGCTCGGAGCCTGGAGTCTGCTTCGGATTCTGTGTCTCCCTCTCTCTCTCTGCCCTTCCCCCGCTCACGCTCTGTCTCTCTCTCTCTCTCTGTCAAAAATAAACATAAAAAAAAAATTAAAAATTAACAGTTGAACTACTATATAATTGAATAATCACACTACTGGGTATTTACCCAAGGAATACAAAAACATTAATTCAGAGGGGTACATGCACCCCTATACTTAACTGCAGGATTATTTACATTAGCCAAATTATGGAAGCAGCCCAAGTGTCCATTGACAGATGATGGATAAAGAAGAGGTGATACACACACACACACACACAGTGTAATATTTTGCTGTAAAAAAATGAAATCTTGCCATTTGCAACAGCGAAAATAGAGCTAGAAGGTATAACGCTGAGCCAAATAAGTCAGCCACAGAAAGACAAATACCATATGATCTCACTCATGTGGAATTTAAACAACAACATAAAGGAGCAAAGAAAAACGAGAGATAAACCAAGAAATAGACTCAACCATAGCGAACAAACGGTAGTTACCGGAGGGGAGGTGAGTGGAGGGATGGGGGAAATAGGTGATGGGGATTAAAGAGTATACTTACAATGAAAAAAAAAATCTCCTTCCTGCAATCCCCTTGTGCCCCTTCTCCTTTCAGTTAGCATGGCCTTTGTGTCAGTTCTGCTGGTATGTATTTCCTTTAAAGAGTTATTCATAGGGTTGAGAAACTTACCTCTTCTCTTCAGCTCCTAAGTCTATAAACCTGTGTTGTTCCCCTGCCATTTAGAGCTTAGTGTGCTGCTGGGGTTCTGCCTACTTCCCAGGCAGGGTTTTCCATCCTGTGGACTTGGGCCTTCCCTCAGCGCATGTATATCTGCACCATCATCTTCAGGAAATTCTCTGAAGGTTCTGGCTGTGAATGGTACACTTTCCTAATTTAGGGCTAATGAGGGTTTCCTGGTAAAAATAGGAAATAGGATGCTTGGGTTCACCTTGCCAACTGGGCCCAGAATTTACCTTTGTATGTATAGGACTCATAGTGGAACTTAACATACAGTCCTTGCTTTCTTTCCACCTCAGTCCCTTAGCTGGTTCTCTTCTGCTTCGTGCTGGGCCTTCCTTGTTTCCTGATCAGTGTCGTTCTGAGGTGATTTCGTCTAATACAGTGGCTTCAAGACCATCGATCTGCTGATATGTACCTGTGTGACTTCTTCCCACTCCAGGCTTATATGATCTCCACATGTTCAGTGGCATGCCCAAGAGGAATCTTCAAGTTAACATAGACCAACCAGATCTGCTTTCTGACTTCGTCTCAACTCCTAGGCTCCCATCACCACAATAATGCCCAAAACGCTCAGTAGTATTCTTCATCTAGTCGTTTGGTCCCAAACCTCTTAGTAACCCATTTTTGTTGTTGTTGTTCTTATCACTCAGTGCATTTCATCAGCAAATTGTATTGATTCTTCCTCCAAAAGGTGTTTACCTTCTCATTTATCTGCTTCTTTGCATCAAGACCACCCGTACCCCAGTGGAAGCCAGCAGCATCTCTCCTTGCCTGTGACGCTAGCCTGCTGACGTGTCCGTCTGCTTCTGGTCTTGCATCCACCCCCCCACCCTCCATAATTTATTTTTCATACAAAAGCTAGAATAATCTGATGAAAACATCTCGGGGGGAGTTGAATTCAAAGCAATTCTGATTATAACACAAAAGCCCAGTTTTTTGATGGTAGGCTCAAAAAGGCTTTAGGAATTTGTTTTAGGAATTTGATGAAATAGACAAATATCTACCTATAACTCTAAGTTAAGTTGTACTTAAACATGTGATTACATGTATGTGCTTACAGTTGCATGTATAAAATGTACTGATTTAGGAATTTTTTTCATTCTCGACATTTCATAAAATTTATTTCAACACTCAACATGCATCTTTTTTTATATGTTCTCTTTTTATATTTTATTTTATTTTAATTTAATTTAATTTTTTAAACATGAAATTGTCAAACGGGTTTCCATGCAACACCCAGTGCTCATCCCAATGGATGCCCTCCTCAATACCCCTCCCCCCCCGCATCAACCCTTGAGTCTTTTATGGTTTGGCTCCCTCCTTCTCTAACTTTTTTTTTTCCTTCCCCACCCCCATGGTCTTCTGTTAAGTTTCTCAGGATCCACATAAGAGTGAAAACATATGGTATCTGTCTTTCTCTGTATGACTTATTTCACTTAGCATAACACTCTCCAGTTCCATCCACGTTGCTATAAAAGGCCATATTTCATTCTTTCTCATTGCCACGTAGTATTCCATTGTGTATATAAACCACAATTTCTTTATCCATTCATCAGTTGATGGACATTTAGGATCTTTTCATAATTTGGCTATTGTTGAAAGTGCTGCTATAAACATTGGGGTACAAGTGCCCCTATGCATCAGCACTCCTGCCATCCCTTGGGTAAATTTCTAGCAGTGCTATTGCTGGGTCATAGGGTAGATCTATTTTTCATTTTTTTTAATTTAATTTTTTATTTCTTAAAATTTACAGCCAAAATAGTTAGCATATAGTGCAACAATGATTTCAGGAGTAGATTTCTTAATGCCCCTTACCCATTTAGCCAGTCCCCCCTCCCACAACCCCTCCAGCAACCCCCAGTTTGTTCTCCATATTTATGAGTCTCTTCTGTTTTGTCCCCCTCCCTGTTTTTATATTATTTTTTCTTCCCTTCCCTTATGTTCATCTGTTTTGTCTCTTTTAAGTCCTCATATGAGTGAAGTCATATGATTTTTGTCTTTCTCTAATTTCACTTAGCATAATACCCTCCAGTTCCATCCATGTGGTTGCAAATGGCAAGATTTCATTCTTTTTGATTGCCAAGTAATACTCTGTTGTGTGTGTGTGTATATACACATTCATTCATTCATTCATCGATGGACATTTGAGCTCTTTCCATACTTTGGCTATTGTTGAAAGCACTGCTATAAACATTGGGGTACAAGTGCCCCTGTTCATCAGCACTCCTGTATCCCTTGGGTAAATTCCTAGCAGTGCTATTGCAGGGTCATAGAGTAATTCTAGTTTTAATTTTTTGAGGAACCTCCACACTGTTTTCCAGAGCAGCTGCACCAGTTTGCATTCCCACCAACAGTGCAAGAGGGTTCCCATTTCTCCACATCCTCTCCAGCATCTGTTGTAGTCTCCTGATTTGTTCACTTTAGCCACTCTGACCGGCATGAGGTGGTGTCTCAGTGTGGTTTTGATTTGTATTTCCCTGATGAGGAGTGACATTCAGCATCTTTTCGTGTGCCTGTTGGCCATCTGGATGTCTTGTTTAGAAAAGTGTCTATTTGTGTCTTCTGCCCATTTCTTCACTGGATTATTTGTTTTTCAGGTCTGGAGTTTGGTGAGTTCTTTATAGATTTTGGATACTAGCCCTTTGTCTGATATGTCATTTGCAAGTATCTTTTCCCATTCTGTTGGTTGCCTTTTAGTTTTGTTGATTGTTTCCTTTGCAGTGCAGAAGCTTTTTCTCTTCATGAGGTCCCAATAGTTCGTTTTTGCTTTTAATTCCCTTGCCTTTGAGATGTGTCAAGTAAGGAATTGCTGTGGCTGAGGTCAGAGAGGTTTTTTCCTGCTTTCTCCTCTAGGGTTTTGATGGTTTCCTGTCTCACATTCAGGTCCTTTATCCATTTTGAGTTTATTTTTGTGAATGGTGTAAGAAAGTGGTCTTGTTTCATTCTTCTGCATTCAACATGCATCTTCTTAAACTGCTTTATAGAAGTGTCACCACAGCATGTTTGACATCAGTTCCTTGAGTTTCTTCTGCATCATCTGACACAGTATTCCAAAGCGTATCATCTTCTCTGCCATTTAAATTGTTGTAGAGACAGCGCTTTTTGCACCAAAGTATGATGTTGTCACTGACAGTTCTATACAAACCACACTGTTCTTGTATAACAGTAGATGATTGCTTAAGAATTTTTCCTGTGCTTATTTGTACTCTGTGTAGTTTGGTGTGATTATTAAGTGGATATATATTTTATTCAACCTGTTTTTTTTTGATTTGCTTATAGTGGGAAAGTTTGTCTGAATAACCTAACTTGACTTTACTGGAAACCAGAAGTCCATTGTTCTCTCTTCTCTTCTCTTCTCTTCTCTTCTCTTCTCTTTTCTTGTTTATTTATTTATTTATTTTAGAGAGAGCACAAGCAGAGGAGAGGCAGAGAGAGAGGGAGACACAGAATCCGAAGCAGGCTCTGGCTTCTGAGATGTCAGCACAGAGTCCAACATGGTGCTCAAACCCATGAACTATGAGATCATGACCTGAGCCAAAGTTGGCCACTTAACTGACTGAGCCATCCAGGTGGCCCCACTGTCTTCTTCCTTGAAGTGCTTTCTACTTGGCATCCAGGATATGTTTTTTTGGTTTTCTTCATCCTTCACTAGTCAACTCTTGCTCAGTGTCCTTTGCTGGTCCTTGCTTATGATCCAGTCTCTGTGGTAGTCCCATGGCTCACTCTTTGGACAGGCCCTCCTGAGGTGATCTCATTTAGTTTAATGGCCTTGCATACCATAGGCACATGATCACTGTCAGATTAATGTCATCAGCCTAGACCTTTCCTCTCTGCTTAAATGTCGTCCTGTCAGAGATGCCTTCTCTGACAAGCGGCTGTCTTATTTTTCTTTAACATTCTGTATAGGATTTTATTACCACCTAAACTATTTTTGTAGTTATTTATTTGTTAATTATCTGTCTTCTTCCCACTTTAATGTACATTCCATGAGGTGTATCCCCGTCAACTAGAAAAATGCTTAGCACGTAGCAGACACTGTAAGTGTTGAATGAATAAATGAGTATCATCATCCTTGTAATCATCAAGTTCATTTTACTAAAGGCTTTGCACTGATGTAAGTACAGGAGATATAAAAAAGTTTAGGACATGGCAAGTTTGGCCACAGAAGCATGGCAGTATGGCAGGAGGTCTAACAGAAGGCAGATGAGGGAAGCATAATGGTGGATGTGTGTGGAATGAGCAAAAGAATTCCTATTGAGATGGGATTAAGAAAATTGTGGTCAAGGGGCGCCTGGGTGGCGCAGTCGGTTAAGCGTCTGACTTCAGCCAGGTCACGATCTCGCGGTCCGTGAGTTCGAGCCCCGCGTCGGGCTCTGGGCTGATGGCTCAGAGCCTGGAGCCTGTTTCCGATTCTGTGTCTCCCTCTCTCTCTGCCCCTCCCCCGTTCATGCTCTGTCTCTCTCTGTCCCAAAAATGGATAAATGTTGAAAAAAAAAAAAATCTTAAAAAAAAAAAAAAAGAAAATTGTGGTCAGATTAGTGGGAATGAATCACAGAGTTAATTGGGGGGGGGGGGGGGGACACGTGGTAGATTGGGAAACAGACATATCCTGGGCAGAAATAATGCTATTAGGGGCACCTGGGTGTCTCAGTTGGTCAACTGTCTGATTTCGGGCCAGGTCATGATAGTGGTTTATGGGTTTGAGCCCTGTGAAAGGCTCTGTGCTGACAGCTCAGAGCCTGGAGCCTGCTTCGGATTCTGCATTTCCCCCTCTCTCTGCCCCGGCTACTCTTGTGCGTGATCACTCGCTCGCTCGCTCTCTCTCTCAAAAATAAATAAGCATTAAAAAAATTTTAAGATTATATTTAAAAACAAAAAAAGAGGAATAGTTGTATGAAAGGTAATGGGGGAGGGGAAGAGGAGTGGATCTCGTTTATTTGTGGTTTACTTGGATTACAGTTCAGATTGTTGACCTTTTAAACTTGTTATCTTTGTAGAATGCTAAGAAATATCATTTGCAGTTTTGTGCAGCAAATGGAAAGTGTTTATGGACACTACACTCAAATGTTTCCACATTTTATTTTCTTCGTAGAATGAGAATTCTTTTAGGAGCTAATACTCCCTTGTCAGTAAAGGCTGGCTGTCCTAGTATAGCCTATGTAAACACATCCTGTAATGGGAAGGCTCTGGGGGGAGCACAGAGAAATGGAGCATCATTCTAGAGTTAGTCTGATATTGTTATGGATCCCATCAGTCTTTTATTTCTCCCAACAGAGATAATGGACATTTTCTTATGTGTTAAAAGTCTGTGCTTGGGGCGCCTGGGTGGCGCAGTCGGTTAAGCGTCCGACTTCAGCCAGGTCACGATCTCGCGGTCCGTGAGTTCGAGCCCCGCGTTGGGCTCTGGGCTGATGGCTCAGAGCCTGGAGCCTGTTTCCGATTCTGTGTCTCCCTCTCTCTCTGCCCCTCCCCCGTTCATGCTCTGTCTCTCTCTGTCCCAAAAATAAATAAACGTTGAAAAAAATTAAAAAAAAAAAAAAAAAGTCTGTGCTAGTGTGCGGAGACTACTTGAGTAGTTTTTGCCTTAAAAAAAGACATTTCAAGTGATGGTAATTAGGTAGCACATTATTAAATTTTGTAACGGATAATTTAAATTCTAAGGGAAAATCAATTCCTTATAGACAAGTGGTAATTTGCTCTTTTTATACTCTGTGAATTTTGGCAGGATTTCTTTTGGGTCTCCTGATTTCCAATAGGCAAACATTTCTATTTTCTCCATTCTCTGTTTCTGGAATACCTGTTATTTACATAAAGGATTTCCTGGAACAAGGAAAGAAGCCCACTTTTGAATCATCTCAGTCTCTCATTGGATTCAGATGATTCCAGCTGATTGCTACCCCACCTGCCTTCCAGAAGCAAATGTAAACCCTGTCTGGAGAAGTCTAACCTTAGGTCTCAGAAAATTCTATCAGTTTTCCTGTATAGAGCCTGACACTTAATAGAAAGTAATCATAACTAGGAGGAGAAAAGATGATATGACAAAAATAAAAATAAACAAGATATCAGTATCCATAGAGGACACAGACAATGGACTTATCACATGTTGACATTAAAATAACTAGATCAGTATATTCAAGGAATTTGAAAGATGGAAAATCTTCATAGAGAGCTATATCTGTGAAAACAAGCCAGATAGACATTCCACAGCTGAAAAATACAGTAACTGAAGGTGGGAGCTCAGTGGATTGGGTTAAGGGCAGGTTAGACACAGCTGAATAGAGAATCTTCTGAAGTGAGGTGGGATCAGGATAGAGAGAGATGAGGTTGGAAAACATGGAGAAGAGCAGAAGAGATGGGAGGACAAGTGGGATATGGTGGTTTTTACAGTAGGTGGTGCTGGATCATTTTGGATATCAGTATAGAGAAATTGTAGTAAGTTACACTGTACAAAAAGTCAGTTCAGGTAGATTGATTGCATGTTTAAATATAAAAAATGTTATTTGAACAATAAAGCTTCTAGTAGGTAACAAATAAAAATATCTTCATGACCTTGGAGTAGACCAAGAATTTTTTTTAACAGGACACAAAAGCACTATCATAAAGGAAAATATTGATATATTGGATCCCCTTAAAATTAGAAACTTCTGTTCATCAAAAGGCATCATTAAGAGAGTAACGAGATAATACAGGAAGGTATTTGTCACACAGATAATCAACGGTGGGCTTTTAATTAGAACATGTAAAGAACTGAAAGCTGATAACTCAGTAGAAAGATGAGCACGAGACTTGAACAGGCAGTTGACAAAGTTCTCTCCAAGCGGCCATTTAACACACAAAAAGATGCATAGCGTTATTAGTCATCAGGAAAATTCCATTTGATTGTGATAACATACCAATGGGTACCCACCAGAATTGTGGGTATATGTAATGAAAAAGCCTGATAATGCAGATTTTAGCAAAAATGTAGAGCAATTGGGATTTTTATATCTGCCTGTTGGAATGTAAATTGTCTTAATCATCACTTTGGAAAACTGATCATCAGCAGTGTCTACTCAACTAAATCTAAGAATGCTTTATGATCCAGTAATTTCACTGGCAAGTACATACCCAACAGAAATGTTTACATGTACCAAGCATAAGGTATGCTTAGCATCATTCATAAATGGAAACAGCCTCAGCATCCATCAATAATGAATACATTGTGGTATACCCATACACTGGGATACTATACAGCACTGAAAAAGAGCATGGATGAATATCACCAAATATAATGTCAAGCAAAACCATGCCTGTGGATAAGTGGTAATGTTTGGTCTGGTTACCATTAAGAGTTGAAGGAATGACAACCTGTTCTAGAATTTCTCAGTGCATGGATGAATTTTGTTGACTTTGAGTTTCATCCTAAGGTCATCGGTACAGGCATTTTTAACCTGAACTTTAACATTAATATCTCCAGTATGTTTGTCTTGGGCCAGTTTTGCTAAAGGGCATTCTAGTCATCGGCTGGAGGGCAGGAACCTGGCTGCCAGGATCTTGGGGGCCTGCTGGGAAAGGGGGCTGGAAGCCCCAGTGGGGATTCACTTAGTTTCCCCCTATTTGCACTTTGATGGTGGTTTCTTTCTCCCAGTCTAGAAACTTTCTGTTTTACTTTCTCTAGAGAAGAAATCTCCAGACTTCAATGTCTGCCTGGGTGCAAGTTCAGTGGCAGTCACCTAGATTCACTAGGAAGAGGAGGTAATCTAGGGATCAACTGCTTTTTAATCAGATTTTGCCATATATTTGTTCTTTTACCCTTCCTTTTTCACACTTAGTTTTGGAAGTACCTATTTATTTATTTATTTATTTATTTATTTTTCTGTTCTTTTATTTTTTTTTTCAATATATGAAATTTATTGTCAAATTGGTTTCCATACAACACCCAGTGCTCATCCCAAAAGGTTCCCTCCTCAATACCCATCACCCACCCTCCCCTCCCTCCCACCCCCCATCAACCCTCAGTTTGTTCTAAGGAAAAAAAGAGGTTGGAAGTACCTTTTTAGTCCATAGTACCAGGCAAGTGGTTATCTACCTGGAAGAATAATGGATTTGGATTCCTTCCCAATCCATATAATAGTCAATTTCCAATGAATTGAGGACTTCAATGTGAAAGACAAAAAGAAGGGGAAAAGGAAAGATCTAGACCACATAAATAATGCCTATGAGTCACTAACAAAAGATTGAAAACCGAAAAAAAAAAAAAAAAAACCCAAACTGAACCAGGTATTTCACGAAAGAGGAATATGAACAAACAAAAAAAATATGCTTACTGTATTAACAATGGTGAAAATTCAAATGAAGACCACAAGATGTAGATGAGTAAAGATGAAATCTGATACTGGTATATACCAATGAGCTTGTAACTTGGAAGGAACTGCTACCTGATTGTTGGGAATACATTAGGAAGCAGTTGGGCAGTGACGCGATAGTGGAATGTTCGTGGTTCCACTCTTATGTGTGTACCTCAGCAGCTCTTGGACCTGTACCTTGGGAGACCAACGCAGAAGCATTCACAGCAGTTTCAAAGCAATATACGTCTAGCGAGCTAATATTTATTCAACACTTATTTCATGTCAGGAACTGTGCTCATGAGTCGAAAGATATGGTGAGCAAAATCAGACATAGTTTTTGCTCTTAGCTACTCTTAAATTTCCTGAATGACAGATATTATCAGATAATCAGAAGACATGACTAGACCCTTTTCCAGAGAAGACATCCAGATGGCCAACAGACACATGAAGAGATGCTCAACATCAGTCATCATCAGGCAAATACAAATAAAAACCGTATTGAGATACCACCTCATGCTTGTCAGAGTGGCCAAAATGAACAACTCAGGAAACAACAGATGCTGGCAAGGATGTGGAGAAACTGGAATCCTCTTGCGCTGTTGGTAGGAATGCAAACCGGTGCAGCTTCTCTGGAAAACAGTGTGGAGGTTCCTCAAAAAATTAAAAATAGAACTACTGTACGACCCAGTAATAGCACTACGAGGAGTTTATCCAAAGGATACAGGAGTGCTGATTCATAGGGGCACATGCACCCCAATGTTCATAGCAGCCCTTTCAACAATAGCCAAATTATGGAAAGAGCCTGAATGTCCATTGACTGATGAATGGAAAAAGAAGATGTGGTTTATATATACAATGGAATACTACTTGGCAATGAGAAAGAATGAAATCTTGCCATTTGCAGCAACGTGGATGGAACTGGAGGGTGTAATGCTAAGTGAAGTAAAGCAGTCAGAGAAAAACAGATATCATATGTTTTCACTCATGGGATGTGGTACTTGAGAAACTTAACAGAAGACCATAGGGGAAGGGAATGGGAAAAAAAATAGTTACAAACAGAGAGGGAGGGAAGCAAAAACCATAAGAGACTCTTTAAATACAGAGAACAAACTGAGGGTCAATGCGGGGTAGGGGGGTGGTGGTGCGGGAAAGAGGGGAAAATGGGTGATGGGCATTGAGGAGGGCATTTGTTGGGATGAGCACTGGGTATCATATGTAAGTGATGAATCATGGGAATCTATTCCCCAAAACCAAGAGCAGACTGTATACACTATATGTTGGCCAACTTGACAATAAATAATATTAAAAGAAAAAGGATAATCAAAAATAGATTATAAAATTGCTCTTGGGTAAGGGCTTTAATGTATTCTGTTCTATGAGACGGTATCGAGAGGTTGAATTTAAGAAGGTCATCACTACAGTGAATGATGAAATACGTGTAGGAGTTGACTGGCAAGGAACGAAGAGAAGCGTCCTGTAGTTAGAGACGTGATATCTTGTTGCTAGGGAAGGGGAGCGGGAAGTTTAACCGGAGGGGAAGATAGCAGGAGGTGTAGTTGGGGGCCAGACTCGGGAGGCCTTGAAGGTCTTGATAGGGAGTTTTAAGAACTTACATGTTAAAGACATGGAGATTTTAAGCACAGGGACAACTCAATGGACAAGATCCACATAGATACAGGGTGTGTAAGGGTTAGAATGACAAGAGTAGGACGTACACTAGCTTGGAGGCTGTTGTAGTTGAGGAGAAGGGAGTATGGAAGCTTGCACTTGATTTGGGGAGCATTTAATGATTGACTTCGTGTGAGAAGTAAGAGAAAGGGAGGTGATGTGTAAGGATGAGTCTAAGGTTTCTGGGTTGTTTGATAGCATTGGGAGTGATATTGTATAATGGGATATTATACTCTGAAAGACAACCATGTTTGTTGGGATGATAATTATGTTTCGCTGGGATATGTAGATTTTGAAATACCTTTGAGACAGACAAAAGTAGATGTCGAGTCAGCAGTGGAATATATAGATCTGTAGCTTAGAGACCAGATTTGGGCTGCAGATACATAATTGGGAAACATCTGTGTTTACAGTGGGAAATCAAATCATTGGTGGAGATGAGATGGCATGGGTCAAATGGTAGGAAGAAAAGAGCAGTGGACCTAGAACTGAGTCTTGATAAACTTGAGTATTTAGGACAAAAGCCACAGAGAGGGACCAACTAAAGAAGCTGAAGAAGAAAACTAGAAATGTTTGGTGTCATACAGAGGAGTAAGAGGCATGGCAACAGTATTGAACGTTGCTGACCGGTACCTGCTGGATGCGATGTCATGGACGTTGTCAGTGGCCTTGAAGTGAGTGATGGGTGTGAGTCAGACTGCGGTGGGTTGAGGAGCAAGTAGGAGGAACTGTGGAGGGTGCTAGGTATAGATTTCTCTTTCAAGACTTGTTTGTTTCCCTCCCTCCCTCCCTCCCTCTCTCTCTCTCTCTCTCTCTCTCTCTTTCTTTCGAGAGCATGTGTGCACAGATGTGAGTGGGAGAGGGGCAGAGGGAGAGGACGAGAGACTTAAGCAGGCTCCAAGCCCAGCACAGAGCCCGAGGTGAAATCAAGAGCTGTATACCTAACTGACTGAGCCACCCAGGCACCCCTCTTTTAAGAGGTTTGATGAGATGGGAAGGAGAGAGACAATGAGGAATTTGCTAGAAGAACACGAACAGTGTTTTGTTAAATGGGAGAGAGTAAATATATAAAAGGGAAAACGAGTAATTGTCAGTTCTAAGGTTCTGAGAAGGTGGAAGGGAAGGAGTTACTGGTCCACCGCTGTGACGGAAGGAAATGTGTCGAGGGCGGGATACGTAACAGGTGCGCATGTTGAGAACTTGGAAGGAGAGTTCCTTCATGATGCTTTCTGTTTGCTCTCATGAGAGGTTGGGCACTTGGGGGTTTGAAGAGAAGAGACTTTTGAAAACAGACTGGGAATACATTGACCGATGAAATACAGTCAGATTTTGGTACTGCTCTGGGCCGTTCATTCTTGGTGTCACACGTTTATGGTGGTGTTGAGTTTTAGCAGCCTTCTCTGCAGGCATCCAGAAAGCAAATCATTGGATTCATGCAGACTTCCTTTGGCTAGATGGGTGCAAAGAGAAGAAAAGGGGCAAGGGTGTAATGAAATGGTAGATGATGGGAGATAATAAAGCAGGAAGTAAGTGAAGAAGAGAAAAGACTGATGGATCGGGAGAAGATGTCATGGAGTCAATTAAGAGAAGTTTCCCCGAAGTCGAGGAACTATCACAGTGGAAGAACACGCAAGTAGGATCAAGAGCAGATAATGGTTAGAGGGTGTGTTTGAAGTACTCCTCTTGGAGGAGACGCTATACTCTTTCACTTTGGAAAAGCTGTTCGACAGATGGTGAGGCTGGGCAGGGAGGTGTCCGTCAGGCAACCCATCTCGGAAAGCAGAAAAGGAAGATGAGTTTCTGTGTGTCTAGTATTTTCAGATCTTGCTTCCTAGATTGGGCTGAGGGAGTAGCGCCGACTAATCAAGAGGTTCTTGGAGTTGCTGCTCTCGTCTTGGAAGCGCCCGGCCCCAGTGATAACGTGTTGTGCTGCCTGTCGCTGGTAGCTCCTGGCTGGCTGACGGGCTGTCCCAAATCATCGTGTCACATGTCGTGAAGCTCTTAGCTTCCACTTAACCTCTCGTTTCTGTGGTTTACTCATCATCGAGCAGTTATGTGCTCTGAATTCTTTAAGTAGTATTGATACATTTTTGCTGACTTAACAGTATTTTTCCTTCATTTTGACTAATGCCATCTATTTGTTAGAGTGTGGCCGGCACTGTAATCAGTGACTCGAGCGGAGGATACTAACTGGTGGATGGAAATAAACTTGTGATTTGGTGCCGCTCCAGATAATAGCAGAAAGACAAAAGCATGACTAAATTTACAAAGGGGGCCATGTAAATGCTAAGTGTTAAGATATCAGTATACTTTTTTTTTTTTTTTTAATTTTTTTTTTTTTTTCAACGTTTATTTATTTTTGGGACAGAGAGAGACAGAGCATGAACGGGGGAGGGGCAGAGAGAGAGGGAGACACAGAATCGGAAACAGGCTCCAGGCTCTGAGCCATCAGCCCAGAGCCCGACGCGGGGCTCGAACTCACGGACCGCGAGATCGTGACCTGGCTGAAGTCGGACGCTTAACCGACTGCGCCACCCAGGTGCCCCCAAAGTATACTTTTAAGCGTTTTGTGCAAAACCACTTCTTCCCAGTTGACAGTAGGAGTTGGTAGGAAGTTTTCTCTGGGAGGTAGAAGTTGGGTGAGAGGGTAGGGACAGTGGAGCTGGGAAGAGGGATGTTGGCATTGGGAGATGTAAAGAGGCTTTCATATGATGCAGCCTGTGAACTCGCCGCCCTTTTGAGAGTTGAGGGGAATGGGCACTTGGGAAGATGCCTGGTGGGTCCAGCAAACGGGATGAAACATGAGCCTGTAAGTTTCTAACCACACCCTCAATATCTAGAGTGATGGCCCAATATGTTCCGTGGGTCTGGGCTAGGCACAGTTGGTCAGAGATTGACGTCTACTGAATGCCAGTGGGTTGCGGAAGTCTCGTTTTAGATATCCTAAAACTGGGGGACAAAGGGACATGTGAAAGCCAGATGTTTAGATGTAGTGTCTGTTCTCTGTATCACCCAGTGTTGAAATGAAAATCTTTCTTTGGATTCATGTACACAATTTAGTGAAGGAGCTGGAATTCATGTGACTTGCCTGAGGTCCCAAGCAAGTTTAGTACTAATGACCAACACGAGCGCAGACAACTTGTGGTTCTCCTTTGAACCTTTGAAACTCCGAGA
The DNA here is from genome assembly GCF_018350155.1 of Leopardus geoffroyi. Classification (NCBI taxonomy): domain Eukaryota; kingdom Metazoa; phylum Chordata; class Mammalia; order Carnivora; family Felidae; genus Leopardus; species Leopardus geoffroyi. The sequence continues at coordinate 149,791,804 of NC_059333.1, forward strand.
GCGTTCTTCTGCCCAGACGCCTTTTTCTGCCTTTCATCCATCATCTGGAGAATGTGGTTTCTTTCTCGTGGGCCAAGGCTAAATGAAATGAGGGCATTGTTTGGTAATACATTGGCAGATATATTCAGAGTTGCCTTGTTTTCTTTCCTCATAAACGTGTAGATTTTTCTAAGGCAAAAAACAGACGGTGCCTGACAAATTGCTAAAATCTAAATGTCAGCATGACGGGGACTGTGCCCCCTGGAAACATTTGCCTTGGCGACGTTTTCAGATGGATGCTATCAACTGTTTTATCATGAGAGGTAATCTTTTGCACTTCCCTGTATGTAGACTGGTGATGTACATCGAGAGAGACAGCAGAAAGACCACTCCAGGCAAGGACCTGCAAAGCAGCAATGAATACCTGTCCAAGTGCCTGGACCTTCTCATCCGTCACATTGTGCACGAGCTGCCGCGGATCCTGGGTAAATTCTCCTCAGGCCCCTTGACGCTTCCCTTCCTGCGCTTGGGCTTTTAGGCCTCGCCTCTTTTTTCTTCTTGTTTCTCACTTAACACAGGAAAGCCCAGTGACACCGTTTCTTGAATGTGTAGTTTCAAGATTTGAACTCAGGATTTGCTTTATCTGTTTTTACAATTATTTTACATCAGCGACATGACTGAGGCAACGAGCAGGCTGAAGGTTACGTTGAGGTGTCATCTGTGGTAAACTGGCAATTTTAGAAAATAAACACGAGAAAAAGATTGTAAGAGCTTAAAATTGGGTTTGGGCCTTTTGTTTTAGGTGACTTTCTCAAGATTTCCTTCTGCCTAATTCTGAAGAAAAGATTTTTTTCTTTTGGGTTACAGCCACACATTTATTTACCCTTAAGAGAATTTAAAAATGCATAAGGATTAGCATTTAATATTAAAGAATTTTGATATTAAAATTCAAAGTTTGAAAATTTCTTCGGTTTGAAAAGCTTTAAATAAAAATATTAATTTGCCAAAGATGTTTTTTTTTTTTTTTTTTTTTTTTTCCTGGCTGATCTGTTATTTCATTGTTATTTGGAGAAATTAAAGTAATCTAAGGAATGTGTACATTTAGCTTAAATTTCATTCCATGCTTTTCCAGCAGATGTAGCTATAAACCAGAAATGTTTAAAATGTTAAATTTGATCCAGTTCCTTATGGTAGAATATACTCAGAAATTCAGAGTATTAAATCAGAATAATGAAAATACCTTTATGGCTGATTAATGGTATCTTTTTGCTCCTTACTAATACTTTGAGAGATTTTTTTGGTTGTTAATGACTGAAAATAGAACATTTCAAATATTTTTTGGATTATAACCTTTTAAAGTTTAACCCGAAGGCTACAGTCTGGTCGATTGGTAGTTGACTTGCTTAGTGCCAGACTCATCCTGTTTTAGGGTGTGATGCTAAGATTCAGATGTCCACAGTGTAAGTTTTATTATTGGACTTTTCATCCAAGGAGAAGTTTTAGGAATTGATCTTTTTTACTTCCATCCTATTTTATTATTTAAGATTGCAAGCTATAATCTGCTCACTTAGAATTAAAAAGATTTTTTTAATGTTTATTTTTTTTTTTTAAAGAGAGAGACACAGAGCATGAGCAGAGGAGAGGCAGAGAGAGAAGGAGACACAGAATTTGAAGCAGGCTCTAGGCTCTGAGCTGTCAGCACAGAGCTTGACAAACTCAAGCTTAAACTCACGAACTGTGAGATCATGACCTAATTTTTTAAATACCCTTTCCCTGTTTACAGAAGTAAGAAGTGCTCATGGTTAAAATTTAGAAAAGACAAAAAAAAAAAAAAAAAAGGGAAGAAAAATCATATATAAAACCAATGCTATATAAATTTTACTTAGAATTGCTAGATGAAAGATGAAGCTTATATCCATTCTGTCCCCTGAGGCTACAGTTTTCTGTTACAATCTCAATATGTGTGAAGAAAACAGCACAGCCCCTACCCATTTCTTTTATTTAGAGATTAATTACTGTAGTAATCCCATTAGTGTTCCAGCCATGACCAGTGGTCCCTAAGTATTTATGGTCTGTAACCTTCATGAATGATCCCGGATGTGCTTTGCAGGTGCCATTCTTAACGCCTTGGCCAATGTTTCTGGTCGTAAACACCCATCAACAGTCCAAGCGAAACAGCTGAAGATGTGTCTCCCCCTGATGCCTATAGTGCTTCACCTCGTAACTTCTCAGGTACTATTTTATTAGGAAAAAAATAATAGAAATGTGACTCTTGTCTAGGTAAGCTGGAGCCTAGAAATATCAACTCAGACAAAATATTTTCATTTTTGGTTTCTTATACGTGGCTTTCAGGATTTAATCTGTGGAAACTCTCATCACACAGGTGTTTCGACCTCAAGTTGTAACAGAAGAGTTCCTTTTCAGTTATGGAACTATTCTTGTGAGTAACACTGAATTTTTCACGTTCCTAATAAAAATGTGGCTGTCTCTACTGTTTGTGGAATTTGGTGTCAGAATGAAGTAATTTTAAAATCCTTGTGGTATTTATTTGTCTCTAGGGAAGTGACCTTTTTATATTTTTATCTGTTGACTGTAATAAAATTTGACATTTGGAGAAAAATACATTCTCTCTTGATAATGTATTTTGTTCAGATAGCGCTCAAGCAGGGTAAATATGTCTGTAGAAAACACTTCAATAGATTTTAGTATTAAACGTCATGAAGAAATTTAACCTGGCAAGAATGGAATGCTGGGAATGTATTATCATCATGATTTACTTATGTTGTCCAGTTATGCACAGTATCTCTTTTGAGGATGGCATTTCTCCAAGTTAAGCTCAACTTTACTTTTTCTTTAATTTTGGTGAGAAGGGTAGCAATGAAAAATCATTGTCCTATCTTTTATTTCAGTTTTTGCCCACAAAAAGTAGTCTTTCTGTTCAGTTATGGCTCATGAATGATGTTATTTTTTTTTCCTAGCCTGGAATACAGTATATGTCATTGATAAAATGGGGAGCTACACAAAGAGAAAGCTGACGTTTGTCACACGGTATCTCCAGTCTTATTTGATGTTAATAACAAACACCTGAGATTTTCAAAATGCCATTGAGGTTTCTAGTTAAGATGAAGTGAACATCTCCACCGTATTGTAGGTTTGAAATTAAAAAACAAAAATGATTGTCATCCCCAAATGAGACCGTAGTTTTCTAGAAGGTTCATGGTAAAGTATGAAGTTTTGAAGTACAAATGTTGAGTGGAGGTCACTGATTTTGTAAGAAGTGTGTTCAGGGGAGGCGGTAGGGTCCTTTTGTCCCCAATTTCAAACCTTTATCATCCTAAGTGCGTGGAATCCTAATTTCTGTAAAGTACAGAATTGTGGTTGTACAGTCATGAATTTGCAAATTATTAGAATTTCACTTACCACCTTCTTTTATGTTTGCTTTTAATTTCTTTTAATTTGCTTTTTAATCTGTTTTTAAGTACTGTATAGGTGTCCTTTTGGCACGACTATACTTCTGTAATTCACTGCACCGACATATTGATGCCTGGCAATGGTGATTTTGCCCCTGCAGCCGTCTTGGAATCTTTTGGCACAGTGTTTATTTGGGATGGGGATAATTGTCCTTGTCTCTTATTTTTGTTCTCATGCGGAACACTTTTCTCTGCCTACGTTAGCTGAGAACGCTTTAGGTTTTCAAGGAACAAGCAAATCTGTCCAACTAAAAGTCTTCATGGACATTCAGGAACGGTGTGTGTGTATTTTTGAGAGAACACATCTGCTCTATGTAATGCTATCTATGCTCCATACAAGGGAGGAGGCCACACCAAGGAGGGATCTCCTCATTTCTCCCAAGAATGGGTGAACTCTGTGCAGGGTGGGAGGTATTCTGTAGGGTTTTCTTAATATAGGCCCTTTGGGAATAGATAATAGTGTGCCTGGTCGAAAGATAATTAGGATATTGGAAAATCTTTGGCGGTATTTTTTTTTTTTCCTTGATAATGGCACTTAGGTAGAGCGAGCTTAGGCAAATAAAATGGAAAAGGTCATTTGGCTTTCTTTGGGCTGTTTTCCTAGTTTGAATCATGGCTGGGCCCAGAATCTTTCCATTATTTTTCTCATCGCATTTGTTATTTGGCCTTAGCTATGTGTTTATTGTTCTTATACTTAGTGTTGATGGCTTTGATGAAAAACTAGTGAAGGGAAAGGAGTACCGACTAAAATGAAGGACCCAAATTTAGTTAGGTACAGAGTTCTTGTGCATGTTGTTATGCACTGTGGAGAGTTGGTGGTTGCTTCTGTGAATTGATTCATAATCTGTCCAGAAGATGCCAAAGGTATGACAGAGGTGACAGTGCCTTACTGATGCCACCAGGCAAAGGGAACTTATCCGACATCCTACAGCTCCTTGGAAATTCACAGTGCAGATTAGCATATTAAAACCTCTTGGGTTTTGTGCTTTGAAATAATTCTTTTAATTTTTGCTCAGGTAGCGGTTTCCTGGACTTATTTGAGAGTTTTGTTTGCTTGTTTTGTGGGGAGCAAAGGGGGCTGCACAGCTCTAAGTGTCCTGTAGAGCGGTCCACAGCCTGGCTTTGTGGAACTGTCCACAGCACAGTGCATCTTCTGTCCTGGTGGCCCGAGGGAGCAGTTCATTCATGTGTATGTGTTTAGGACTGTGTTTTGAAAGCCTTATTGTTCCATATGGAGGTAAGTATTTTTAGTATTTTTCAAAATGTATCTGGGAGAGTAGCTTGATCTGCCTTAATTTGAGGTATCAAGTGTGGTTCGTCTATAGTAATTGTGCCCAGTGGCAGTGGCTTGGCACCCAGAACTTTCTGGGCTTCCCCTGAAGCAGCTGTCTAGGAGCTGCAGGCCTGCCGTCCGTGGGTGTGGAGACGGCAGTCAGGCTGGGGTGATGGTCACTCGTTAGGAGGGTCCCGCCGGGTGGAGGGAGCGGTGGGACTGTACCTCGCATTAGCTTCAGTTTTCATGCTGGCACCAGGCATCGTTTGCCTATTTGGCTCATAGACATTTTTTTTTTTTTTTGGTAAAAAAAAATTCAGGATACTTCTTATACACGGACACGTGACTATAGGAATTAACGTTTTGTAAACATTTTTTCCCAACGATAATGAAGTTTTGGTCGTTTTATGTTTTAAAGAGGGAAGTATTTGGAAACAATTTGGCAGGGCACCTTTAAAACCATTATTAAGCTTTCAAAGGGTCCAGGCAAAAGCTGATAATTGCTATTTTCCCTTCTTATTAACAGAAACAGTGTGTCATCATACCCGCCTCCCTCTCTAGTTAAAAAAAAAAAAGTAGGGACAGTGTGAGCAGTAAAACATCTGGGGAAGTGCTATGGGGAAATCCTGTGGTGAATACCATCGTTCTTTTGGGCCTCCATTGAATTGGGCTGGGAATTAGGAAGTAGTGAGATTAAGGAAATACGCTCGGGAACTCATGATGTATGTTAACCTAATGTTCACTGTGTTTCTTGTGTCCTTTTGAAAACGCTGGTGATTAATGAGCTGACGGAGAGGATTTTCTTGTATTTTTTTTCTTACATTCTGGCCTTGTTAGTTTTTAAAAGTGCAGTGATTGTGTGGCGGTTATAATTTCCTACAAAAAAAGCCATCACAATTCTAATTTTCAAGCACAAGAAGTGATAAAATTATTCTGGTAGATTTTAATACAAAAGTATAATCATAACCTCCATTATTAAGAGATCTTCACTTATCCTGGGCGTTGAGATAATTGTTTAAGAAAAGACATGCTTCCTGTCTTTTGCAGAGATTTTTTTTTTTTTTTTTAATTTTTTTTTTTCAACGTTTATTTATTTTTGGGACAGAGAGAGACAGAGCATGAATGGGGGAGGGGCAGAGAGAGAGGGAAACACAGAATCGGAAACAGGCTCCAGGCTCTGAGCCATCAGCCCAGAGCCTGACACGGGGCTTGAGCTCACGGACCGCGAGATCGTGACCTCGGACGCTTAACCGACTGTGCCACCCAGGCGCCCCATGCAGAGTTTTGTTTTAAGTGAATATTGTTTTGTTGGTAGGTATGGACTTGAGTTGCAGTGGGTAGGGCAGAGAGAGTGCACTCTTACATTTTTAAAAATATGATAAATGTGTTTATTCTCTGCCACACAAATGTTATTCTGAGTCTCCCTCCTCCCTTTTATGAACCGTGGATTAATTCACATACACAGTTTGCTACAGGAGCTCATTTCCAGCTTCTCTGAGGTACTGACTAATACTGCAGAGCACTGGCCTGCCCTTGGGGTGCAGCTTTCCTCTCTGGAGGGGGTCATTTTCTGCCCCCCGCTCCTCCCCGCGGTGAGCCTGGCTGTGGGGTAGGCATCCATGCTTTTTGCTCCTCTGCCAAAACTCCCAGCTTTGAAGCTGGCACCCTCAGGAGATGGCCTGTGTTACGCCTGTGCTGTGTTCCTACAGATTCCTGGGTCATTGCTGCTCGTTCCTCGGAATCTTCTAGCGTGGAGCTCACTGTCAGTTTCTCCATGCTGTGCCTGTCCACGTTCTTGGGAAACCAGACATCCCTTTGGACCATCCTTCCAACACCTCAGCCTCTCTGCCCCCTCTTTCCTCGTGAACTTATCTTCCCTCTCTCAGCTGCCAGCATCCATGACCTCATTTCCAGTGTCACACTGGCTGGCCACCACCCCTGATTTTCAGCCCCCTTCCTCTGTTCCCCATCTCCAGCAGCCTTTCGGTTAAACTGAGACTTAATTTCATCTTAGCCCTTTCCGCTCACTGTCCTGCGCTCCCGAGGGCCAATGACTTCACTTTGCTCTTCACTCAGCTCCGAGTCCCTTGTTCAGTCCCCATTACTGCCTTATGCAAACCTGTAACGCCCTTTGCTTTCTTCTTCCAGTACCCTCCTCTGGCCGACCTTAATTCTGGTCCCAGTTAATTCTCCACCTCTGGCTTTGAGTGTCTAGATACGGCTAGAGAAAAACAACAAAATAACTGGTCTCGTTTTATTTTATTTTTATATAACTAGTCTCACTTTAAATTCATGATGGCTCATCTCGGGTGAGCCCTCTCTGCAGACTAGTGCGCCTGGTTTCTTTTCCTAATTTATGTGCCTTCATGCTTACTAGAAAAAGAAATATATCAAAAGACATCAACGTTGGTAAATCAATGAAACATTCAGTAGGGATTTTTTTTTTTTTTAATTAAACAGGGGAACAAAGTAAATTGAAGGAAGCCCATAATTCCACTATCGAGATGACCCTCCTTGACATTAGAAAAGAAAAGAATTAATACACGTAATATGACTAGAAAATTCCAGTAGTGTGGAAGGCAGAGAATGAAATGTGAAAACACACACACCCTCCAGGCCGGCATCTGTCTTCCTAAAGGAAACCTCTGCTTGTGGGTCCCTGTGATTTCTTCCTTGGAAAGTTTTGTCCTCATCTGTGTTTGTGTATTATCTATATTTTAAAATATATGTACAGGAAAGATCAGAGTACAAACACTGCGTGGGGCTTTCTTTCTTTACTTAGTAATCCATAAACCTCTAAATAGATTTATGTAAGTCAAAAGACATCTTTCTCTGAATATTTTATTCAACGTCAATTCTGTATTTACTCAGCAAAAGTTATGTGCCCCTTTTGGAACTTTGTGAAATTATTTCAACCAAATTATCATGACAAGCTACTTTTTTTTTTTTATTATGTATTATGTTATTTTTTTGTGGTCTTTTTTGTTTTTGTAATCATAGATTGAAAAAACCAATTTAAAGTGTCTTATATGTTTAGCTTTTAAAGAGCATATGTCTTTTAAGATTTTCTCTTAAAGGCAATTTGTGCTTATTTAAATTATAAAATATATGCTTATTAAAGAATATGTAGAAAATTACAGTGAGATTTGAAGGAAAAAAATCACCCATAACTCCACCACTCTGAGAGACCGCCATTGTTAACATATTGTTGTTTACTCAGAGTGTTTTCAATTTGCATATATGCACTTGTGTGTAGGAAACCGTCTAACATACATATGAGTTACACTGTATGTGGTTGAGACGATGCTGTGTGTGTATTTGTATTCTGTCTTGTTTCTATTTAACTTTGACTCATAAGTATTTTCCTACAGCTTTAAAAATTTCTTTTCCCCCCACAATTATTGGCTATATGCTATCCCATTTGTATAAACTGTATACAGTTTTCTGCCATTTCAGTGAAGTTCAAAAATACCCAAACAAACAGTACACTATTTAGGGACACATGTATATCTAGTAAAACTATGAAAACATGCCAAGGAAATGATAAATTCATGACAGTCATTATCTCCAAATGAATGAATGAGGTGTGGGAAGCTCATGCAGAGAATTGGGGACATTTTAGTTCCTAACTCAAATATACGTATAAGGATTTTATTTATTCTTGATAACCCCCAAACCTACACATATGTTCTTATGTATATGTCATATATAGTCATTTCTATTTACCAAATATTTTAAGAAGAACCATTGGGGGGCACCTGGGTGGATCAGTTGGTTAAGCGTCCGGCTTCGGCTCAGGTCACGATCTCGCGGTATGTGAGTTCGAGCCCCGCGTCGGGCTCTGTGCTGACTGCTCAGAGCCTGGAGCCTGTTTCAGATTCTGTGTCTCCCTCTCTCTCTGACCCTCCCCCGTTCATGCTCTGTCTCTCTCTGTCTCAAAAATAAATAAATGTTAAGAAGAACCATTGGATCATCGTAGCTTCATTTTCCCTTCAGACTAATTGCTTATGTTTCTTATTCCAAGGTAATCTTATATTTTGTTTGCTACTTGTTATTACGTATAAAATACCATATATGTATTATTTTTTGAGCCAGGGGACAGAACTAAGTTGCAGGGCTCCCGCATGTCACTAGTATGGTGGCACTGCCTGTTTATACTGTTGTGTTTATTAAATTAATTTTTTTAATGTTTATTTACATTGAGAGAGAGAGAGAGAGCATGCGCACAAGTAGGGGTGGGGCAGGGCAGAGAGAGGGGAAGACACAGAATCAGAAGCACAGAGCTGTCCGCACAGAGCCTGATGCGGGGCTCAAACTCAAGAACCACGAGATCATGACCTGAGCCGAAGTGGGACACTCGACCAACTGAGCCACCCAGGCGCCCTTCTACTGTTTTGTTTAGATCATGTTCACGGAGTAACTCTTCTGTGTGGGGCGTTCAGCTGGGGACTGGAAAACTCACCCAGGGAGCTCACAGCCAAGCTGCTCAGGCCTGCCTCCACAACAGTATTGGGGGTCATTCTGCATGGAGGCACAGGGTTGGGGTTTAGCTAGAATATATATGAGGGACCAACAACGCTAGTTAACCGTGAAGGCAAGCCTTGAACTGCTACATCTCGATGCAGTTTGCACACAGGGTAGCTAAGGCTCGACCTTCCTTGGAGAGGACTGTTTCACCTGATTATGTGCATCCTTACTAACTTCCGAGGTAGTAAGGGAACAAGTGTGGCATGCTGGAAATGGTTACGTATCAGTTGGATTGTCCTCAGTATTTATAGGTTGACATTTCTGTGCTTCTATTGCCAATGAGTTTATTCCGACATTACATCTCATGGATAGTGAACTGTATGTTTAAAAACGATTATAGTTTATTATATACATATATACACACACACATATATGTATATACTATTCATATGATCATATTTTAAAATTGTGATTGTATGTATGGTATTTATGTGTATAGTATTTAATGCTTTCGAGGAATTACTTCATTAAGAATGATAAGTGCAGTTTTGGGAGAAAGATCAGTTATATTTCCTTTCAGAGTTATTTTGCAATCTTATTTTTATTTTTTACAGAGTCATATTAAGTCTATAGACTCAGGAGAAACTAACCTAGATGGAGCCGTGGGTGAGTAGACCGTGGGGCATTTGACATCTTTGTGTCAAGTACTTTGATATCGCGATTTTGAACATGAAAATAAACACCTGTAATAATTAACTGTATTCCTAGGACTGATGGCTTCGGAAGAATTTATCAAGATCACGTTGTCGGCTTTTGAAGCAATAATACAATATCCTGTTTTGTTGAAAGACTATCGCTCTACGGTCAGTTCTGCCAGCTTGTGAGAAAGATAGTGTTTTGTTTACTTGGTAGCTCTGTATGTAAAGAGACTAGTTTACATATGCTCGATTCCCATCTATTCTCACATGAAATAACCACTCAGAAAAGCCGCTGCCCTCACAAGAGGTACATTAAGAACTCCCTTCCTTCCTTGTTGACTTCTCTGGAATTTTCATTGCTCATTATTGTCTTTCTCTTCTGGTCCACACCTTACCCCCCGCTTCCTTCTTCTTACTTCTTTCCTGGTTATTTGTGGTACCCAACTGCATAAACTCTTAGAGCAGAGTTTCTCAACCTTGGCACTATGGGCATTTGGAGATGGACAGTTCCTCGTCGTAGTAGTTGTCCTGGGCATTGAGGGATGTTTAGCAGCGTCCCTGGCCTCTACTCACTAGATGTGGGTAGCACTCAGTCCTTCCCTCTTCAGTGATAAGTAGAAAGGCCTTTACACATTGCCAGAGGTCTTCTGGGCAGAGAAATTGCCCCCATTTCAGAACCTCTGCCTTACGTTGATGCTTAGGTGAGTGGAGCACTGACTTTAGAGGAGGGAGGAAAGGCTTTGTGATCTCATTCTCACCCGCAGAAAGCCTCAAGAAAAGAAGCCAGGTGGGATGAGCACTGGGTGTTGTATGTAAGCCAGTTTGACAATAAATTATATTCATAAATAAATAAACATAAAAAAGCCAGGTAAGATGAGAACCCTTATTATCATTTTCCCCTTCTCTCTAATGGTTCTAGGGGTTGACCGAACTCAGCAAGGCAGTTCTGACTTGGGGTCTTTCAAGTGTTTGCTGTCAGCGGTGCCTGGGGCTGGAATCATCTGAAGCCTCATTCACTCACGTGTCTGCCTCCAGCTGGGACTCTTGGGACATCTTCTCCATCCTCTATGTGGTCTCTCCAGTAGAGTGACTTCGGGGGGGCCTCACCTCTTACATGGCGTCTGGGCACTCTCAGGACATGTGTTTCAAGAGAAGGAATCATGATTTTTTGAGTGTAGAAAATGTCTATCAATTCTTCATGGTTGTTTCCTCCTCCACCTCCTCCTCCTCTCTAAAAATGCATTAAAAAAAATGTGTAGTTTAATACTGTAAAACCAGTGCTCCAGAAATTGCCACTCAGTTAAAAAACCATGACCACAGCCCTGAATTCCCCCAGTCACGATTCCTTTCCTCCCTGGAGAGGGGGCCACTATCCCGACTTCCATAGCGATGATTCCCATGCTTTCCTCTGGAGGCCTGTGTGTGCATTCCTAAACCACATAGATTGGTTTTGCCTGCTTTTGTACTTTGTGTCAATACGCTATGTATTTATTTGTGACTTGCTTTTTTGGCTTAGTGTTTGTGGGACATTCTTGTTGTGAAGTATCTATATGGTTTAATTTTTCACCGGTATATTGTAGCCCAATGTTGATTTTGAGTATATGCAGATATCACAGTTTACTTATTTATTCTTGATAGACACTAGGCTCTTTCCAGCTTTTGGCATTTTCAAAATATTGCAAAGGAGATTCCTTTATGTATTTTGCACCACATAAGCGTGCAGTATTTCTAGGATACATACTTAGGAATGGAATGAGTGGTTGTAGAATATATGCAAACTCATTTTGTCTAGAAAATGCCGTAGTGTTTTCCAGAGACGTCATACTAGTTTATATTCACACTACCAGTACAGTATCGGATCCCCACCGCCTTCTCAACTCTTGTTATTTCAGGCTTTTTAATGAATGAGTATATAGTGACATTTCACCATGGTTTTAAATAGTAAGATCAAGACTACTAATGAGGCTGTTGTTTTCAAGTGTTTATTGGCTTTGTTTCATTGTGAAGTGACCTTAATTTCTAGTAATGCTTTTTGCCTAAAGGCTTGTTTTTGGCTCATTTTAATATAATCACAAAACTTTCTTTTGCTTAATATTTGCTGACATACCTTCTTTCATTCTTTTTGTTCCAACATCTCTCTATTCTTATATTGTAGATCTGTGTCCTGTAAATATCATAGTATTTAAAAAAATCTAATTTGAACAGTACTTAACTTTTCACTGGAGCATGTACTCCATTTACGTTTAGTGTAGTTCCTAGTATATTTGGATTCATTGTACCATTTTCTTTCAGACTTTTTCTCTTTTCCTGCCTCTAATTTCTCCTCTTGTATAGTGATTTACTTTCTTTTGCACTAATTATTTTCTCTACAGAAGGTTGGTGTTTAGATTCTCTCTTTATTATTTTACTGCTTACCCTAAAATTTACATCATGCACATTAACTTATTAAAAGCTGAACTTAAAAAAGAAGCTATCTTTTTAGTAAAATACAGACCTTAGCCAACAACTCCATTCAGTGCCCCTGTGATGTATATTACTTTTGCCTGATACTTTATAGTCTATCTTGTTCTGTTTCTTTCTCTTTAACTCTCTTTTATTATTAAGTAATAATATAATACTCATTATTACTGTAATATAGTGTTCAATTACATTTGCCCACGTATATACTGCTTTTTTGGTTGTTGTTTGTTTTGTTTTTCTTTCTTAGTTCTCACTCCCTCCATCTGGCCCCATTTCTTCCTGACTGCAGTATATCCTTCACAGGTTTCCTTAGCTTGGGAGTGCTTGTGGCATGCTCTTTGTCTGTTAAGTCATTGTTTTTTGAAGGAGATTTTTTCTGAGTATTAAATTCTAGGTTGGCAGTTATTTTTGTTCTTGTTTAGTACTGTGAAGATATTATTTCATTATCTTATGTTCTGAATTTTCTTGAAGTCTGTTTTTCCTGTGAAGATAATCTGTCTCTTTGTCCCTTGTCTCCATTTAAGACTATTTTTGGGGAAGAGAAGGAGGGTCTTTGGTTTTCTGTAGACTCACTATGATGTAACTAACTGGGTACTTCTTTATATTCTGCTTAGGATTCTCTGTGCTTCTTGAATCTGTGGATTGTCCTTTTTCATCAGTTCTGGAAAATTCTTAGCCATCATCTCTGTTCATTCTCTCTCTCCTTTGCTCTGTCTCCGTCAGCAACTCAGGCCACATATACATTAAACTTTGTCAGTGTACTTTCTATATTTGCTGTCTTTCTACATATTCCATATTTTTCTCTCTGTGTCATTTTCTGTTTGGTTAATTTCTATCTACTGTGTCCAGTCTCATGCCAAACGTTGCCATTGACTTTTTAATTATGGTTATTTTCCATGTGTAGAACTTCTTTTACCACTAGAAATTCTGCTTATCTGTTTTTTCAGCCTACTGTATTTTTTTTCTTTTTTTAATTTTTTTTTTCAACGTTTATTTATTTTTGGGACAGAGAGAGACAGAGCATGAACGGGGGAGGGGCAGAGAGAGAGGGAGACACAGAATCGGAAACAGGCTCCAGGCTCCGAGCCGTCAGCCCAGAGCCTGACGCGGGGCTCGAACTCACGGACCGCGAGATCGTGACCTGGCTGAAGTCGGATGCTTAACCGACTGTGCCACCCAGGCGCCCCTAGCCTACTGTATTTTTTATAATTTCCTATTCCCTATAGTTATCTTCCAGATTGGTTTATTTGTTTGCATTTGTTAGATGTGGCTGTTTTACACTATGTCTGATAATTCCAATATTAAGAGACTGTGATGTGAGGTAGTGTCTGTTATACAATCTTTCCCATGTACAACTCATCTCGTTTTCTTGGAGAACTTATGTTTACTGCTTGTTGGTTGTTGGCCTTGAAATCTGTGGGTATTTCCTGAAGCCTATTGTGGATGCTCCCTCCTCTAAGAGGCTTTGTGTTTGCTTTGGGGCCCTGCCAATCAGGGCTACCTCAGACCAAGATCATTTGCACCTAGTGTGCAAATCTCTGAGGCTCTAGGTCTGAGATCATAACGTCCCAGGGCAGCCTCTGCAGCACTTCCCAGGAGTGTGAATGTGTGTGGAGGGGTTGGTGAATAGATCTAATTTCTCCATCACTGTTAAGAGATGCCCCGCTCAGGGTAGGAGATTCACAAAACTGCATGCGCTGGGAAGACCTGGACTCCGACCTTTCTGGCCCTTGCAACCCCCACCAGAGCCTGTGCTTGGGTTAGTGGGAGGCACTGCCAGGGTACAATCAAGTCTGTGCTCATGTCTTCTACTCCACTCTCTAGTTAAGACTTCCATTCAGAATTGGTCTAGAAGTTCCTCCACTGTCTTTTCAGAGTTTGAATACTTTTAAGGTCTTGTTCTTTTATGTTTTATCTGGCCTTTATCATTGTTTTCAGTGATTTAATTTAATCCAGATAACCATACCCGCTATTACCAGAAACTCTGTTTCTTATGGCAGTGATCTCTGAGTATTGCCCCAGTATTGCTTATTGATTCTTTATCCTGATGAACGATACCCCATGGATAATTTGTTAAGATCCACTGTTTATAAACATCTATACCTAGATGTATATAAACATTTAGTTTATTTGGTAAACACAAAATGCCATCATAATAATCGTTGAAACTACAGCCCATAGTATTACGATAGAAAAGGTATTTGCAACTCATGGGTTTCATAAGAAATATTTTTTAATGCTATAACCTATGGGAAATCTTCTAATTACCTCTTCTTGAGCATGACTGGAATACATGAAATGGAAGACCTAGCACTCTAAGGAGCATAACATTGTTGGAAATGTTAGTGCAAACTGTGTTCAAGGCTGCTGATCAATACTTTATGTGGAAGTGATTACATGCATTTAATTCTTGATGAGCACGATTGCTTAACTCAGATTTTTTCCAGAGTTTAGACCACATTAATTGCTCAGAGTTGGAAATCAACAGTGTGGCCTACACAGCAGTCAGCAGTACACGATGATTTGGATTGTGTAGTCAACTTGCTCCCATTCACGGTGGTTTCAAGAACATGTAACCAGTAGCAAAGAGAAAAATAACGGTGAACAAAGGTGATTCTTTGTTAGAAAATTCTGGCAATAATATACATACATCACCTAAAATATATTTCAATTTCTTTAATTTAAAAAACTAAGCTAAGTTATAATGCCTTTTTTTTTAAATGAAAACCTGTCCCTTTGTAAGTTCTTAAACTAAAGGCTAGAGGCTAATAAATATTGAGTAATTTATCGTTAATTAATCCAGATTTTTGAATTAATCTTAAGAGCTGGTGAGGTTTTAGAATGTGGAACTCTGAGAAACTTCTGGGAATGTGAGTTGGTACAAATACTTCAGAAAAATGGTAGTAGCTATTGAAGCCAGACATAGTATATGCCATTGATTCACCAATTTCACCTCTAAATAAACATTCAGTAGAAATATGGGCTTATGTTCACCAAAATACATATAGAAAGATGCTCATAACTCCAAACAGGAAACCATCCAAATGTCCATCTCCGCAATCTAATGGATTAATTACGGTTTAGTCATATGATAGAATACCTCGTAGCAGAGAAAATGAATGATACATCATTATGCTTCAGAACTTGGATAAATCTCACAAAGTTAATGCTGAGATAAAGATGGAAGATACAAAATATCAGGATCCAATTGCATTAAATTTGAAAACAGACAAAGCTGTTACCAGTCAGGATAGTGGTCATTCCTAGGGCAGGTGGTGACTAGAGGGAGCTACAAGGGGCCTTTGCAATGTTCCGGTAAAGTCTTTTTTTTGATCTGGGTGCTGGGTACAGGAGTGTGTTCATCTTGTGAAAGTTAACCGAGACATATGCCTGAGGATTAGTATACCTTTATGTATGTATGTTATGTTGAATTAAGTGTACGTAAATATAAAAATATTTTTCATAAATTAATTTATAATTATAAATCCTTAAGTAACATTAAGACCTTAGAGCAATAATTAATAAATAATCTTTGGATGCCTAAACAGTTCTAAATAAGAAACAGTTACAAAACAGTGATCATTAAGTATAGTTTTTACTTTATTTTTTACAAGGGCAGTAGATGAACAAAATTTGTAAATGCTTTTGAATTATACCTTTTAACTATACTTTAAAATTGTTTAAATTGTATGGCATAAATGCTAGTAGACAGAAAAATATCTAAATTATTCTTTATTTTCTCTCTAACTTTTCTTATGCTTGATTAAAAAGAAGGTTGATTACTTTGGTTAAAGATGATAATTAAGTAGTTAATACAAAGAAATATAAATATGTGTAGAAGATAATATGATTTTCTGTTTATTAAGAAAACTAGAATAGTTTATTCAGAGAGTAAATTTAATTTGATACCCATTTTGTTTTATTTAATAGACTTTATTTATTTATTTATTTAATTTTTTCAACGTTTATTTATTTTTGGGACAGAGAGAGACAGAGCATGAACGGGGGAGGGGCAGAGAGAGAGAGGGAGACACAGAATCAGAAACAGGCTCCAGGCTCTGAGCCATCAGCCCAGAGCCTGACGCGGGGCTCGAACTCACGGACCGCGAGATCGTGACCTGGCTGAAGTCGGACGCTTAACCGACTGCGCCACCCAGGCGCCCCAATAGACTTAATTTTAAAGCTACAGTTCAATACTTTAAATTCATTTCTATTTGTGTATTTATACATTTGTGAATGCCTAAAGGCATACATATGAGGGCATATTAATCCTTTACTGTAGATTGTTACATGAATAATGTACACAAAAAGTAAAATTGGAATTAGTCTTTTTAATATAAAATAATTAGGTTATTTTATACTCATTAATAAAGATTTTCGTCAAAATATTCTGTTAAATTTCAAAAAATATATTTCTCATAAATAAGTAAAAGTGTATAGATCTTGGTAAATGTAACCCCCCCTTTTTTGCAAAGTAACTGATGAGAATTAGCATATCTATTAATCATTGGTGTGGACTTGTATCCTGTATTAATTTCCTATTGCTTCTGTAAAAAATTATCAAAACTTTAGGGACTTAACACAAGTTTATTATGTTATGATTTGGGAGGTCAGAAGTACAAAATTGGTCTTTGGGGTTAAAATCAAGGTGTCAGCACACCTGTGTTCCTTTTGGGAGAAGTAAGGGGAAAAGTCTTTTCCCTCTCCTTTCCTGGCTTCCTGGGGCTGCCTGTGTTCCTTGGCTCATGTGTGACCTCTTATTCCATCTTCAAAGGTGGCAGCGTAGCATCTTCAAATCTCTCTGACCTCTCCTTTTGTTGACACATCTCCTCCTCTGACTCTGACCCTCTTTTCTCCCTCTTATGAGGAGGTCTTGTTATTCTATTGAGCCCATCTGTCTAATCCAGCATAAGCATGTCAAGATCCTTGACTTAATCACATCTATAAAATCCCTTTTGTTGTGTATGATAACAAATTATCAGGTTCTCGGGATAAGGATGGTGGACATCTTTCTTTCTACCATCATTCTGTGTACCACAGATTCCTGTTTTTATCCGGAGCTTCATGACTGAAATTATTTTGGTGCTCAAAACAGATTTGGCCAGTATAAAGTCTTTCGAATTGATTCCTGTGTCCTTGTGACATACTCCATCATTTTCTGAGTGATTTTTTAACTTGCTGGCACAGCAAGATATTCTTGCTTTGGCTTCTAGCTTCTCTAGCCTGGTCTAGTCATTTCCCAGTCAATTCTCAGAGGAGTTCTGGCTCCTTTTCATGGGAGGTGGCATTAGAAACCACGGTGTAGGGCCCTAAGTGTGCCTCTCTTTCCTGGGATGTCTCTGCTTCTGGGAAATATATACATAAAATAGAGCTGGGAAATGGATACATGTATATACATGTATGAGCACACACAACACACGTATGCGTGCTTGCATATATTGGTACACACACACACACACACACACACATTTTGAAATCATGAGTTCACGCTAATAACTTCAAACCCAGTCCCTGTCCATATGGTTCCTTCTATCTACTCTATGCTGTGTTCATAAGATACTTGGATTGGTCCCCTTCCACCTCTTTTAGTGTGGTTATAATACTCATCTGAAACACAGTTGGTTAGTTTTCAGTTTGCTTTCAATTGTTGGGTTTCTTTTTCCCCTTCCTATCCTTTTATCTTTTGAGTACACATAAGATTAACATGCTTCCAAAAGTCAAAGCTGTAGAAAAAGATGTATTCAGAGCAGGGCCACTCCATATCAGTTCGTAGAGCTCTTCCTCACTCTTCATTGGAGCAGTATAGTACTCTATTCTGTGTGTATGTATCATAGGTTATTCAACCCATCTCTTATGTTGGGACGTTTAGGTAGTGTCTAATATTTTTCAGTTACAAACAAATAGCCCATGCACATGCAGTTTCCCATTGTTGGAGGTATATCTTCAGGGCACGTTTCCAGAGTGGTGATTGTGGGATTGAAGGATAATTACATAGGGGTTACTATTTTGCTTCCCCCACCTCCTAGTAATACATGAGTGTCTGTTTCTGCCCAGTCCAGTCTTGCCAATAGCAAATGCCAGTCTTCTGAAATTTTGCCAATCTTTTGTGCCTTGGGAATTCCTTAACATCTTTTTTAGGTATTTAATATTGTAAGGAAGAGTTAAACAATGTCGTGTCTAGTTTTGGTAGTTGTTCTCCTCAAAAGGGGTATTCTGCGTGGCCTGCTCTGCCATTAGTGGAGGTAGGATTCATGGCGTAGGCATGTGTCCCCTGTATGGCCGATATGACTTCAGAGGAAAGGGGACTGGTAGTTGATGCGACATGTTAATTATTGTGCTGTCCGATGTACCAGATTTTCCAAGGCTTACTGTAAGGAAGTGGTGGTTAATTTTCAAATGTAGGATAAGAATTTCAATTGAGTGCTTGGAATAGTAAACTTCAGTTTTCAAATGATGCACTTTCATCTGTAAAATAAAAAAAACCACCCCACTACAAAAATAATAGTATAAAGCATACTTTCAACAAATGATTGTTTCAGAAATACACTTTCCATAGGTTACAGTGTTGCTTTTTTTCTTTGTGAGAAAAGAAAATTTGAATATGGTTATGTGGTTATTTATGGGTTAAACCTGCTGAACTCCAGTATCTCGTGTTCATCATTTCTTAAAATGGAACATAAGTTTGTTAAATGATAAATTACCATTTTGGGCATCCAAGGCTTTAAGAACAAGTGAAGTAAAGTTTAGCCATCTGAGCATTATTTACATATTTTGGTGTCATTGTGATTGTGTAGTTTAAGTGTCCCAGAGCTGTCAGCATCCCCAGGTCACAGACATTCATTTCTTTTGGGACATTGAGGATCACTGGCAGCAACTAATGTGCATATATATGCACACATAGTTGGGGGGGTGGTTTGAGCAAAGAAATGAAAAGTCCCTAGACCTGGGAACCTGTATTTTTGTTTTTAGTAAACTATGACCCTGTTTTTAGGACATGTCCTTAAATGACCTTTACCACAGACGAATGCCTTTAAGAAAGTAATTGTCACAAGCATTAAGTATTAAAGCTCCTTGGATTGTTCTGTACACAGGTGTATTAGCTCTACAACTAAAATGAGTAATCATGGATTTTTATGGTAGAAGTCATTAGTGTAGGGGAGCCTGATTAGAGTTGCAGTGGTATTGACTTAAATGGTTTATCTGTGGTTTATAAATTCTGTGGAAGATTCTAGAAGAGAAAAGCACTGTTGAACAAACCACCTACTTCACAGCAGCAGTTCCTCGCTGTGTCTTGTCTCAGGTGATTCAGCCTCTTGTTTGTTAACAGGTCGACGTAGTACCAGTGGGTAAAGCCATGACAATTGAAGGTTTGTCATCCACAGGGTTGGATTTTGTTGTCATGGTTTCCTCACTGTGGCTTGAAAGCTATTCAGTAAAGAGGCTTTTTAGGTTTTTGTCCTTTTTTCTTTGTTATTATGCTGCTTCGTTGCCATCTGGCATTGGGTTGTCTTGAAAGCATTGTAATGTGACCTCTCAAAATGCGGGTTGAGTTTTGTCATGAGTCACGCTGCACTCCCCACATATTATTTTTACATCAAGAAATGTTTTATAACATGACTAATCAGTAGTCGTCTTTGTTTTGGCATGATACGGGATTTGAATTTCTCAGGCTCTAAGGGAACTTAGCCCCATTTTAGGTAAAAATCTATTATGTGTAGAATTGTTGAATCACCATACCATACACATGAAACTGATATAACACTGTATGTTACTTATACTGGAACTAAAATTAAAAATTGACTAACACATCATTGGGTGTTAAGAAAATAACAAATGAATGCTGTTTCAAAGTGTATTTGGAAGAGGGAATGGACAGAGATCTCTGTGAGGGGTGCGGGTCTTGGGTTACGTGCAGGGGGACCTCCTCTTTGTGTGTAGGGCAGTACGGCCTGCCTGCGGAAGACAGAGAAAAGCTGTCACCTTGAAATATCTTCCTGGCCTTGTTACAACCATTAGGCCACAGACGGGTCTGTATTGAACTTCCATTTCCTTTGTAGGTAGGGATCCAGGAGCCGCCTTGAAGCTTGGATGAACAAAAGGGTGGGGGCGGCAGGGGAAGTACACGTTGTCTGTATAAATAAGGAGCTGGCATTGGGTGGAAAATGAAGAGGAAGAAAGGAACGAAGAGGGGGCCTAGAAGAGACAGGCAACAGGGCAGGAGCCTCAGAACCGAGCTGTGTGTGTGTGGAGGGGGGGGCGGGGAGACAAGGTTAGTGGGGAAAAAAAAAAATCAAAGGTGCAGGTGATTCAAAGATGACTAAAAGCAGGAGGTTCAATATTCAGTTGCAAATTGTGGGTGTTGCCATTACAAAGCTGCATCCCTCCGAACCATCAGTAGAGTCTGGTGTACATATGGAGAACTTGGGAGACTTGAAATTCAGTCCTTACAAAGGGATCATGTGGTACCGTGAGCAAGGTGGAGATGAGGGAAGACCACCTGAATGATGACGCACAGAGGCTGCCGATTGGGAGCTTGCAGCAGTAGGGACATCATCACCCTGACTTGCATTCGGCAGAGGGTGTAAAAACTTTAGGGCAAAAAAAGGGAAGGCTTAAGGTGTATCTTGGTCGGCACGGGGGGAGCTGGAGGCAGACTAATGAGAAACAGGGCCTCCTATGGGATGGATTAGGGGAGCATATGTGACTTTGGCTGGCTGGTCGTGAGTGGGAGGCAGGCTACAACAAGCCGTGGAGCTGGCGTTCGTCCTCCAAGTCCTGAGCGTCCTGAGCTGATTGCAGCAGGTGTTGTGAGCTGGCTTCTGTGCCTGCTTCCTGTGGAGGTCGTGGGACCGAGTCCTCATTGTCATGTCTGGTCTGACCGCCTTTCATTTGGATAGTCGGTCTCAGAAGCAAACAGCAGGAGAAGGGAAAAAGCAAATAAAATACTAGAGCAAGTGAAAACTCAAGAGTTGGCGGTGAACCATGGAGAAGGAAATAAGCCATTGCACGTTCTGAGAAATCTGAGACAGGACTTGAGATTTCTTACAGCACGCAGGCCTGAGAATTTTATTTAAAATTCAAAGTTGGGCTCACCTCAGCTTACAACCAGGATACAAAAGCAAATCCCTTTTCTTTTCTCTCTTTCTTTCTCTCTCTCTCTCTCTCTCTCTCTCTCTCTCTCTCTCTCTTTCTTTCTTTCTTTCTTTCTCTCTTTCTTTCTTTCTTTCTTTCTTTCAAAATTGCCATGTGTAGAATGAGTACTTTTAGGTTTCAAAACTTTTGAAACATTCTTTTCATAGTAATAGGATGAATTAATATGAATAGAGTTAAAGCAGTGATGTAATAAGTAGACCCCCAAAAAAGGTTTAAGGTTTTGGTTTACTTATGTATTTTTCACTTGCATATTTATAATAAGTGCCTTTTGTAAGCCACCTCTTTATTTTTTTAATATTTTTTATTTTTATCTTAGTGAACTGGGGAGAGGGGCAGAGGGAGAGAGACAGGGAGGATCTTAAGCAGGCTCCACATCCAATGCAGTGTCTGATGTGGGGCTCGATACTACGACCCTGGTATCATCACCTGAGCCGAAATCGACTCAGAGGCTCAACCGACTGAGCTATCCAGGAGCCCCTGTAAACGACCTCTTTAAAAGATTTAATTATAGGGGCGCCTGGGTGGCTCAATCGGTTAAGCGTCCGACTTCAGCTCAGGTCACGATCTCGCGGTCCGTGAGTTTGAGCCCCGCGTCAGGCTCTGGGCTGATGGCTCAGAGCCTGGAGCCTGCTTCCGATTCTGTGTCTCTCTCTCTCTCTGCCCTTCCCCCATTCATAGTCTGTCTCTCTCTGTCTCAAAAATAAATAAACGTTAAAAAAAATTAAAAAAAAAGATTTAATTATACTGGAATTAAAATGAAAAACTTAATAAAAAAATCAGTGAATGTTGAGGAAGATACACTAGTGAGCTAGAATCAGATCCTGCTCTGAATAGGTTAAGTGTTGGTTGGGAGGAAGAGACCAAGATGAAAAAGAAAGATTGGACCATGGTTTGAAGAGTGCTGTGTTGGTGGTTTGCTTGGGGGTATGCCAAGAGCCCTTTCAGTCTGACAGGGTCTGGAGATGCTTTTTAGAGGAGATGATTTTATTCTTGAACTAGGTCTTGGACATAGGTAGGGATTAACTCCTGAGTGGCCTCCTGGGTGAGGGGTGGGTGTTTCAGGCGACGGAATCCTGTATGCTAAGGGAGAGAAGCGTGAAATGTTTTCTTTTTTTTTTTTTTTTTTAAATTTTTTTTTTCAACCTTTATTTATTTTTGGGACAGAGAGAGACAGAGCATGAACGGGGGAGGGGCAGAGAGAGAGGGAGACACAGAATCGGAAACAGGCTCCAGGCTCTGAGCCATCAGCCCAGAGCCCGACGCGGGGCTCGAACTCACGGACCGCGAGATCGTGACCTGGCTGAAGTCGGACGCTCAACCGACTGCGCCACCCAGGCGCCCCACGTGAAATGTTTTCATGAGCCATTTTAAGGTTTCTCTTGGTATTATTTTGAGATACTTAGAGTAAGTTACTTGAAAATACTTTGCCGTAGAGGTGTAAAATGATATGCATGAGTTGGTTTTAATGTCTGCCCTAGGAAAGGTTAGTTTGTATGTGAAGGGTGCCATACTCTCGCCATATTCTTGAAGTGGGCCATATTCTTGAGGGAGTACTCCCTCAAGAGGTGGTTGGTGAGCACTGGAAAGACTCTAATCTGAAGTTCACAGCTGTGAAGTGTCTTTATCTTGGTGACCCTGTTGTTAGAAAGATTATTTTCTTTGGTGAGGTGAGTCCATTTTTAAAGATACATGGATTGGCTGGAAATCTTGGGCAAGTGGCCCACCCTTGGAAGGGTACAAGTTTCCAATGAGCCCCGTGGATTGGTATTCTTGGCATCGGACTCTGATTTGTTTCTGCATTTTGTACATTGGAAGCCTTTGGCAGTCTGGTGAGGTCTGTGAACTCATTCTTGGAAAGACATTTTTAAATGCATCAGGGAAAAGTGCACAGGGATATACAGGAAACGATTTGTACCGAAATACAGATTCAAGATATTTTTAAGAAATAACAAATTTGCTCTGCTTCTGGGCCCAAGCAATCATCGTTGCTGTTTCCAAGAGCCAGTTTCTGGGTCCCTCTCCCCCACTGCCACGCTCTTCTGTGTCACTTTGAGCACCCTTGGAGCTGTGGTCTTGTATTTTGTAGCTGCCCCCCTCTTTGTGTGAGTTACTGTGGGACCTCCAGGCATTTGGGGCCAGAGGCTAGAATTTTGTTCAATGTGTCACCGTGTGCCAATCTGCTCTCTCAATTTAGAGTTGCTTTCTCATCTCTGATTGGTATCTTGTAGGTTATATATCCAGGTAATTGTTTTAAGGTTCATCTGGATGTTTTTAAAACAAATTCAGAGTAAACTACTCTAAATATCTCCAAAAGGAAAAAGAAAAAAGGCCCAAGTCATCATCTGGATGGATCTATAGGCCTTTAAATCTAACTTTTAGCGGCTGTTTATTTCAAGGACAGTGGCAATGACAAAATACACCTTCTTCTCTGCCAAGAAACTCTGGCTCATCCACACATCCCAATTTATGTAATGTTAGTTATTTCATGTTTGTGTTCATTTCCATTCTACACCTTAGTAGCTATTAAGTTTTGATAGTGGTGATAATAAAATCCCTGTACCTACGTACTGCGAGCTCATTGACGTTATTTGTGTGTGTGTGTGTGTGTGTGTGTGTGTGTGTAATCTACTTATGTGGGTCTACTTACACTTAATATTTGTGTAAATGTTGAGATGTATCACTCCTACAAATCTTTTTCTTGTATTTTGTGAGAGTAGATATAGTAACCCTTCTGATTTGTATAGGAGTATATTGAAATGTTTTTTTTTCTCTATTTCTTTTGTTATATTTTCTTTATATTTTCTATTAAAATTTGACTCCATTGTTTCTCTGCTCTATGCTCCAAAGTAACTAGCGTTTTAAAACTTTAACTTTCATCTATCCTGTTTTGCTAGAATCGTTGGTTAAGTGAACGTTTGCGAAGGTATGTGGTGTTTTTCATTTTAGGATTTTACAACCAATGATCTTTTCTGAAAAACCATTTACTACTTTGATTTATGTAGTTATTGCATAGAATATAAATAAAACGGATGAAACTGTTTTTCAGTGTTTATCTCCCTTGCCTTGTTCGACTTGCTAAGCATCTGGACATTTTCAGAGTAATTTTATTTTTATTTCTCTGTTTGTGAGTTATGGGCAGCTTTCTTTTGGTAATGTAACAACTGTCGTTGCTCGGGAAAAATATGCATTAAAGGTGAATAGTCAAATAATCTAATTTGTCTTGTAATCTGCATTTGCCATATTATAGTAAGCACATTATTTCTCCATTACCATCCTTTGCCTGTTTCTTCTTCTAAAGGATCATTCTCAGTTGGAAGGATTAAATTTCTACCATCTGGGATACAATTCTAATTGCCTTCAGTCATTCAGAAGACAAGTGTTAATTAAAAAATTAAATGATATTATAATGAACTAGAGTTCTTCTTTTAAAACTAATTAAATATATTTTTAATCCAGAAATTTACACTTGGTGTGTATTTAAGTTTATAGGTATTGTTTTGGGCTACATAGTGAGATACTGTCTGTGTCTTTTTGCAGGCTGCTTGTTTTCATTAAATATATTGATGTGAGATTTATCCATTCTATTTTTGAACTCTTATAATCAGATCTTCAGTGAATAGCTTTGAATGTGTTACTGGAAACTTTGGTTGGTGTTATGAAATTCTTCTTCCAAGTTCTTGTACCAATTTATTGGTTTACTGTGGTATGTAGGTACCCATTTCCCCTAAGTTTTTCAGGCTCTTGGTACTAAGGTAATTTCTTAACTGGATCTGTGTAAATTGGTATCTCAGTGTTCTAATTTTCATTTCTCTGATGGTGGGTTTGAATAGTTTTCATATGTTTGTTGACTCTGTGGGTATTCTCTTTTGAAAACCATCATTTCTGTCTTTTGTCCAGTTTTGGGGGTTGTTCATCTTTTTCTCATTGATTTTTCTCTTGCGTTCTGCATATGAATCCATTTGTCAGATTTGGGGATTGCAGAACTTTCTCCTAGCCAATGGCTTTTCTTTTCATTTTGTTTCTAGGGACTCATCCTATATAAATGTTTTTTTATTTTAATGTAGTCAAACTTATTAATGTTTCTCTTTTAGTTTGTGCTTTTTAGATGCTACTTAAGAACTCCTTCCAGGGCACCTGGGTGGCTCAGTCGGTTGGGTGTCTGACTTTAGCTCAGGTTGTGATTTCATGGTCCGTGAGTTCGAGCCCCACCTTGGGCTTGCTGCTGTCGGTGTGGAGCCTACTTCAGATCCTCTGCCCCTCGCCCCGCCCCCGCTTGTACTCTCTCGAAAAAATAAACATTAAAAGAATGAAAAAAAAAGAAGTCCTTTCCTACTTTAATGCCACAAAACTATGCTCTATTTTCCTTTAAAAGCCTTTCTTTTTAACTATTCAACCTTTAAGCCTCCTGTAATTATTTTTTCAGTGTTCTCTGGTCTTTTTTTACCAAGTAGATAGCTAATTGTAGCTCTCCCTTAAATGAATAGTCTACATGTTTTTCCACTGATGCTAATAATACTATCACTGCCCCTTGCTGAGTTCCCATATGTGTCTGTTTCTAGGCTCTCGGTTATATTCCATGAATTTCTTTGTCTAGCTCTACATTTACACCACTTGGTTTCCCTTATAGGAAGCCTGGAAACTTGGTAGGGTAAACCATCTCTGCCCCACAATTTCTTGAAAATCTTGTATTATTCTTGATTCTCTACTGCTGTTGAAATCGACCTCTGTGCTCTGGAGCTAAAATATAATATGAAGACAGAGTTTGGGTATAAAGAAGGAAGGTAGTTGATTATTCTGCCAGGCAGAGGAGGCTGCAGGAGGCTAGTGTCTCTAAGAGTGGCAAGCCTGTCCTAGGAAAAGGCTGAGGGGTTTTCTAGGAAAATACAGGATCTGGGTGGTTTCGATAGGAATGTATAGGGATGTGCTGCCAGCCGCCTTCGTCATGTCTTCCTAGGTGGTCTCATGTCTAGTGTTGGCACAACCGTCCGAGTCTCATTATTAAGTGTACGTTGAGGTCAGCGAGATGTCAACGTCGATACTGAGTTCCCGGAACAAAGCATTCTGCAGAAAAACGTATGGGGGGAAGGGAGAGGCTTCAAGAATGAGGAAGGGAAGAACTTATTCAGGGTCCAGCCTTGCTGAAGGCACCAGTGTGCCTGTCTTAATTTCCACCCATCTTTATGTTTCTATAGCATTGTCACTATTTTCCAAATACATTAAAGAATCAATATGAGGAGGTAATGCAAACCTTCTTGGACTATTTATTTGTATTACACTGGAATGATGGGTTAATTTGCAGAGAGTTGACCTCTCGGAGTCTGTTCATCAATGACCATGTGTTACCTTTGTTTATTCCTTCTCTGATATATAGATCTGAGTTTCTGACCTATATCATTTTTCTTCCTTCTGAAGAACTTTTGAAAACATTTCTTGCGAAGCAGGTCTACTGGCAGAAAATGTTTTCCGTTTCTGTTTGTGTGAGAAAAATCTTTATTTCTCCTTTTACTTTTGAGGGATAATTTCACTCAGAATTCTAGGTTGGTGTTTTTTTTCTCTTAACACTTGGAATATTTCATGCCAGCGTGACCCATCAGGTAAAATGAATTGAGATAAGCACGTCATTAGTGTGAGATTTGATGTGTATGTGGCTTGAAGCCAGGTTGCGTTCCCCGTCTGCTCTACCTGTGGTTTTTCAGAGGCTAAAATTCCCTCCGGGGTCCTAGTTTTTGTCTCTCCTGTTGCTTTGGGTTTCCCTAATAACTCCTTCTCACATAAAACCCGTGCCTTGCAACTCTCTCAGTGGTAATCCATGTTGTTATACAGGAGCCCGGTTGATGTTGCAGTAAGGCATGGCCAGAGGGGAAACGTCCCACGGTCCTGTGGTTAGGATTCTTTTTGTGAGCCTCTGCGTCTGGTCTCTGACGTTCACGGGTGTTTGTCAGTTGTCCCTGCGCCTGTGCCCGGGGGAGACAGGAAGGCTCGGAGGGTGCTGGAGTTGGGATTGTCTTTCCCAGGTTGGTTAGGTTCTGCTGAAACCTTACTATAGGCTCTGGTAAGATAGTGTCCTTTGTGTCCAGGCCTTTGTCAAGAAGAAAAGAATGTTCTGAGCGTGTTTCAAAATGGCTCATTTTCCTTCCCTCTGCTGGAAGCATGAGGGGTTTTTCTCTGATCTTCACTCTGAGAGTCCAGTGGGGAATCGGGGAAGTAAACTCCTGGGCGTGTGGGTGCTCCAGTAAGGTTGGGCACCAGGAGGTTTTATCCCCCAAGCTCAGGCTCCCAACAGTCCCTCGGTTAGCCTTCAGGTTTTGTGCCAGCTGCTGACTCCACTGGCCTTTCTTCTCCTGTTAAGCTGTGATTCTGTTTGCCTGTCTCTTTGGGGGAGCGGTTTGTTCTGTGACTTCAGTTCTTGGAGGTGTCTGAGAAGAGTTGTTGATTTTGTTTGTTTCGCAATTTCCTTGTTGTAAGGATGGTTGTGACAGCTTTCAAGCTTTTTGCAGAAGCATGTCAATGGCCATTGTACCTGTAAATATTTTCTACATTTTTTTTCTGTAAAAGGATACCGTAGATACCTTAGAATTTGATTGCTTCTATAGATTTTAGCTTAATTATGTCATTTAGTTGGTTATTGTAGGCATGTAGGAATACTGTTGATTTTTGTCTGTTCATCTTCTGTCTGATGATCTTGCTTTTTGACCATGCTTAGTTGTTTTTCAAATGTGAGTTGGACACCTGTCATTTACTTCAGTCCCACTCCTCTTTTGATGCATCCTCTTAAATCTTTAAGGTAGGCGTTGACCATGTTGATGGGTGTTAACAGTGGGCTATGTTTGTTTCCTTTGCATGGTTTTTGCTTTTGACACAACTGGCAGTTCAGAGGAATCAAAATTCCTTAATGGAGCGTGACATCTATGCTTTGAGCAATGTGACATCACTTAATGGAAGAGGGTGATCAAAACATCTCTGGTTCTTAGGGTCTTTGTACCAATATCTGGATAGAATATTATATGTGAACTTACAAGGGGGTGCATGGATGGCTCAGTCGGTTAAGCATCTGACCTCGGCTCAGGTCATGATCTCATGGTTCGTAGGCTCATGGGTTCGAGCCCCGTGTTGGGCTCTGTGCTGACAGCTCAGAGCCTGGAGCCTGCTTCAGATTCTGTGTCTCCCTCTCTCTCTGCCCCTCCCCCCTCTCGTGCTCTGCCTGTCTCTCTCTCAAAAATAAACATTAAAAACCTTTTTTTAAACTAGAATAGGTTAACACTGGTGGGTTACTGCCCACGTGTAGAGATCTTTACCTGTGCAGGGCTTCATCTCATTGGTCTGGATAACAGGATGGTCTTGTGGGGCTGGGAACAGTTTCTCCTGCCCTTTTTCCAGTGTAGGGAGAACAAATGCTTGTCTTTGGACCAGGAATACATTCAGTTGTAAACAACGGGAATTTTGTTTCTTGTCACCAAAATAGTCCCTCAAAGGAGAGAGTAGTTGGTTTCCAAATTAGACTGCAGAAATGATTTGTCCTTTCTTCGTTGTTCATTTTCATCGGGGGGAATCGATTTGTTATTTTGGAGTTGGTTTCAAACCACATTTGATTGTACCCTCAATAACTAGGAAATCCTAGAGGTGGTTTGTATAGTGGATTTATATCTTTTGAATATGTTTCTAAAAATAACCAAGATTAACTTGTCATAGCTCTTTGATGTATTTAATAACACACAAAGATTGGGTGTCTCCTTTCCCCCCACTATTTTGGTTGTGTAGTTTAAACTTGAATAATGATCACTAGCTTATATATATTCATTTGGTGGTTTAATGTCAACCCACGCCAACCAGATTTTGGATTATATACTAAGGTTCCTTTCATAGACTCTGAAGGTTTTGATAAATTACTGTTTTGATGATCAGAATGTCATTTTGACCTGAGGACTTTTTCAGAGTTAAATGAGCCTGGTGGTTTATGTAGAGTTTAAATCCAGGATAAATTTAGCTGTTGATTTTCCCCCTCTTTTGATTAGTGATTCTGTCAGTGCAAAAAGCACAGATAGTGGTTAATACCAGTTTTGTGATTATAAACATTTGAACCAAGTCTTTTACATCTTTTCTTTAAGGTTGTTGATTACATCCTGCCACCCTTGGTCTCCTTGGTTCAGAGCCAAAATGGTAAGTATGACCCCGTCACTGAGAATGCCAGTAGGTGCACATTCTGGTTTCATTCTGTCGCCACGGACTCACATTCTTGGCACTTTTCTTTCAAGTGGAGTGGAGACTCTTCAGCTTGCGGTTGCTCTCAGAAACCACATCTCTACTCGTGAACCAGGAGGTTGGGGATGGCAAGAAGGAGGCGAATGTTGACTCTGACAGCAATCTACTGGCTCTCATTAGAGACGTCTTACTTCCCCAGTAAGTCCCACATGCTGCATTCGTGCAGAGAAGTGCAAGATGTCTGGAAGCTTCTGTCAGACTAGTTCTAATGATGGGGTTGGGGTCTTGATGTTCTTATGTTTTTGTACATATGCTTACGTGCTCGCAAAAAAGAAATTTGGAAACAGAGGCACTACAGACTACTACACTGCCTAGAACCCAGGAGAATCCGTTTAGAGCCTTAGCTGTTTTCCATAAGGCACATGACTCTGAGGTTACGCAGATTTAAAGGTGTTAATGGCCAGAAGGTAAGGTTTATTATTCAAGGTCAACATTACACGACTACTGGAACGTGGAATCGGGATGTTTCTCTGACCCTACTCAGAAATCAAAGAGATGGACAGAAATCTTCCTTCACCCCAAACTCTTGGAATGGAAATTAAGTTTAGTTACAAATAGGATATTTCAGCAGGGCTGCAGGGGTGTGGTTGGTGGTGCTAGAACAAGTAATGACGATTAGTTAACAGAATGGGGTTACGTTTTCCTTCTACTCCATTGCTCAGGTAGCAGACACGGTAGGGTGACTACCAAGACGACCCATTGGAAACACGTGAAACTCTAAAATGACACCTTCTAATTGAGGCACACTGAATTTTTTTTCTCCCGCACTATGAGTCTTATCAAAAGTACAGGGTTACCTCGTTTTATTATGCTTTGCTTTATTGTGCTTCACACACGTTGCACCTTTCCCAGTTGAAGGTCTGTGGCATCCCAGTGTTGAGCAAGTCTCCAGTTTTCCCACAGCATCTGCTCGCTTTGTGTCCCTGGGCTGCCTTTTGGTAATTCTCACAGTGGTTCCAACTTTTTTATTACTGTATTTGTTTCCATCTGTGATCAGTGATTATGACTCGCTGAAAACTCAGGTGATGGTTAGCGCTTTTTAGCAGTAAAGTTTTTAAAAAGTATGTGAATTTTTTTTTTTTTTTTAGACATAATGCTAATGTACACTTAATAGACTATAGCATAGTGCAAACTAACTTTTATACGTGGTGGGAAACCAAAAAGTTTGTTTGACCATTTTTATTGCTGCATTTACTTTACTTTGGGGGCCTGGGTTGGAACCCACTATATCTCCAAAGTATGCCTGGAGTTAAAGTTGAAAAACTGTTAAGGAAAGATTTACAGAATTCAAGGTTGCACGTCGTGCGTTGATGTGCCTGCTTGATCCTGGTGTCCTCGGGGGCCCCAGCTGCAGTCTGAGGTCAACAGGTTTTCAGGAACAGCCCTTTTCACCAAATGCTCCCCTCAGTTTGTTCAACTTCTCCGGATCTCTGGTTCTCATTGAGGAAAAAATTAACTTCCACGATGTATAGAAACCTGGTCTGATTATATTTTGAAGCATTCAAGCCCTCGTCGTTGGTTTAGGAAGGTACATTTGTGAAGCCTGTGGCCAATGTGTCTGAGCCGCCTCCTGGCTGAGGGGGCCTGTCTTGACAGGTTGGAGTTGAATCTGTAATGGCTTTGGTTTATCGAGCCAGACTCTTGTTTCTTTTATTCCTGCACGCCTGTACTTGGTCTCAGGGAGACTCCTGATAATGAATATATACTGTAAGAATACTTTTCTTACTGTGTGGTTCAGTCGGTTGAGCGTCCGACTTCAGCTCAGGTCATGATCTCGCAGTCCGTGAGTTTGAGCCCCACGTCGGGGTCTGTGCTAACAATCAGCTCGGAGCCTGGAGCCCGTTTCGGGTTCTGTGTCTCCCTCTCTCTCGGTGCCTCCCCCACTCATGCTTGCACTCTCTCTCTCTCAAAAATAAATAGATATTAGAAAAATTTTATTTTATTTTATTTTATTATTTTTTTATGTCCTTTTCTGCAAGAACCAATGTTTATTAAGAAGGTACAGGCCCATTTACAATAAATATCAATAACATCATGAAAGAGTGGAACTACTGTATCAATACTGAACTCGTGTAACCAAAGCACATTCTGTATTTAAGGAAACACAGCATACACGTACCAAAACAAAAACAAAGAAACAAAATGAAAAGAAAACAAACCCATACACAGCAAAATCAAACATCAGCCTTAAAATGAAAAATTTTAAAAAAGAATACTTTTGATACCCAAAGTAAAAAAGTGGTTATGTATATGAAAAAAAAATTTAAAACTTTGTTTGGTGGAGCTTTCTCAGTAAGAAGCTCTCAATGAAAGTATTTTTGGTTGCATATGTTATCTCGGAGTGTGTATGCTTGTGCTTCCATGGGTAGATAATGAGATTAGAACACTGTCTCATGGGATTAATTCATGCTTTTAGTGCCATTTTACACTTCTGATCTGTATGTAATTACATGCGTATTTCTGACAAGAAAATATACATAGGTATAAAAATATATTTGTGCAAAATGTGATTTACTTTGGATATCTGCTATCTAATGGTTTATACAGAAGCATTTTTTAGGGGCCTGATATGTGCCCCCACCATAGGGACAGGGTTTTCTTTAACAGGACTTCACAGTTTAGTGATAGCTGGTGAACACCCATGCAGATTTGAAATGAAATTTCTTCATATCTTGAAGTCTGTCCACTTTTGGAACAGTTTATAAAATAAGTGTTAACTCTATAATCCTGTGCTTTTGTTTTACGCATCTGAGCTGGGTTAAATAATACGTCTTTCTCGTAACACGTATCTTTATGTTTTCCAGAGATGAGGGGTTGCAGAGAAAAATACAAATGAAACCACATGGCAGTTGAAGAACAAAAGTAATGTAGACGAGTTCAGGTTTTTATTAAGCAACTTGAAATCCACTTTGGATAATAATAATAGGGAGTTGGTTGGGACATGGAGTAGGATGTTTTCACGGCTTGTGGACTGATTCTGATGTGAAGCATGGATCTTGGCTTTGCAATTCACGCTCTCAGCCTCAGTCTTCTCATCGGTAGAATAGAGACCGTGGTACCTAACTCAGAAGATACTTGCGGGAATTAAATGGGATACCTCTTGTAAGACGCTTAGTATGGTGTGTGGGGCATAGTACGCCCTTGGCAACAGCAGCACGACTGTTACTATTAGGTATGGTATCATCTCTCCTAGTAACCTTTAAAATGAAGATTGTAATAATACGGTCATAGTGATAACAGTACCTACTTCAGACCTGTGAAGTGGCTATTGAAATAAATATTGCTGATTGTGCCTCCCTGCAATATATGTAAATGCTCAGTAAATGTTATGTAAAAACTTAAAAAGTGAAATACAAGTAATACGTTTATTTACTTTGACTTTGGAAACCTAGAAGTCTTGGCAAGGAGTTTGGTCTTTGATGATAACTCTTGGTAATTAGAAGTTTAGAGATGCTAATAATAGAAAATTTGTGTTCTTCATCGAGTAGGTAGATGTATGGCTTAAATCTTGCCATTTGTGACAGCATGAATGGTCCTAGAGGATATTACATTAAGTGAAACAAGGCAGACTTGAGAAAGACAACATTTGGTTTCACTTAATACGTGAAATCAAAAAAACATAAACACATGAACAAGGAAGACAAAAACAGACGCATAGGAAGTAAACTGTTGGTTACCTGAGGAGGTTGGGGAGGTGACAGATGGTGATAACTAGACAGAGATCATTTTGTAGTGTGTAAAAATATTGAATTTCCATGATGTATGACTGAAACTAATAAAATATTGTATCTCGCTTGTACTTTAAAAAAAGAATTGTGAAGTTTCTAGAGTTTGTAAGAGTGACCTACATCTGTTTTGGTTTGGCAAATACACATATTAATGTCGATACTTCTAATATATTTTAAATATTTATTTATTTGTTTAGAGAGAGTATGAACGGGGAGGGGGCAGAGAGAGAGGGAGACAGAGTCTCCCAAGCAGGTGCTGCACTGTCAGCACAGAGCCCGACACGGGGCTCAAACTCACCAACTGTGAGATCATGACCTGAACCAAAATCAAGAGTCGGATGCTTAACTGACTGAGCCACCCAGGCGCCCCTTAGTGTTGATACTTTTAATTTTGTTAAGGTTTTAATCCATCTTTGGCCTTAAATAATACTCGTGCTAAAGTCAAGATGCTGGGCTTTTCTTGCACATATGCAGTAGGCTTCCCAGTTTTCACTCAAAAGTGTCGTATTAAGACTGTTTTATTTGTAAATAGTAACACTCACACTAGTTTGGAAAATAATTGTGTGCTCACATTGGGAGCTTGTGCTGACATCTAATATAGCTGGATTCGGGGCTTTGAGTGATGTCTACAGTCCTGTGTGTTTGTGTCTTTCTCACCGTCTCTCTGCTCTGCCTACAGTTACATGACTTTGTTCTCATAGAGGCTCTTTCTACTTGGTGGTTAAATGGCTCCTGGGCGGTGATCCTAGGGAAAGAGTGGATGTCTTTTGTCATAGCTTTAACAAAATGTTTAGGGAGGACAATAATTTAATCTTGTTAAATACCATGTGATACCTGTGTTCAGGTGCTTACCAGAACGACTGTGTGATATAAATGAAAACTCAGTTGTAAGAATAAATATCTTATTAAATATTAGTTATGGTTCTCTCAGAGAAATAGAACCAATAGGAGGCATGTGTATATATAGAGAGTTACAATAAGGAATTTGCTCTCATGACTGTGGAGGCTGAGAAATCCTGAGATCAGCAGTCGGCAAGCTGGAGACCCATCAGACCCAGCTGATGGTTTGGTCTGTTTTGAGTCTGAAAGCCTGAGAATGAGGAGAGCTGATTGGGGGTACATATCAGTTTGGAAACTGATAGGCTGAAGATTCAAGAAGAGCTGATGTTTCAGGGTTCCCGAGTGACTCAGTCTGTTAAATGCCCAACTTTGTCTCAGGTCATGATCTTGCAGTTTGTGAGTTCGAGGTCCACGTCAGGCTCTGTGCTGACAGCTCAGCTGTGGATTCTGTGTCTCCCTGTCTCTCCCTCTCTCAAAAGTAAATGAACATTAAAAAAAACTTAAAAAGGAAGAGATGATGTTTCAAGTCCAAAGGCAGCAAAAGAACAGTATCCCAGCTCAAGGCAGTAGAACAGAGGAATTCCCTTTCACTCAGCATTTTTGTCTTACTCAGGCCTTGAACGGATTGAATGAGGCCCACCCATATTGGGCAGGGCAATCTGCTTACTTAGTTTAGTGACTCAAATATTAATCTTATCCAGACAGACCCAGAATAATGTTGGGCCAACTATCTCTGTGCTCATGGCCCAGTCAAGTTAACAGATAAAATCACCCATCACTTCATCTATCATAAATAACAAGGCTGAATTGCTTCCTATATAAATTAATGAATTAAGAGAAAAGAATTGTTACATCTTCACAGTGTATGTGCTTTGCTTTCTGAAGAGTTGAACTTAAGTTGTATTTGTTCAGTGCCTTTTCTCTGGACAGTTGTCATACCATGGCTGGCGAGATGGTGTTTCATTTAGACCTTGAAATCTAGATAGGATTGCATAGAAAGGGTGTAATCTAGATAGGATTGCATAGAGAAGAGGAGTAGGTCTTCTGGTCAAGAATAGGGTAAGCAAAGGCATGGAAGAGGCAGAGTAGTGAGAAGTACACAGGCCAGCTGATTTCCAGCACATATCTGCATGTGATAGTTGCACGATGTGAGCCAGGGAGGGAATATTTTTCTCTTAATCAGCTTATCTATTCACCGGTGCTAATTGAGGACATCTTACTGTAGATGTTGCTGTAGTTGCTGGGAATAATGACCGAGATAGGCACAGCTTTTATGGAACATGGACAGTCTGCCAGAGCCAAATAATACGGAAATTAATATTTTTTTAACTAAAGAAGTCTGTAAGCTCTGAAAATAGAAGTGTTTACATAAGTATAACTTAAATACTGAAGCCCGCTTCCTTCAACACTGAGCCTGTGTAGTAGTCATGAACCTGCCACAGAGTACAGGTTCTTTCCGAAATGATCTGTGTGTTTACTACCCCTTAGCTTTTGAATTTCACAATTTACCCATTTAACTGTCTAAAGCTCAGTGTTTCTCAACGTTTTATGACCTTAAGACACTATTTCTGATGGCTTATCTGTTAACATCTCCCGAGAACTCCTTTGATCACGGTTTTGAAATCCTACTCAAGGGCACTTCCATTAAGATCAAGAACAAGAAAAAGATGCTCACCATCAAAACTTTTATGTAACTTTTCATCATGAGTATTAACTAACGTGATGATACAGGAATATTAAACTCTGATATCCTATTAGATTCGTATTGATGCATAACAAATCACCACACACTTAGTGGCTTTAATCAGCATCTACTCAGCCCTGTAGGTTGGAAGTCTGACATGGTGTGACTGGGTCCTCTGCTCCGGATCTCATGCCCCCGAAGTCCGGCATCTGTGGGTGTCCTTGCCTGAAGACTATGGGGAGAAACTGGCTTGTTGAGGTCGTGGGCAGAATTAGGTTTCTTGCAGTTTGCATTAGTTTCATACCACACGCTGACTGGCTCAAAACACCAGAAATTTCTTCTTTGACAGGTTAGGAGGTCGGAAGTTCACAGTCAAAGTCTTGGCAGTGTTGGTTCCTTTTGGAGGCTCTGAGGGAGAAACCATGCCTCTCTCCTGGCCCTTGATGGCTGCCAGCAATCCTGGGTTTATAGCAGCATCCACTGCAATCTCTGCCTGTCTTCTCATGGCCTTCTTCCTTGTGTCTTGAAGCCTTGAAATTGCTTCTGCTTTTCTCGTAAAAGGGCACCTGTCATTATGTTTTTTTTTTTTTTTTTTTTTTTTTTTTAGTATTTGGTTTGAGAGACAGAGCAAGCAGGGGAGGGGCAGAGAGACAGGAAGAATCCCAAGCAGGATCCGTGCCATCAGCACAGAGCCTGATGCAGGGCTTGAACCCACAAACTATGAGATCATGATCTGAGCTGAAATGAAGAGTTGGACACCTAAATGACTCAGCCACCCAGGCGCCCCATAAGCCCCTTCCAAAGAAGGTCGATTTCACAGGTCCTGGGGGTTAGGACTTGGGCATATTGTTTGGGACCATTATTCACCCTGGTGCACAGTTGTAGGACCAAAGTCCTTCCCTTCCCTTAGGTGCCCACATTTCTTTTCCCCGGGTCTCTCCATCTTTAACTCAGCAACACTTCTCAAACCTCCCTCATGTGTGCAACCTCTCTGAGCTCCTCTTCTGCAACCACCTTGAGAAAACTCTGTGTGTTAAAGTAGGTGATGTTGGCCATTGGTAGTCTGGGTCTCGTGATTAGAATATACTTATAGACAAATCTTGGCCCTGCCACACTCGGTGTATATGCCCTCACTTCTTGCCTTCTTCTTTCTTCCTTCAGTTTTCCCTCCTTCAAGATAGCTGGAATGCTGCTGATGTAACTTGAGTTTTCTGTGTGATTCACGAGAAAATGTTTTTTTCTGGGAAGAAAAATAACCGTATATACTTGAAAAATTACTGTGATTTCCTTCAGCTGAAA
Organism: Leopardus geoffroyi; assembly: GCF_018350155.1. Taxonomy (NCBI): domain Eukaryota; kingdom Metazoa; phylum Chordata; class Mammalia; order Carnivora; family Felidae; genus Leopardus; species Leopardus geoffroyi. The sequence continues at coordinate 149,829,114 of NC_059333.1, forward strand.
GACAAGGTTTAATCTGAAAGTGTCATGCAGAAGAGGCAATATTTAATGGAACTTAAGTCCAGAATGACTTCATCCATTAAAATCGGCACCTCTCTCCAGCTTAATGTCCAATGAACTCATAGTATTGCAAGTAATCTTCTCCTGACTGGTTTTTGTCTGAGACTTGTTGCATAAGGTGTGGGCATTTCTCCTTCAACATTTAACCACAAATGGGGCTAGATCCTTAACTCAGGTAAGCCACCATGGCTCTTCTTGGGGAAGAAGAAGTTTTAATATTCATACAGAGGTAAATAATGTCATTTGTACTATATTGTGTGATTGTGCATACAAGGGTGAAAGTCTTTCCTTTCATCCTCCCTCCTTTTTTTCTTTCTCTTTCTTTCTTAGTTAATTCATTCAATAAATATGTATTGAGTGACTTCGATGTGCTGGGCACGGAGAATGCTATGGTGGGCAAGATTGAATCCCTGCCCCTCAGCGCAATTACATTCTGGTGGTTGAGACAAAGAAGTAAACAAATAAATACGTAAGATCACTCCAGTTAGTTGTGAGCATTGTATAGAAAAATAAAACATAAAACAGTGTCAGAGGGTAGGGAAGGATAGTAGGGGGAATGAGGAAGGGGTTGTTTCAGGTAGGATAGTCAGGATAGGCTTTACGTAAGGCAGCAAGCCATGGCGAAAATCTCTGGAATTTGCCTTGGCTAGACTGGAACTACTTTGCTAACGTGTACTTTAGTTTTCATATTTTCTTTTAGCTTTGTGTGTTTTGAAAAGAGATCATGCTGATAGAAATGTGCTTAGAGTGTTTTTATGACAATATGGCATTCAGCATTTCTCTCCTGGGGAAAATGAGTACTGCCTTTCTTCTTTATAATTCTCTTGTGACTTGTACAATCACCAGGGCCATAATGACTTTATAAATTATTAAGGCTTTGTTTTTTAGAATCTCAGAAAGGACTATATTCTTTACAAATTAGAATTGTATTTTCTTTTAGAAATTGGAATTGATAAGTGGGTTCCATTAGTGGCAATACACCATAGAGCTGTTTATCGGGCTTTGAAATAATATCCAGTAAAAGTCGTGAGTTTGACTACCTGGTTTATATGTTGTTTGCTTAAACAACATCCAGATGGTTCTGTATTGCGTATTTGTCTCCCTTAACCACAAGTATTCTATGTTAAAATAGACAGGAACTTGGCCATTTCTGGTGGGAATCAGAGTAGGTCGAGTATTTCAATTTTAGCTTTTCCTTAATTTTATTTTGCAGATAAAATTTAAATCACAGATGTTTTTGCAGCAGATAGAGGCATCATAAATTTCGACTTTGTTCCTTTTACCTAAGCCTTTGCTGTTTTGAGTGTGTACCTAATCAGTGCATTTAGGTAGAGTGGTTCCCGCCTGCCCTCTGCCCCAGGACACAACCTATAGGAATCTAAATTGGGATAATTTTGGAATTAAAGTAGGGGTAAATATTCTTGTATCCTTCTGACTTGGGATAATTCTAATACTCCAGGTTTTTGGATAATATTTTGTTTGTTGCTTTATTGAAGTCTTTTTTTTTTTTTTGCCTTTCAGGTCTTTGTAATAAAAATTTGCTGTTGATTTTATTGAAGAAATCCAGACGAGATTAGGGTTTACTATCTGAAATTATATTGTAACATTTTCTTTGAGGTCATACCTGTTTTTCTTTCACTTAAAGAAATATGTGTGTGTATATATATATATATATATATATATATATATATATATATATATATATATATGTGTGTGTGTATATATGCCATTTGTTTCTCCATCCACTTATTTATCCATTTAACTTCTGATAGACTTAAGTATCTATGCATCCATGCAAGACAATGGAATATCATGTAGAATTTAGGTCACGTAAAAAATCACAAGACCGAAAAGTTCTCAAGATATCCACTCTTTATTTGGTTTATACCCTCTCTTAGTTCATAAAATTTTGAAATTGACTCAGGATATCACCTAGTCAAATTTTGGATGAAACTATACAGAAAATGCCAAAGAATAGATTATCTACTCTTTGCTCACAGAGGTCTGAGGGGAGGTCTTCAAAACCGCTCCAAAGGCAGATTTCACCTCCACGCCTTTGCTGTTTGGTAGCCTTCTCTTAAGGTAACCTTACACCTCTCTTTCTTCTAAGCCCTAAGTGTTGAATCCATCTTGCTTTCTGTTAGATATGCCTTTTAACACACTGTTTTCCTCATATCTTTCCCTTGCTCAAAAACCCTTTACATTGTAGAAAGTAATATTAACAGCGCTTACCCAGCCATTCAAGCCAGTTTTGCCTTTTGGCAACCATTTTATGTTAATAACTGCCCGTGCCTCTATACGATCTCTCCATTCTAGTGAGATTTGCTTAGTACTTGTTGAAATTTACTCCTGGGAACCTGTCTTTTCTGTCAATTCTCACACACCATACTGTGAATATCTGTATTCTAATATAACCCTGTTTTATTGACTGTTTTGTAATCTACTTATCTACACCTACATTTCTTTATTATTATTATTATTATTATTATTATTATTATTATTATTTGAGAAAGAGAGTGGGGGAGAGGTAGAGAGAGAGGAAGAGAGAGAATCCCAAGCAGGCTCCAATGCTGTCAGCACAGAACCCAACACGAGGCTGGAACTCCTGAACCATGAGATCATGACCTGAGCCGAAACCAAGAGTCAGACGCTTAATTGACTAAGCCACCCAGGTGCCCCTCTACACCTACATTTCTAAATGTACTATAAATCATTTAAATAATTTCCAGTTACTGAGTCTCTAGGATTTTCCCAGTATTTCACAATTATATCTACTGCTACAAAGAACCACTTTCAGGGCTGCATCTTTGGATACGTGCTATTTCTCTTTGTTGAATCTCTAGGGTTGGAATCATAAACTGACCTACGTTTGTAAGGGCATTTGTTGGGTGTGTGTTGGCAGATTTTTTTCAGAGGTGATGAAGAATTTATTTGACCAGTTTCCATTTATGAACCTATTTTATTGTACCCTTGTTATCTCTTACTTGAATTCCTTCAGATATTAGTGAAGTTGACAGTCTCCACCCCCCCCCCCCCCCCCCCCCCCCCCCGCCGGTCCCATGCTTCTTGGCCATTTACATTGTTCTTAGGTACATTTTGTTCGTTTTTTTTTTTTTTTTGGATGTTTATTGGTTTGCAATAGCTCTTTATATATTAGAATATTTACTGTTTTCTACCAACATTCTGCAACTTTTTCCTTCATTTGATTTGTTTATGGTGGTTTTGCCATTGAGAAATATTACTTAAAAACTTTAAAGCTATAAAGTTTTTTGATTCATTTCTTATTGTCATGCTACAAAGGGCTTTGTGATTATGTGAATACTCATTTCAGTCTTTTAATGGAAGTTAAATTTTTTTACTTAAATTTTAATTACTTGACAATATATTTTCATAAGCTATGTCCTGACCACTCTAACTCCTTTCTAAGATCACTCTTGTCCAATATTGTGTCACCTTTCTTTCCTTTTAATTTGTGTGTGTGTATGTATTTTCTTGGTCCCACCCAACACTTAACAATCATCGTGGTTTTGGGGACACCTGGGTGGCTCAGTTGCTTAAATGTCTGACTCTTGATTTGGGCTCAGGTCATAATCTCACAGTTAGTGGGATGGAGCCCCATATCAGGCTCTGTGCTGATAGCATGGAGCCTGCTTTGGATTCTGTGTCTCCCTCTCTCTCTGCCCCTCCCCCACTCATGTGCTTGCTTTCTCTCAAAATAAATAAACTTAAAAAATTATTATTATGGGTTTGTAAAGTAATTCAGCTTTTTGTTGAGCAGGATCTTCCTCACTGTACTTCTCTCTGAAGTTCCTTGGATATTCTGGAATTCTTCCCCCCCAGATTGGCAGAGTGGACCTCTTTAAGATATGGGCCTCCCCTTACCCTCAACAGAATTTCTACTCTTTCCACTTGGCCAATTCTTTGGCCACTTCCCCAGAGTGACTTCTCCCAATAATGCAGAGTTCTTTTGATGGCCTGTTTCTACTTCCTGCCAGCTTACCTAATTGGGCATCAGTTTCACCAGGCACTTGACCAGATAGGGAAGAGACCACCCCTTGGATTCCCGAATAGGTGATTTTTAGTGGTTTTCTCTTCTTTGGGATAGATGTGGATTTAGTATGAATGGCTTTTCTTGCTTGGGTCCTAGCTGTTGGGGACCTGGAAAAGAGCCCTTATTTATAAGGGAGGATTCTAGAAGTAAAAGAGTGTGGAGGCTTATGTTGCTAGTGATCTCAGTCTGTGGCCAGGCTCAGTGCATTCAGAGTGCTCCTCTCCAGCCTGTGCCCATTGGAATGGGCCAGTTCTTCCCCGGTCACTCTCCTTCCAAGCCTTTTCAGAAGTCTAGGCTTATCACTGTTTCTTTCCCCCCTGCCAAGTCACATTCAGAGGAGTGTGAGATCCAATTACTATCAGCTCAGCTGCTTTATCTCCGTTAGGAAGACAAGCTTAATAAATCACAGCATTCTCTTGGCTCGTTCTTGCTGACCATTATAAACCTATCTTTGATGAAATGGAAGTATATTCAATATATTGGGTATTTGTATTCCAAACATATCTATTATGAATCTTACCCTTCTTTTCCAAGGGGAGAGAAACATAATATTCTTTGGGAAAACTCTCATGCACAGGCCAGTACAGGCTTCATCTCTCCCTCCTGTTTCAAGGTTAGATAACCTCAAACAACCTAAGACATTTGAATTTCAGGCAGTCAGGCTTCATCCGTGTGTTCTTTATAAATGTAGATTCTGTATATTCTTGTTAACTCCATTTTAAAATATTTTATATTTTCTCAGTCTTACTGAGATTGCCTATTGCATTTCTTTTTTTTTTTTTTTTTTTTCAATGTTTATTTATTTTTGGGACAGAGAGAGACAGAGCATGAACGGGGGAGGGGCAGAGAGAGAGGGAGACACAGAATTGGAAACAGGCTCCAGGCTCCGAGCCATCAGCCCAGAGCCCGACGCGGGGCTCGAGCTCACAGACCGCGAGATCGTGACCTGGCTGAAGTCGGACGCTTAACCGACTGCGCCACCCAGGCGCCCCTCCTATTGCATTTCTAACCAATTGTCCATATCGTCTGTTGTGTTTTCCACAAGAAAAGTACAGAAGATCACATGGGAAGCGTTTTAAAACTCCTAGGCTTATGGCCCTTTCCTCAGTGATTCAGCTAAGTCTGGGAATGAGGGCAAGGGGAGCCAGTCGTCCAGGGTGAGAATTGGACTGACGCATCAGAAATCTCCCATCCCCCCCTTCATTTGAAATTCTCTGGCTGACAATTCCCAAATACTGGTAAGCAGCTGAAGAGTGCATTCTCCTCTTATCTGACTTGTATACATCACTTTATTTTTTTAAGTATTTAAAAAAAATTTTTTTTTTAACATTTATTTATTTTTGAGACAGAGAGAGACAGAGCATGAATGGGGGAGGGTCAGAGAGAGGGAGACACAGAATCTGAAACAGGCTCCAGGCTCTGAGCTGTCAGCACAGAGCCCGACGCGGGGCTCGAACTCACGGACTGCGAGATCCTGACCTGAGCTGAAGTCGGCCGCTTAACCGACTGAGCCACCCAGGCGCCCCAAACATCACTTTAAACTCAGTAAAGCCTCAGTTTCCCTCTTCAGGATGTGTGCCCTAAAGAGCTAATAACTTAGCAAGTGTGGGGTGCTCAAGCCCTTCACATTAATGACAAAGAAACTGGCCCTTGATGGGCTGGGAGATAACTTCTGAGCCTTCAGAATATCCTGCCAGATAAAGAGTCTCTGTGTACATGAAGCCTTGAGCCATGCCAGACCCTTTATGCTAACGATGTGAATCTGGGTGGGGGCCTTGGGCAATACCAAATCAGCTTGACCCCTGGAGGGGCTGGAGCCCTAAGCAGTAAGATTAGCCACACGGACGCTCCGTGCCCATGTGACTGACGCCTGATGAAACCCTGGACGCCAGTGCTCTAGTGAGCTTCCCTGGCTGGTAGTCTTTCATCCTTGTTGTCCACACTGTTGCTGGGATGATAAACTGTCCACACACCTCCGCTGGGAAAGGGCAACTGGAGGCTCATAACCGGTCCCTCCTGGACTCTGCCCTGTGCATCTTTCATCTTTGCTGGTTTTCACCGTAACAAACTGTGATCGGTAGTGTAACAGCTCTTCTGTGAGTCTTTCTAGTAAATCATTAAACTGGAAGGTTGTCTTGGGTACCCCCAACTTAGGATGTAAGAGCTTTTTATTTTACAAGAAAGGAACAATGATTTCTCTCTAATATGTGGAGTTCCTTTTTTTTTCTCAAACTGGATGTTAAATGTTATGAATACATTTTTTAACACCTCTAAAGGTGTTTCTGCGATGTTTGTTTTATTCATATGATAAAATGTAGTGTTTTCCTAAATTTGATTATTTTCAATCCTAAAAGTACTTATGCTCGGTTGTGCTGTATTTTTTTGACATGTTGTTTTCTTTGATTTATTAAAAATTTTTTTTAAACGTTTATTCATTTTTGAGAGATGGAGAGAGAGAGCATGAGTGGGGGAGGGACAGAGAGAGAGGGAGACACAGAATCCGAAGCAGATTCCAGACTCTGAGCTGTCAGCACAGAGCCCAACACGGGGTTCGAACCCACGAACTGTGAGATCATGACCTGGGCCGAAGTCGAATGCTTAACTGACTGAGCCACCCAGGCGCCCCTTTTCTTTGATTTATTAACATTTATGATTTTCTTATGAATGATTGATATTTAGATTTTGATCTTTGACATACCTGGGCAAAACTTTTACTTACTATAATTTAAAAATATTTTATAAGAAACTTCTAAAATTCTGAAAGGTGATACTTCCTGTCTCCTTAAACAGAGCACTCTACCCAATTTAACATTTTCTTGACTCACTACCCCGTTTTGAACATGATGGTGTATAATGGGCCCTGTGGTCCCATCGAGGTACGAGCAGCTGTTTCTTCTACGTTAAATGCTCCCCAGACTTCTCTCTGTTTGGAGTTCTTGGATTAGCTTTTTTGTGTGTTTCCTATGCCTTCAAGTCCCAGTTCTTTCTGTAATAGTCCCTCTCCTCCCTTTACTTGGCTCCTACTTTAATGGCTGTGGGATTAGAGACTGCATAATTAAGCTTGTTATATAATGATTTCCAAAATGAGAGTAAATAGGCTCTGATAAGAGCCTGGGGCCTTATTCTCTAGATGAAAAGCATCCGCTTCATGTCATGGACTTTTAAATATACATTTTGGGTTTTGGGAGGTGTTTTAACTCCCTTTTAGTTGTTGGTTGTTCCAGAGAGTTGGCTCATCAAGTTGATTGGTTGGTTTGTTCATCTGTCCATGTGTCCATCCATTTATCCAACTGTCCATCCCTTCACCTGCCACTTATTTATGGAGCACCTACATGGTACCGTATACCAAATAGCTGAGCCTGAAAAGGGGAGGACACGGTATGTTAACCAGCCTGTGCCTGACAAAGAACATGAGAGCAAAGTCTGAGCTGTGTTGTGGGAATTTTTAACAAAGGCCTTCTGTTTATTTATCTTTTTAGTTTTATTCTCTCTGGCAATCATTTACATTTCACATGTTCAAGTGGTAATGAGAAAAGTGCTGTGCAGAAACGAGTTAACACGCCAGGTCTGAGACTGCTGTCCTTAGAAAGGCCGGCCCTTGGCTGGCTGGCGTCTTCGAACTTGGCTCTCCGAGTGTTGCCAGTCACCATTTAACTGATGGGGGGAGTTCAGGGTGGCCAGGCCATCGTGCAGCCAGCATGCTTTATGCCGAACGCCTGCTTCCCTCCTGGGATGGGTTTTGATACTTGTTAGAGGTTGCATAAGCGTCCAGCGCCCAGTAAAAACCTGGGTCACTTGAGTCTCTGATGGGCAGAAAGACCACACACGTGTGCCACGTTTTTATTGCCGGAGGAAAGACTGTGCTGTCTCTGACCTCTTACTGAAGGAGATAGCATAAGGAAGCCTGTGCACAGAATCCTCCTGGCTCCCCCTGCGTCCTTCTCCCTGATGACTCATCTGCGTGCCCTGGCCACAAAGCTCTACTGAATGAATGTCCACCATGACTCCACCGTGAGCAAATCTCTGCACTTGAGGGTGGTCTTGGGGTCCCTGCCACAGGTGCCTGATGTTTATCAGTCTCTTACTCTGTGTGTAGCCTCACGCCGATCCTTTTACACGGGTCGTCTCATTGCAGCGTCCCCAAAACAGACCTCTGTGTGGCGGGTGGGTGCCCTCATCACCACTGGCAAGTGAAGCTGTTTGAAGGTTCATGAAGTTAAGTGCCCTGTGCCGGTCCTTCGGCTCACACATTGGCTTCTTTTTTCCCCAGATGTTGGCACCTTATGGTTTATTGCTTCTGTTGTCCAGAGGGGAGGCTAAGTGAAGAAAACCACTGAGTATTTTTTTCATCACTTTATCATCTCAGGTACGAGCACATCCTCGCGGAGCCTGACCCAGTACCAGCTTATGCTCTCAAACTGCTCGTTGCCCTCACTGAACACAACCCAACCTTCGCCAGGTACTGTAACCCCAGATTTGAAATGGATTTTGTGTGTTCTAACAATGTCACAGATGATGAGATTCTGAAAGGCTAACGTTTGAGTTAACCGAAGTGGTCATTTCTCACGTTTGATGGTTGTGGTGTCTCTCATTGATGCTGTTTTGGGTCCCGTTCTCATATTTTTATCCCCTTAATGGGCTTTCTGTGGAAAGTCAACTGTGGAGTTCATGGTGCTTTAAAATGATAAATTCTTTAACGAGAAAGAAACTAACGTATACTTTTAAAAATGTCGATTGGTGCCTCCTATTGTACTGAGCAGTTTATTAAATCTGTAGTTTTGGACTCTACCATTTTGCTTACTTGGCATACTTCTTTTTTTTTTTTTTTTTAACGTTTATTTATTTTTGGGACAGAGAGAGACAGAGCATGAACGGGGGAGGGGCAGAGAGAGAGGGAGACACAGAATCGGAAACAGGCTCCAGGCTCTGAGCCATCAGCCCAGAGCCCGACGCGGGGCTCGAACCCACGGACCGCGAGATCGTGACCTGGCTGAAGTCGGACGCTTAACCGACTGCGCCACCCAGGCACCCCTTGGCATACTTCTTTTAAGCACTTCTTTTTTTTTTAATTTTTTTTTTAATGTTTATTTATTTTTGAGACAGAGAGAGACAGAGCATGAGTGGGGGAGGGGCAGAGAGAGAGGGAGACACAGAATCGGAAGCAGGCTCCAGGCTCCGAGCCATCAGCCCAGACCCCGACGCGGGGCTCGAACTCACGGACCGTGAGAGAGCTGAAGTCGGACGCTTAACCGACTGAGCCACCCAGGCGCCCCTCTTAAGCACTTCCTAACAGTGCCTCTGTTGAAGATACTACGTGTGGTGCAAATTTTACAAAACTAGTTGCTAGGATAGTGGCAACTGCTTTCAGTCTTGCACAGGGGAGCCCCCAGGTACGTAGAAGGGGTGAAGCGGAAGCCCTCCTTGCTTTCAATCAAGAAAGCTAGTTTTGGTTGTTAGGTGACATCTGGGGACCTTTGCGCTTGGGCACCATCTGCAGGTGCACTGACTTCTACAGCCGCCAGTTGGTCTTTCACAAGGAACTGAGTCACACAGCCCCAACCCCCTTGATTTCATCTGGTCTCTTGTTCCACCACAGAAGGTAGTGAATAGTGACGAGCCACCAGCAGTGCTCCTAGTGAACAGGAAACACTGTAGACCGTCCATTCAGAGTGAGAGGCTGAACGGACACGTTTCTAGTGTGCGAGCCAAGGCACAGAGGTATGCCGCGACTGAGTCGCGGGGGTGCCGAGGCGTCTTTGGGTCATTTGCGGTGCTGAGGCTGATGTAGACTTCAGGCCCACTTCCTTCTGCTGTGAGCGAACTCATTCATTTCCAGAGAGTGACCTATAAATACCACCCTGTACTCCCTGTGCCACGTTGCAAACGAATTTGGGGAGCACTCATCCTTGTCAATTGTAAATCCTGTGTCCCTACAGCCTTTTAAAAGTCTGACCAGTGAGCCTTCCAAATTCATCACTCAAAGGCACTGTTCTCTCTTCCTACAGAAGAAATTTAATTGTAAAGAGTGTACCTGTATTAAAAGTTAAATAACACTTCGGACAGTTCTTTCTTTCCTGGAGCTTTGGTACCAGGTGCTAATACTGTAGCCTAATTCCCTGTTTTGATTGGCTGGGGCAGATTGCATTTACTTTTTTAATGCTGACTCTTTCACGTGGCATGCTTTCCAGGCAATTCCTCTTCTTGCCAACTCTCTATTCAATTCATCTGAGTTTCCTCACGCTGAGAGGAAGAACCTAGTGCAGTAGATGACCCATATACAATCTTTTTATTTTAAAAATGACTACGTTTGGAAGACACTTTATTCTTTTTTTTGAAGTTTACAAGCAGCTTTCAGTGGATTAATTTTTATAAATGTTTTTCTTTGCTTTCATTGCACAAATAAGATCTATGTATATTGTGTGTACTGTGTGTGTATTAAAGTCCAACAGTAAAATCAATACGTCCCTAGGCGTCCTCATTTCCCTCCCACACTTCCATACACAGGTCTCTGCCAGGGGTAATAATTTGTATTATTTTGGTGATGTCTGTCCTGAATCTTTTCAGGCTGTTTAGATCTAATAGTCATATACTGAAATAAATGGCTTTGCTTTCGGGTTGTTGATTTAAAGAAATCATAGATAGTATCACCGTGTATGTATTTTTCTAAAATTTGCTTTTTTACGTATCAAAATTATTGGGAGACTTTTTACATTAGTATTTATTTATACTCTTGGTGATATCCTTGCCAAACTAATGGATAAGAATGGGATATTATTTTACATTGTGTAATGATAACATTGAACGTCTTAATACTTATTTACTTAAATTGTAACAGGTACATAACCTTCAGTTCTCCTTCAAAGTATCTCTTGTAGAGAAAAACTCCTATATATGCAAAGATTTCCACCTAGGCAAATAATTTTTAAAATGAGACAAATAGGGGGCGCCTGGGTGGCTCAGTCGGTTAAGCATCCGACTTCGGCTTAGGTCATGATCTCGCAGTTCGTGGGTTCGAGCCCCATGTTGGGCTCTGTGCTCACAGCTCAGAGTCTGGAATCTGCTTCGGATTCTGTGTCTTCCTCTCTTTCTGTTCCTCCCCCACTCATGCTCTGTCTCTCTCTCTCTCTCTCTCTCTCTCTCTCAAAAATAAATAAATGTTAAAAAAAAAACTTTAAGAAAAATGAGAAAAATAATCTTTGAATTCTCATATAGCCATAAAATATACAGTGTAACAGTTTGAATGGGCAAGATAAATTTGAATACAAAGATATCCAAATAATTTTGTTAACTGAGACCACTTATGACCCTCCAGCACCCATTTAAATACCGCTTTTGTTCTATGTAAGGTCTCTTTCTGGATTCACTATTGTGTGTTTGCCTTTCTTCTGAAGAGGCAGGCTGTTTTGGCTGAGGCTCCAGAGGTCAAGAGAAAGCATTAAAGACCTATTGCCATCCGCCTGCCCTCTCCCCACCCCACCCCTTTAAAGGGAGGCCCCACGCCCACAGACTTTAACAATCTGTGTGCAGTTGGCAAAGTCTGCTCACACATCTTGACGGAAAGGATCGGGAAGGAAAAGTCATATGTAATTAGACTTCAGAGTTTGTTTTTATTTCCCTAACTGGAGTTTTAAAAAAGTGTAGGGGTGCCTGGGTGGCACATTAGGTTCTGTGCTGGCAGTGGGGGGCCTGCTTGGGATTCTCTCTGACCTACCTGCCCCTCCCCTGTGTGTTCTTTCTCTCTCTCTCTCCAAATAAATAAATAAACTTAAAAAATATATATATATGTATATATCCAGAGATAGATACTGAGAAGTCCTGTTCCTTCCTCTGTCCATTCTGCTTTTTCCTCACCTCTCTTTTATCACAGATGGGTAACTACTTTTATTTATTTTAAGCTAATGTGAATAGGTATTTTCTCATTTCTCTCTTTTACACACAAGTAGCATATGGTGTATGGTCTTCTGCCCCTTCTTTTTTTCACCTAATAGTATATCCCCAATATTTGTTTCTATAGCAATATATAGAGAGTTTCTCTGTTAAGTTTTACAGTTATAGAATCTTCCATTGTATGGATATAAAATCTAATTAGTGTCTGATGGATGGACTTGAGTTTTAATCTTGCGATACTGCAAACAATAATCTATATATCATTTTGTACGTATGCTTGTACACCTTATGGGGTAAATTCCTAGAAGTGGTATTTAGGTTTCAAAGGATAAGTCCATTTGAAAGCTTTTTTTAAAAACACGGCCGCATTGTCCTCCGTGGGGATTTTCCCATTTTGCATCTCCCGGGGACGTGTTTGAGGATGCCTGTTTCCCTGTAGCTTTGCCTCGGAATTTGTTGCTAAGCTTTGGAATTGGTCCGGCCTGATGAGACAGATTTTTTCAGTGTGATTTTAGTTTGCATTACTCATGAGTGAGGTTGAGTATCTCTCTTTATAGTTAGGGGCTTTCGTGGGGTTTTTTGCTCATTCTGTTTGCCATCAGTTGGGTCTTGGCAGTGACACTCCTCAGACCGAATCACCTCCTGCCTGGCTTTCCATTTGCACAGATACAGCAGAGCATGCTAATCCATTTGACTTTGAACAGCTTGCCTTTTTTTTTTTTTTTTGGCTGTCATGAAGAGTGCGGCCAGTGAGTTTTCCTTTGCATGCTCCTTGGTGAATCCACGCACGTGTCTCCACTGAGCACCCGTGCTGGAGTGGAAACACTGACTCACAGAGCTTGTGCTCGCCCAGGTCAAGTAGATGCTGCTGAGCAGTTTCCCAGTTTGTTGTACTGATTTGCATTGCTACTGGCATTGTTCTAGAGGTTTGGTTGTCATATAAGCTTTTTTTTTTTTTTTAATTTTTTAAAATGTTTGTTTATTTTTGAGAAAGAGAGAGAGAGAGACCGACCAAATATAAGCAGGGGAGGGGCAGAGAGAGAGAGGGAGACACAGAATCGGAAGCAGGTTCCAGGCTCTGAGCTGTTAGCACAGAGTCCGACGTGGGGCTCGAACTCGTGAACCGTGAGATCATGACCTGAGCAGAAGTGGGACGCTTAACCGACTCAGCCACCCAGGCGCCCAGGTTGCCATAATTTTTTTGAGACACGTTTACTGAGGGACAATTTACATGGGATACATCTCACTCATTTTAGGTATACGGTTTTTCTGAATTTTGAGAAACATGTGAAATTGTGCAGTCACCACCTCCATCAAGATAGAGTATTTCCATCGCTCCAAAATGCCCTCTCATGTTCCTTTGAATATTACCATATACAAATTCTGTGTGCTTGCAGAATGATATGACCAGATTGCTTTCATATTTTCATTTTCATTTTTAAAATTTGTTTTTTAGAGTTAATACATAACACACTGCAAATTTAAGTATTTGAAAGAGTATACAGAAAAAAGCATATTTTCACCCAAGGAGAAAGCCACTCTTCTCAGTGTGTGTGTGTGTGTGTGTGTGTGTGTGTGTGTGTGTGGTTTTTCACATAGATGGTTGTACGCTGTATGCACCATTCTGCACTCCTTTTTGAAAATAAATACAACAGCTTTATTGGGATATAAGTCACATACCATCTGTACTTGTTTTTAGCAGATACATAAGTATTGCATTTTATGAATACTCCATATTTATTTACAGATTCCCTTCTGGTGACGTTTATGTTTTTTTAATCTTTTGGTGTTATAAAACAAAGCTACAACTAATGACATAGGCCGTTCATCACATGTGTGAATACATACACGTAGGATAAATCACGAAGAGTGGAATTACTTCCTGGAAGCGTCCACAGCCAGCAGTGCCGAAACTTGTCTGTGCATTAGTGTCATCTGGGGAATCTTTGAAAAAAATCTAAAGCCTGGCCATACCCAGGGCAACTGGATCAAAATCTGTAGGGCTGGACACAGACATCAGTAACTGTTGATTCTCCACAAGTGAATGTGCAGACAGGCTTGGGAAGTACTGGGCTAAGCCTTTGTAGTTTGAAAAGTTGTGCCAGGTTGCCCCCAATCTGGGCTGGCCAGTTTTTGCTCCACCAGCAGCATAAGAGAATGTCTACTTTTGCCAGACCTTTACCACGTTAGTGTATATACGTGTTTGACCTTTGCCATTGTGGTAGGTGAATATCGCCTCTTTGTTATTAATTTCTAGTTTTATTGCATTGTGATCAGATCATATGTTTGTTGCTGATTTTTATTTGATTTTGTTTGTGGTATAAGCTGTTTTTGTGAATGTTTTATGTTTAGTTGCTTACTGTAAGTAAAACAAAGTTAGGCGTAACCTTGAAAAGAATGTCACCCTTCCTTAACTTTGGCCAGTGTTAGAAATGGTAGCTCTTTAATCTAGGAGATCATCCCCAGTCACTTGCTAGCAGTGACTTTTAGGGAAAATGCTGATTATAACTACATATCAAGAGTAGAATGCCTTAATTTTTTTAATGGTTATTTACTCATTTTTTTAGAGAAAGCGCAAGCAGGGGTGAGGCAGAATAAGAGAGGGCCAGAGGATCCGAAGCGGGCTCTGAGCTTACAGCAGTGAGCCCAATGCTGGGCTTGAACTCACAAACCATGAGATCATGACCTGAGCTGAAGTCAGACACTCGACTGAGCCACCCAGGTGCCCCCAGAATGCCTTAATTAAAAAAAAATTTTTTTTTAATATTTATTTTTGAGAGACAGAGAGAGACAGAGTGTGAGGGAGGGAGGGGAAGAAAGAGAGGGAGACACAGAATCCGAAGCCGCTCCAGGCTCTGAGCTGTCAGCACAGAGCCTGACACTGGGCTCGAATTCACAAACCGTGAGATCATGACCTGAGCTGAAGTTGGACGCTTAATTGACTGAGCCACCCAGGTGCCTCCAGAATGCCTTAATTTTTATGTGCAGATAGATTTCTAGTAATATAAAATAAACACAAGCCATTTATTGTAAATTTAACTTATTTATTGGATGCATCTACACCATGTTCTTTGAAATATTGTATATACAATCAACCCTTGAATGATGCCGGGGTTAGGGGCACAGTCAGAACTTTGTATAACTTTGACTCCCCCCAAACTTAAGTACTCATAGCCTAGTATTGACCTGAGGCCTTAGAACATAAATAGTCGATGAACACATATTTTATATGTTACATGTGTTATATACATACAAAAAGTAAGCTAGAGAAAAGGGAATGTTAAGAAAATCATAAAAAGAAACTACAATTATAGTACCCTACTGTGTGTGTGTGTGTGTGTGTGTGTACACATATATAAGCAGACCCATGCAGTTCAAACCCGTATTGTTCAAGGATCAACTGTATTAAGAGTTGGGAGTTCCAAATAATAACTATTGGAACATTAACTCATCCTGTGTCAAGTACAACATTCTTTTATTGTGTTTATTCTTATTTTGTAGGATTCTTAGTGGATAAAGAGGTCTTCAAAGGCTTAGTCAGAGTACAATTGAGAATTTATTGTTCCTTCAAATAAGGGACAAGAGCATGATCAAAGCTGCGTTGTACCTGACCCTGACTTTTTTTTTTTTTTTTAATACCACTGGCCTGTAAATCTAGTTTGTTCCTGGGTTCATAGGAGAAAGGTAAATTGTTTACCATGTTGGTCCAATTTTGCTATCAGAAGGAATATGTTAACTCCCCTGAGCTCTGCCCTTTTCTCTCTCCTTAATGTTATGGTAGGTTGCCCCAAACCATTGCTCTCAGGGAGAGCTATACCCCAGGAGCTTGTTTCCATTAAGAGCTAATTAGCTTGCAGCAAATCTTCCTTAGCAAACAAATTGAATTTTAACTTCTTGAGTTCTTTTGGAGCAATATTGAGCTCTTATCCTGAATTGCAAAAAGTTGTTTATGCTCTGTATCTAAGAACTGTCATTTTAGTTAGCTCAAAAAATGTTAGAGCTGTTTCTTTTATGGCAAGATTCACAAAAATGCCTTTAGAAGAATGGAAATTTTGTGATCTCTTAAATGAAATTCACAGTGAGTCCACAGTATAGCCTTCAGTGAAAAATACTTCTGCCTTTACAGTCATTGAGCTTCAGGGGACTTCCCTCACTGGTTTTTGGTTCATTTGTTCATTCGTTCGTTCATCAAAAATTGAATCGGCAACTATTGAATGATGCAAAGATAAGAGGTAAAGTTCTCACCTTCAAGGTGCTAAGGATTTAGTGGAGGAACCATTTATCAGTAGGCTTTTATAAAACAGTGTAATGATTTCAAAGGTACAGTCATGTCTAGAAGGTTATGGGAGCTTCTAAAAGAATTTAACCGAAGTTGGGGCGCCTGGGTGGCTCAGTCGGTTAAGCATCCGACTTTAGCTCACGGTCCGTGAGTTCAAGCCCTGCATCTGGGCTCTGTGCTGACAGCTCAGAGCCCGGAGCCTGTTTCAGATTCTGTGTCTCCTCCTCCCCTGCTCATGCTCTGTCTCTCTCTTCTCAAAAATAAATAAACATTAAAAAAAAAAAAAAAGGAATTTAACCCAAGTAGTTGTATGATTTTGGCCAAATTTCTTAACCTGTTTGTTCCTAAGTTCCCTCATCTGGAAAATAGGGGTAATATTAGCATCTGGTCCACAGAAAATGCTGTGTTAAGAGTTCCCTCTTTTCTTCTCCCTCCCTCTCTTTCTCCTTACTCCTCCTCCTTTTCATATGATTAGAGGTAGGTATAGCGAAGGAAGTACTCCTAAAGAAAAGAATCCCCTTTGACAGTAGAGTGAAATGTTTGGTGACACCAATTAAAACCAGAGCTCCAACACCCTACAAAGAATAGGAAGAAAAAGAGTTTTTTGGTAAGAGAAGCAGACTGGGGCAGTCTTATTAGTTTGACATTGCATAACAGAACTGTCAAAGCCACAGAGGATGTCCCCTGGTACTAGATGGCTTCCATATCCATATGTATTTGCCTTTTAATTTTATATATATATATATATATATATATATATATATATATATATATATATATATGTGTGTGTGTTTATGTGTTTGAGAGAGAGTGAGAGCGATTGAGAGAGTGTATATGAGAGGGAGAGGAGCAGAGAGGGAGGAAGAGAGAGAATCCCAAGTGGGTTCCTTGTCAGCACAGAGGCTGATGTGAGGCTCCAGCCCACAAACCGTGAGATCACGACCTGAACCGTATTCTAGAGTTGAACACTTTACTAACTGAGACACCCAGGAGCCCCTAATTTATCTTCTTAATGACATTTGTTTTTGCCATATTGTGATACATCATCATTTAAATTTTATAGCCTGGTAAAACTAAAAGCCCGAATCATCAGAAGTGTCAGGGATGTTCGAGAGGTTTCCATGTTGTTAAAATAAGCCAGTTGGGTGTTTGTTGCCCCATCAAATAGCTGAATTTACACAGCTAAATATTTCCCCTCATGAAATATCAGCAAGTGAAATAACAATGTAATACAGTGAAACTTTATTGTTAACCTTAGAATGAATTGATTTCCCCAGAAATAATTTCCTGCTTCTCGGGTTGCCTATGGATGTCAGAAAGCCTGACCGTGAGAAGTAAGTCAATCTCTGAGGCTGTGCGGCTCCCATTTCCATCCTAGGGTCACTCTTCTGTGGCTTTCCCATTTATTCTTTACTAGCACCCATAGAATAAAACCCGGGGTTTCTCCAACAGGCTCTGAGCCTTTGAGCGTCCATTTTCATGGTCTCTTGCCTCTTTTGTGGACATAGCCCATGTTCTAGTGTTCCCAGCCACTTGTTCAACTTGAGGACATATCAACACTTCTTACTAAAGTACAGTCATTTCAGGGGTTAAAGCAAGTGCAGAAGATTTAAAATAAAATACTGAGCGATTTTGAGTTTGCTCCTTTCATCGGTTTCTTGAATCAAGAGCTTTATTTTTTTGTTTTCCATTCTCTCTGCCTTGATTTGGGATTATTGTGTTGCACACTTGGTCAGCGTGTATGTTACTGGTACTTAAATATGGGTTGAATAGAATTCGGAAATTAAATTTGTCCCAGTGATCAACTTTGATGGGGTATTTTGTGTACTTCCACTGAGATTATCCTTTTAACAGTTACAAGCATAAAATTTTGTTTTGCGCTTAGAAAGTTTGGCATTTTATATTTTCCGGGAAAGTGCTTTTTCTTCCACCTGCTAGTGGTTGTTAACGGTCTTTGAAAACTGATAGTAGAATAGCACCTTGCAATCTAAAGTGGGTGGTTTCAGTTCACTTTTTTGGTGTGACATTTACATTGAAGGAAGCCAGTTGGAGTTTATTGTACACTTTTGCAAATAGCGACCCCCCCCCCCCGCCATTGTGTATTGCAGAGCCGGGTTCAATCTGAGGGGGTTTCAATACAGCATTTTGTGTTTCACAAGATGTCCTTAGGTCTGTTGACTTACCCTTGTCACTTCACGCAGAGATTGGCCAAGCGTGGTCCACAGTGCCAGTGAGCTTGTGGCCTGTTTTTGCGCGGCCCGTGAGGTGAGAGTGGTGTTGATGTTTGTAAAGATTTGTGAAACTTACATACAAACACAGGTGCGTATGAGACGGAGACCTGGTGTCGGGCAAAGCCTTGGATACTTAACTTTCTAGCCCTTTTCATGCAATATTTCCTGATCCCTGATCTAAAGGAATAAAACTTTTTTGGGGGGAGGGTCTTTATTCAAATGAATATAGAAATACTACAATTTCAGGGATGTTATGGGAATTTGGAGATGATCTGGGTGTCTTAAAATGTATATGTGTATTTTTCTTATTCAGGTGTGGTGAGGTCCACAGATTAGGAGAAAACTGCCCTTGGAAAGGTAGCTTGTTATCGTCACAGATCCAAAGGTGGGGGCACGCCATGCTGAGGGTGGTCACCTTTGGATGCAACAGGGTCAGTCGAGGGGCAGAGGAAGTTAGAAGAAAATGGGGACAAAGAGCCCTTCTTATAGTTTACAAATGAAGGAAGGGCTGAGCAGGTTTAGGATTGACTAGTTTGAATAATTTCACCAGGCCTTAGGGGTGTAGGGGCTACCTCTCGTCATCAGGTACCTGGCCCTGGAATGAATGGGGCCCAGCTCTGGTCCAGTACCTGGGAGTATAGGCCCGGAGTGGAAGAGAGCCTTAAAGGAGGTGGTTAGTGCTGTTTGGCTCTGGATTGGCTGGTTTGCATAGGAAGGGCAAGTTCAAAGACAGCGGAAAGGCAAGCTCTCTTGTTTGCTGTCTCTGAGAAGTAGTTGGCCCTGGGAGAGGCATTCCCTCTGGAGTTAGCAAGGCCTCAAGATGTTAAAGAAACAAACATAAGAATAAAAGACATGATTAGTGCACTGGGCTAATATCCCCATTTTACATGTGAGGGAAATGAGGTCCCAGAGGGAACTTGTATGCCCCAAACCCCAAGACAGTTTGAAGAAGATCAGGTTTTGGATCAGACTTCCTGGGCCATTGCTGTCTGTACTCCCCAGCAGAGCCACTTTTAAGAGCAGACTCAAGCAGATATCACAGTGGGCTTTGGAGTCCTACCGTGTTCAGTTTCACCGTATCACGTTTACTTACAAGAGTGGTCCAGCTGCTCAACACAGTCCCCCTCACTGTCATGTGGGTCTGTTAATCACAAATGCATCATTCTCCTTTGTTTCCCTCTGCCGTGGTCACTAGGTTCTGGCACGCCTCTGATTTTTATTACCGTGGCGGCTCCTGGCACAATTCTGGTTAATAACATGATCCTGGTTCCTGGTTCCGTTGAACCTCTTCCTTTCCTCATTCTCCGAGGTTTGGAACCCTCCTGTGCTGATGACTTAAACCATACTGACTGGGTGGAAACCCCTCCTTATTATGTGAATCATGCTGTAAGTCATCACCGTATCCCCTGTATACATGTTAAGTCTTTGTTAGCACACATGGAGTCACCATGAAATTACTTCTCTCGTCCCACCCCAGCATTCTGTTTCTGATAGAAATAGGGAAGAACACCAACCTAAAACCTTAGGGACTTATCCAAGGCATTCTCTTTTCCTTGGTGATGTGTGAGGAAAATCAACCATAGTCAAAATCTGTTTGGACGTTATGTTTTCAGAAAGAAAGAAACTCTTGAGTGATTTTTGTCTGCTACAGGTGGGAGTATGTGCTTCTGCTTATTTTCTTCCATTATCTTGCTTAACGACCACAGAGCTTTATCCTAAGTTCATGGCGAGTTGGTAAATATTTCATTGCTTATCCTTATTGTATGAGGTTCAGTTGGGTCCACTGGGACAGTTCAGCTCTTTTGTTAGAAACAACTCGGTCTTTTGAATAGTCTCCCAGCAGCCCATATGCTGGAGACTTCTTCGTTCCAGTTTTCCTGTCCGACTTGCACGGGCTCAGTGACAGCTTTCCTTATGGAGACGCAGGCAGCGCCTGGCTGAGAGTCCCACGTGCTGATGTCTCTGGCCACATGGCACCCAGAATTGAGCCACTCACTGCGTGTCGTGTCAGAAGTTGAAGTGTTTAGTCACGGCGGCCCCTGGTATTTTGGGGGCTACAATCAATGATAATTCACAGTTCCTCCCTTCTGGATTTAAATAGATGTTGAGAGATCTCATTGTCTTTAACAAAACAACACCTAACATTTTTCCTTGAAATATTTCCTTACTTGACCACAGGAAAATCCATTTGCTTCTTTTTTGGTTCTCCACAGAATCTCTTGAAGTTTTGCAGGTTTTTTTTTTTTTTTTTAAGTTTATTTATTTATTTTGAGAGAGCGAGAGCATGAGCAGAGGAGGGGCAGAGAGAGGGAGGGAGAGAGAGAGAAGATCCCAAGCAGGCTGAACACTGTCAGCATGGAGCCTGACACAGGGCTCGATCCCTCAAAGTGTGAGATCGTGACCTGAGCTGAAACCAAGAGTCGGATGCTCTACCAGCTGAATCACCCAGGTGACCCTAAAGTTTTGCAGTTTATTTCCATCATAAAATTAGGGAATTTCAGGGCAGAGTAAGCTCTGATATTTTTCTTTCTGCATGAAATTTAATATTCATTGATTCCTTGAGTCATCTCACAAATAGTTGTGTTCACTGAGGTAGAACAGACACGGTCCTAGTTTTCACGAAGCTGATGATTCCATGGGGATCACAGACGATAAACAAGGAGATCGATAAAAAAAACACCATAATTTCAGCTAGTGATACAAATGGCGTAAAGAGCAGAAAGCAGGGTTAGAGAATGGGGGTGATGGGTTGGGGCCCGCTGTTTTCGAGACGGTGCTCAGAGCTTCCGTTCCCAGGGAAGGGAGGTGCCTGGCTGTCTTAATGCTACCTTCATCAGTAGAGAAACAGGCCTCGGATTTCCAGAGACTTTCAGAGGAAGGGAAAACTCCCCAGTGTCACATGCTCCCGAGAGTGTCAGTCAGATGAGGATGGAGAAGGGACCATTATAGAGGCAACAGGAGTAGCTTCCTCGGGGGTCATTTTCAGTGGCGTGTGGGGCAAAAGCCTGGCGGAGTTCCTCGAGGAGGGGATGATGAAGGCGAGACGGGGAGCCTCAGTAGTTCTAGAGAGAGTTTTGCTATTAAGGGGAGCTGAAAAATGGGGAGCTGGAAGGAGATGTGGGGTCACAGGAACTTCTTGTTTTTAAGGAACTTGCTCTTTTTAAGATGAGCCATCTTTTAGAGACATTCCTGTGTGGCCGAGAATGATCTAGTGCAGAGGCTGGTTCACTACAGTTTTTGGGCCAAATCCAGCCCACCTGCTTTTGTAAATATAATATCAGAACACAGCCACTGGGCCTTGTTTATTGTCTGTGGCTGCTTCTGCGTTACGGTGGCACAGCTGAGTAGTTTTGAAAGAGCCCACGTGGCCTGCAGAGTCACAAGTACTTCACTTCAGTCCCTTTCCTGGAGAAGTTGGCCTGACTCTTGATCTCCGGAGAAGGGTAAAAACGATGAAGCAAGAGGGTAAGTAGTGGATTGCTCCACAGACATCCTTGCCCCTAGGGGGTGTCCCCTGCAGTATTTGCTAAGGGAGGAGTAATGGAACCCCTGCAAGCCTGGAGGGGTCATTGAGCGGGGGAGTTAGGAAGTGGCCTTCTGCTTTTGGGAGGCTTGCGAGTGAGACTTTTGAGGTGTTTGCCGTCAGTAGTCTCCTAAACCTGTAGAAACCGGGTGTGTGAGGGCAGGATAAGAAAAGTGTTAGGAAGCGATGAGGTCAAGGAATTGGATCTCTATTTGGATAACTGGAAACTATGTTATATGTTCCCATTTGGAGAATATTTCTGAAAACAATACTAACATCGTACTGAAGACTTGTTTACATATTTCTATTTGGGGCTGTTGTCTGTTACTATCCTTGGTTGCCTACTTTAAGATAGTAAAAATGGGACTGTGGCCACTGAAAAATTTTTTTGTGGTGACCATTATTTTTATGAGTTCCTCTCTTCACTCTTGCCTTTAAAACGATTGAGTAATAATTACTTTCCCTGTGGAAAAAAGTGTTCTACATTTTCCTTAATAAACTATTTAAGCGTGTTTGGAATTACTGTTTATTTTTAGCCCTCTCAGATAGGACAGAGGGACTCACCTGTTTGGGGATCTCAGTCCTCTCTGGAACCCTTCTTCGAGAGGTGGGTTGTAGCCTTGGTTTTCTAGGCTTCAAGGGGCAGTGTTTTATACGCATTAAGGGTTGTATATGTTATTGGGGCATTCCTACACATTGTCCCTGGATTCCTGCTTAAAGTGAGTGTCATCCAGGTCGCTTGCTACATACAAACCTAGCATGTGCATTAGAGCTCAGTTGTACTGTGCCCTTGGCCATATTTTATCATCGGTTCATTATTTGCTCAGACTTACGCATCTGGGGCCAGACTTTGGGGCTGTGACTGTCCGTGTGTTTCCTAGCGAAGCTTGGCCGAGCCCTGGAGGAGTGGGCAGTGCCGGCAGCCCACACATCCCTAATTATCTTCTCCTCAGTTCCTCACCGTCAACAGCCCTAGGCTCGTTGGACCTCTAGACGGGGCCAGAGACTGTTCCGCAAACTCTGGGGTCATTGTGGAGGTGACACGGAAGCACTGTGAAAGTCGTGGTACTCAAATCATTACTTGACTGCAGGAGGTCTAACCTGGGCTGTCAGAGCGTGATGTAAATTCCGGGGCGAGATTACAAACCTGAGCAGGAGAGCTTTGGGCTTGGTTCCGCCGCAGGCTCTTCGACTGGGTGGGAATTCTAAGAGAAATGACTGAGTCGTAGAGAGCAAGCTTTCTGTGGGGTTTTTGTAAACAGTTGTGTGTGTGTGTGTGTGAGTGTACAGTGAGCTTTTGCAGCTTGTTCAGTGGGGAGGTGAAAGCTTGAAGTGGCCTGTGTGCCCGGAGGAATGATAGCGCGGGGTGGGAGAGGCAGTGCCCACGAGTAGATGGCTGTTACGGTGGCACCGGGCAGACCCGTCCTTCGCAAGTCTTCAAGGCCATCAGCCGTCTAAACATTGATACCCTTCAGTGCAATACTTGGTTTCTCACGTACACATCGGGTGTGGCATCAAAGCTTTCGACTTTATTTTCTGCCATGATAAACAGGTTTCCAGTTCTCCATCCAGCCATGATAGGTGTCATTATCTTCAGGATTTAAAAGGCATAGTCTTTAAATTACTTGTCTGTTTCACATCAGATTAACATCTTTATTTGATTGGTTCGTTAAGGGATGTGTAGAGACGACAGTTGAACCAGTTGCCTTGGACTAGAATATTAATGTCAGATAGGTGTATTTTAGCTGATAGATACTTATTTGTCTTTGCTTGGTGGGAGTTTCCAACTTTCCTGATTGGCTTCTTTGATTTTTGACTTACCGCTTAATGCCTTCTGGCTCTTTTGTACTTGTACAACAAATTTATTTTGTTTCTGATGGTGTTAAAATGTGCAGCACTGAACACAGTGGCAAAGGGGGAAGATAGTGCCGTCTTGCTGTAAAGCATTTCTATGGCGCCCTTGTATTGCGTGTTTATATGGTTATTGGGTCTCTTTATGAATCATACGGTTAATTTGCAAGCCCTTATTATTTGGTTTTTACAGCCAGAAAAACCGTCCGCGTAGAAATAATAGCTAAACAAAGTCTCTTGGTAGGATCCCTGTACCTTCTAAAGTCTGAAGGAATCAATCCCTTGGTAACATTCGGCAGATATTCGCATCAGAGTTCCGTTTTAGTGTTTCCGCTGCTGTGGTGATTTACTAAGGTAATTTACCAGTTCAGAAATAACACAGTACTTGCAGTATAGGCTCATTTTTGTTGTTGTTTATCTACTCTTGATAAAGCCATGCTGTCTGTGAATATATTGTGTACCCCGTCACTGTCAACTCCAGAGAACGACGTGAAGCCCGGATGCGTGGAACGTAACACGAGGCATAAAGCACAGACTCCCAGTTTATTTCTCGTGTCTCAACACCCGAGTCCTCCTCCTTATCAAGTCTTTTGATTTTATGTGATGACAGTTATTGGTCAGAATATATTGCAGTGTTTGCTGTACAGAAGGGGCCCTTGTGATGGAATTAAAGAGCGTGAGAGCTGCCAGACTAAACAGTGGTCTGAGTTTCAAATGTTCTGTGACTTTCTTGGCACAGTTTTATTGCCATCTCGAACATGTGTTATCACTTAGGATTCTTTGCCATAGAGTGTTACGTAGGAAAAAAAAACCCCAGGCAGTGGAGGAGACTAACTGTGGCTTTTCAATGAGGTAAATGCCTCTGAGACACCTCCTACCCTCAAAATGTACCAGTTTTTTGCGTGTGCATTTTTTTCTGTCTGCTTGGAGTCATAAATCCAGCTTAATGCAACTGTTTACAAAGTAAACAACATGGTCAGCTTTTTAGGGACAGACTTCATTAGTTATCTTGAAATTCTGAAGTCAGGTAGCCCAAGGGGAAAATGGACAAAGGGTATGAAGAGGGCATTCCTGACAATACACATGAAAAAAGGTAACCCTAATTAGTATTCAAGACAATTCCATTAAGATAATAAAAAGATAATGTTGGTAGAGTTTTTTTTTTTTAATGTTTATTTTTGAGGTGTGGGGGAGAGGCGGAGAGAGATTCTCAAGCAGGCTCTGTGCCGATGCAGGGCTCAAACTCCCACATCGTGAGATCATGACTCGAGCTGAGATCAAGAGTCGGACACTTAACTGACTGAGCCACCCAGATGCCCTCAATTTTTTTTAATAGCACTTGTTGAGAGTCTAGTGAAATGTACTCTTTCATAAATTAGTACATCTTTTGTGACATGCAAACTGTCAATATGTATTAAACCTTAAATATCCTTTGATTCCACTTCTAGGAATATATATTAAGAAAAGAGTAAAAGATATGCACAAATATTTATATATAAGAATGCCCACTGATACGTTATTTAACACCACAGTGAAAATAAAGATAGCTAGTATCTGTGTTCAAAGAGCTTTTTATGTTTCAGACAGGGCTGGGTGCTTCACGTGCACAACCACATTTACTCCTCACCCTCATGAAATGAGGTAGGTAGGCAGTGATATAACGTACAAAGAAAGTAAAGCTTGGAGTTGATGTACTTATCCAGGATCCCAGAGCTAGGACGATTGAGTGAGATTTGAACTCCTTTGAAGCGATCCCTTAACCACTACATTTGTTTTTTTTTCCACCCCTAGTGCATACTAGTAGAAAGTGGATCCTTGTTATAGGATCCATCAATATAGGATGAGCTCAATACATTGTAGGTTAGAAAACTATGAAGGTCCAACAGTTCATATCTTCAGTGAGTATTTAATGATATGGGGAAATGTTCTTAGTGAGCCGCAGTATATGTGGTATGAGTTGACCATTTCTTCCCACCCTCTATTCTGCTGTAATATATCTTAAATTAGGCAGATGCCAGTTCTAATGCCAGATCCATTATGGGCTTTGAGAGTGGCTGTGAGAAAATTGCTTCACCAACCTGTGTTTCAGTGTCTCCCTCTGTAAGTGTCCTTAGGCATTGAATGAGGCATGACTGCAAGGGACGGAGTACATGCACAAGAAATGGTAGCTGTTATTTTCCAGATGAGGTTGATCCTATGCCTTATATGAGTAGAAAAATAAAAAAAGCAACTAATACATCAGAACTTACTAATGAGTTTTTTAAGTTTATTTACTTTGAAAGAGAACGCAGGAGCGCGGTGGGGAGGGACAGAGAGGGGGAGAGAGAGAGAGAATCCCAATCAGGCTCCACACTGCCAGGGCAGAGCCCGATGCCAGGCTTGAACTCATGAACCGTGAGATCATAACCTGAGCCGATCCAGAGTTGGACACTTAACCGACTGAGCTCTCCAGGCGCCCCTTATTAATGATTTTTTTTTATAGCACTGCGATTGCAATATTTTCATTGTAATGTAATATAATTTTCTATTTTTCCCAAAGGTAACATTCAATAAAATACTATATTTTATGCTCCTCTATTTCTATATTTCACGTAAATAATTTTATATAAATAGCTATGTAAAATTAAGATTTTTTTCTGCCTATTCCAATTTGATTTGTAGGAGGTTTTAAGCTAATACCAATACTATGTTATATTGAAGTTTTATAATAAACTTTGTTAACTGGTAGAGTAGATTCTCCTACCTTGTTCTTTTTCCATTTGTTTGTTTATATTCAATTTATTTAAACTATAAAAAACTCAAAACAGTTCACACATGTCTCCTAGACCTGCCCAACCCTCACCTCTGGCAACCACCAATCTTTTCTCTGTGTCCGTGAGCTTGGTTTTGCGTGTTTTGTTTGTTTTGTTTAGGTTCTAAATTTAAGTGAGATCATATGGAAATCACCTTTGTTGACTTATTTTAGTTACCATAATGCCCTCAAGTTCCATCCAGATTGTCAGAAGTGGCAAGATCTTTATTTTTTTTTTAACGGCTGAACTTTTAAATATTCCACCGTATGTCTGTGTGTGTGTGTGTGTGTGTGTGTGTGTGTGTACACACCACATCTTTATCCATTTATCTCTCCATGAACACTTGTGCTGCTTTTGTATCTTGGCTTTGTAAAGAGTGCTGTGTTGAACATGAGGGTGCAGGTATCTTCAAATGAGTGTTTTCGTTTCCTTTGAATAAATACCCAGAAGTGGGACTGCTGGATCCTATGATAGTCCAGTTTTTTTTTTTTAATGTTTATTTATTTTTGAGAGAGAGAGAGAGTACGAGAGGGGAAGGGGCAGAGAGAGAGGGAAACGGAGAATCCCAGGCAGGCTCTGTGCTGTGAGTGTAGAACCTGACACGGAACTCAAACCCACAACCCATGAGATCATGAGCTGAAACCAAGAGTTGGACGCTTAATCACCGAGCCATCCAGGTGCCCCTTAGTACGATTTTTAAACTATTTATACGTTGGTGTTTTTTTTTTTTTTTTTTTAGTCTGCAAGTGGAGGAGAGGGAAAGAGGGAGAGAAAGAGAATCTTAAGAGAATCTAATCCATGCTAAGCACGGAGCCTGATGGAGGGGCTCAATCCCACAACCCTGGGATCATGGCCAGAGCCAAAATCAAGAGTTGGACGCTAAATCGACTGAGCCACTTAGGTGGCTCTAATATGATTTTTAATAATTATTTTCTATAATCAGGAAAAAAACCACCTATTTGTTTAACACACATACTCATATAGGCTGGTGGTTCTTATTAAACATTAACGTTGGGACACCTGGGGGGGCTCATTTGATTGAGCATCGGACTCTTGATTTAGGTTCAGGTCATGGTCTCATGGTTCATGGGTTGGAGCCCTGCATCGGGCTCTGTGTTGACAGTGCAGAGCCTGCTTGGGATTCTCTGTCTCCCTCTCTCTCTGCCCCTTCCCTGTTTGCACGCTTTCTCTGTCTCTGTCTGTGTCTCTGTCTCTGTCTCAAATAAATAAATAAAACATTAACATTAATGGCAATCCATAACCTATCTTGTGGTTTTCAAGGTCAGCAAGGTAGCCTTTGGTTCAGTGGCTTCAAGTTGATCATCACTCTGTTTGTTTGTTTGTTAGGTAGAAAGTATTATGCTAGGTGAAATAAGTCTATCAGAGAAAGAAAAATACCATATGATTTCACTCATATGTGGAATTTAAGAATTTAAGAAATTTAAGGAATTTAAGAAACAAAACAGGTGAACATATGGGAAGAGGGAAAAAAAGGAGAAAGGGAAACAAACCACAAGAGACTTTTAATGATAGAGAACAAACTGAGGGTTGATGGAGGGAAATGGGTGGGAGATGGGCTAGATGGGTGTTGAGCATTAAGAGGGACACTTGTGATGAGCACTGGGTGTTGTATGTAAGTGATGAATCACTGAATTCTACTCCTGAAACCAACATTGCGCTGTATGTTAACTAAAATTTAAATTAAATTTAATTAAAAAAAAAAAAAAAAAAGAAACAGCTTCCTGAAATGAGTGTGGGGAGTTATTCAGTATAATACAGTATAATTTTTGGAAACTGGGACTGACCCTAAGATCTGAACATCTAGGAGGGGTTGAGCAGGGTATTAAACTGTTCTTTTTGACTCTCTTCCATTCCACCCCATTGATCTCCTTGCTTCCTACATTCTTTGAAGATGGACACCACTGAGATGTTTCCTTCCTGCCAGATCCTGAAATGATGTTGTGCCTTGGGGTTTCTGCCCTCATTCTACTTGTCACTCTTCTTTCAGAATGTAATTCGTTTTCTTATCCAGAGTAGCTTTTCCCTCTGTGTATTATAGTATCTTAGAGCAGTTCACATCATGAACTTGGAAACTAATGAGCTGTGTTACCTTGGATAAAGTTCAGTGTTAGTTTTCTTCTCTTTAGAATAAGGTTACTCATTCCTACCTCACCTTGGTCATGACCACCATGGTAGTCACTCACCATGGTAAGTGAGAGGTAAAGCACTCACTACATCGCGTACAGGGGTGGGCAGTGGTCTATGAGTGAGGTTGCTCGCTGTGATGTGCATTTTTCTGGTCGTGGTCATGGTGGTAGCCTCCAGGTAGGACACATCAAGTACCTGGTGTCATTGTGTATTTCTTCTCTTTCTCCCCTGGATCCAGTAGATTTTGAAATCCTACGGGTATAACTCACTGATATTTCTCCTTTTCCTTTTCCCATTTACTCCTGCTTCGTGTTGATCACCATATATTTTGAGAGTAGTCATTATCAGCTAACTGATCCTCCTTTTTGTTTCCAGCCCATCCTCTTCACTGTAACCCGAATAAACATTGTAAAAACAGAAAGCTGGTAATGACATCATTTCGCCTAATCAGCCCCTTACTTAGTAGCACCCAGTCACCTAGAGCAACGCTTGGCAAACTTTCTATAAAAGGCCAGATAGTAAATATTTTAGGCATTGCTGGCCATATGGACCCTGTTGCAGCTACTCAGCTCTGCCATTGCAGCGTAAAAGCAGCCAGAGACCGCATGTAAATGAATGAGAATGGTTGTGTTTCAATAAAACTTTACTTATAAAAACTGAAATTTGAATTTCATGCTGTTTCATATGTGATAAAATATTCTTTGATTCCCCCCCCCCCCCGCCCCCAGCTCCCAAGCATCTAGAAACGTAACAACCATTCATAGCTTGTGGACCATAGAAATGCTTGTGGCCACAAATATGCCTGTTCACCTGCTTGTTGCTGC
Organism: Leopardus geoffroyi; assembly: GCF_018350155.1. Lineage (NCBI taxonomy): Eukaryota > Metazoa > Chordata > Mammalia > Carnivora > Felidae > Leopardus > Leopardus geoffroyi. The sequence goes on from NC_059333.1 coordinate 149,858,757, forward strand.
CTGTAATGAGCTCATCCCGTTTTTGCTCTTGGTCATGCTCTTTCCCTTGTCCAGCACATACTTCATCCCTGCCTGTCCTCCTCCCCCTTCATCCACCGACTGCCTGTCAATAACCTCCTCCTCTTTCGAGGTTCTACTCAAGTGGTACCTGCCCCATGGGGTGTGATCCAAGCTGCCTGGGTTTATATCTCAGCCCCCTCCTTGGCACTTGACCAATTTACTTCCTCATATCTCAGTTTCTCATGTGAAACAAAACAATCATCGTCATCATCATCATCATCATCATCATCATCATCATATTACCTGACTGCTAGGATCTTCTTTTTCTTTGTTCAACTCCATTGAGTTACCACATGTACAGCCCTGGGACTATGTTCTACTTATTAACTGTGTGATCTATGTTTACCACTGTTGTCATCATTGGTTTCACTTTGAAGCCTCTGTTATGCTTCTCAGCCAGAAAAGACTACAGCTGACGGTTGAACAACATGGGTTTGAACTGTGCAGGTCTACTCACATGTGGATATTTTCCAATAAATATGGTACAGTGTTGTAAACATATTTTCTCTTCCTTATGATTTCCTTAACAGTTTTTTCTCTAGCTTGCTTTATTGTACGAATACGGTATATAATACATAAAACATACAAAATGTGTTAATGGGCTGTTTACGTTATGAGGCTTCAGATCAACAGTAGGCTATTGGTAGTTACATTTTGGGGGAGTCAGAAGTTACACATGGATTTTTCAACTATGCAGGGGGTCAGTGCCCACACATCCTGTGTTATTCAAGGGTCAACTGTATTTTCTGTTGTCCCATCTGTACTCTTTTTTTTTTTTTTTTTAAGATTTTATTTTTAAGTAATCTCTACTCCTAACGTGGGCTCGAACTTACAACCTCAAAATCAAGAGCCAGTTATTCTTAAATATTTTTTTTTCAACGTTTATTTATTTTTGGGACAGAGAGAGACAGAGCATGAACGGGGAGGGGCAGAGAGAGAGGGAGACACAGAATCGGAAACAGGCTCCAGGCTCTGAGCCATCAGCCCAGAGCCCGACGCGGGGCTCGAACTCACGGACTGCGAGATCATGACCTGGCTGAAGTCGGACGCTTAACAGACTGCGCCACCCAGGCGCCCCAAGAGCCAGTTATTCTACTAGCTGAGCCATCAGGTGGTCCCCTTCTCTACCCTGTTTAGACATCTGTCCTAGCACGTAGAATACTTGATAGAGCTCTAACTTAGCTCAATGCATGGCATCTAATGAGTAATGTTAATAAATAACGAATGAGTGAAAGAAAAAAGAGACAAATCTTAGCCTGGCTTCAAGTAAATTCCCCCCCCCCCCAAAATCTCTTACATTTCATTAAGTAACAGGACAAAAAGAGACCATAGAAAATAAATAGTTTCATTAAATTGAAAAGAATTTCAGGACTAGCTCTTATACAATGGCTCTTTTTTAGTGTTGGGCTCATGTCTGTAGGGACAAGAGATGCTGGCCACATGTGAAAACTGGTTGTTCTCCTAGAGATTTGTCTCTGGTTCGTGCCCCTGCCAGTCCTTTATCTTACTTGTCTTACTAGTAGTGCTGCTTTTGGTTCAGTCCCCTCCTTGCTTTGGTGCAAGCAGCAGCGTGCTTCTTGGTGGTATGAACGTAGAGCTTTGTGACCAGTACAGAATCACGTCTTGGGGAGAGTGCCAAGGATTCAAAGCAGTGTTAGAGATAAGAGACCAGCCATAGAGCCATAGGTTCAGAAAGGCACAGGGTGAGGGCTCAGGACCCGGGCAGACAGAAAAGATGCGGGAATGTGGGGCCAAAGCCCTTGGCTGGTTAACAAAAATGTTGCCTGTGCAGGGACAGTTAGTGTAAATCCCTGGGCAGAATGTGGCTTTCAGGCACCTTGTAGCATCTGGGAGTCAGTGATATTTAAAAAAAAAAATTTTTTTAAATGTTTATTCTTGAGAGAGAGAGAGAGAGAGAGAGAGAGGCAGAGAGAGAGGGAGACACAGAATCGGAAGCAGGCTCCAGGCTCTGAGATGTCAGCACAGAGCCCGATGCGGGGCTCAAACCTATGAACCGGGAGATCGTGACTCGAGCCAAAGTCAGACACTTAACTGACTGAACCACCTAGGGACCCTGGAGTCAGGGATATTTTGTACATGAGTGCCGTGTACCGTGTGGAGATCCTCTGGGTATAGCTGTTCTGTCTCACCTTCTGTACTTTGTATGATAGAAACAGTCTCGGGCCTCGTTTCGTTCAACAGATGTGGGTCATCACAGGCCTGTGTTGGGTATCTGTTGAGGTAATGGGTACAAAAGCTTTTTGCAAAGTTGCTAATGTAATATACACTTTTTAAATTTCTGTATGAATCTCCTTTCTATTGGAAAACACTTGCTTTTTGCTTAACCATAGTTTCTTACTAAAACTCCTATCATTTTCATGCTCTTTGAGGCAATGGGAGATTCTGTACGTGGGAGGTACGTTCTGGAATAGCCTTGTAGTCTAACAATTCTAAGACTTTCTCAGCCAATGAAATAGTCAGCTTTATAAGTTGAATTCAGTTAATTTTGATGTCGTGTATATATATTTTTTGCCCACTGGGGTATAAACTTCTTCAAGGAAAAGATACAATGCTTACCCATATGAAGGACGCTGTAGATCTTTATAAAATGACCAGATCTAAACACGTCCTGTGCTAGAGCTGCTGAAATTTCAGCCCTGCCCTTTTCTTGTGCAGAACATCTCCTTGGATGTGTACCTTATTGGTAAATAAATAATTGGTATTCTGCAATTCTGTGCAAGAGGATTAGTGAGCATTGCAGACAAGGGCAAACATTTCAAGGAGAAACATTAGAAATAGCTTGCTCTCAGAATAGACTTAATATCATACCAAAGCTACACGTTATAAAACCATTTCTTTTTGGAGCGGATTCACTGGGCCAATAATTTGAAATTCAGCGTGATGTTAGAGATTTTTTTTTTTTTTTAATTTAAAATGGCTGTTGTTGGTACACTAGACTGGCAAATTACGTATGTCATAAGAAATGGAAAAGCTTTGTTTGTTGTCTAGTGCTCACTTATAAACAAAAAGTAACTCTAAAACTCTTAACCAGCATTGTTGAAGTTTTACAAAGTTCAGCATCTATTTGGGGTTTCTATATAAGTTGACCAGAAGCAGCTTATTCAAGGAACTAAATATGAATTATTCTTTTATTTTTTATTCATTTTCTAAAAATATGTGTTTACTTTGAGAGAGAGAATGAACATGAGTGGAGGAGGGGCAGAGAAAGAGGGAAAGAGAGAATCCCAAGCAGGCTCCACGCTGTCTGTGCAGAGCCTGATGTGGGGCTTGATCTCACAAACCGTGAGATCGTGACCTGAGCTGAAAACAAGACTCAGGTGCTTAACCTACTGAGCCACCCAGGCACTCCTGAGTTATGCTTTCAAAAAGGAGGCAAGGATGAGGTGAAATTGGAGTGGTCAGAATTTTCAGATGGCCTTCAAGATTCCCAGAAGGTATATACACACCTTCTCCCAGTTACTCAGCTAAACAGTAATTCGATGCCGCTGTGATGGAATATTGCGGATGTAATTAAGGGCCACAACGAGTTGGCCTTAAAGTCTGGAGATCATCCAGCTAGGCTCTGCTAATTGCAAGAGTCGTTTAAATCCAGCCTGGAGGTCAGAGACTGGGAAGTCGAAGAGAGTTGAAGCTCGAGAAGTATTTGACATGGAGGAGAGTCCTCTTTTGCTGGCTTTACAGCTGGGGGAGGGATGTTGAGTGGCCTGTAGGATATGAGAGGGACCTGTGTCTGTAGCCAGCATGGAAAGAGGGACTTCAGGCCTACTGGGAACTGAATTCTGTCCACAAGACTGTGGTTGAAAACACATCCCCTCGTCCCCCGGCCTCCAAAGGGGAAGTCAGTTCCAGGTCCCTGTGCTCTGAGTAGATAACCCAGCCGTGCTGAGCTGGGCTTCTGACCACGGGACTTTGAGTTAATAAATGGGTGTTGCTTTAAGCCACTAAGTTTGTGTTAATTTGTTATTCAGCAATAGAAAACAAATACGAGGCTCCTGAGGCTCCTGTTATGATCCTTTGGATTGCTGTAGTAGCCTATCAACTGTTCTCTCTGGTTCTAAACTAATGTTACTCACGCTGTCTGTGGTGAAGAAACAGTTTTTAAAATTTCAGTGTGTTACAGGCCAGTGCAGTGGCGGATTGAGTCTTACAAAGATGGCTGCAGAAGTCTCTCCCATCCCACATGCTCTTCCTTCACTCTCCCGTTGGGAGTTGTCTGTGTTTCTCCTCCACTTGAGGCTGGGCTGAGCTTAATGACAGGCTTGTAACCATTGAGAATGCAGTGCAAGTGATACCAGGGAGAAAAGACCAGACAGCTTCCACACGGTTGTTTAGCAGTGCTCCCTCTTGGCACCCGGCTGCCATGCTGTGAGAGGCCAAGCCACTTGGAGAGGAGAGCAGTAGGTGATCCAGTGGGCAGAATTAGCCGAGCCTTCCTTGAGTCGCCTCATGTGGCGTGTGAGCGAAGAAGGCTTCGAGATGCCTACGGCCCCCCCAGCTGTTCTCATCACCTGAGCCTTTGTGTCTTCCCAGCTGACATCAGGGAACAAGGATAGGTCATCTCAGTGTGCCCTGTCCAGATCCACGACCCATCGATTCTCTAGCATCATAAAGTAATTATTGCTTTATGACACTAAGTTTGGGATCGTTTCTTATGCGGCAACAGATAACCAGAATAAATACTTTCAGAAAATATGATGAAAGTGAAATCTAACAAAGGCACGCAGAATATAAGCAGAAGTCATACAGTGTCACTTCCATGCTACACTATCGGTCAAAGCAGTTCCAAACCTGCCCAGGTTCATGGGGAGAGGACACACATCCCACTTCTCAAGAGAGGAGAGTCAGAGCATTTGGGAGCCATAAAACAAAAACTAAACAAACACAAAAAAACTTTTAATACTGAAACACTTTTAGCCTCACGGAAAAGTTATAAAAGTAGTACAAAGAATTTCCTTATGCCTTTCACCCAGTTTCCACTGATGTTGGCATCTTATGGAACTGTAGCAGTTATCAAAACCAGGAAATTAACATTAATGTAGTAGTATTAACTCTCTGCATATCTTATTCCAGTGTTGCTAGTTTTCTCACTAATGTCCATTTTCTAGTTCTGGGTGTCACGTAGGGTCCCACGTTGCATTTAGGCTTCTCCTCTCTGGTAGGAGTCCCCCCAGTTGGGGACAGCTCCTCACTCTGGTCTTTTATGGCTTTAACACTTTTGAAGTGCACTGGCTAGTAACTTTGTAGGATGCCCCTCAACTTGAGCGTGGCACTTTTCATGATTAGATGGAGGTTTGTAGTCTTGGTGAAAGTACCTGAGAAGCGATGGTGTGTCCTCCTCAGTGCATGGTATCAGGGCATACGTGATGTCATTGTCTCCTTCCTAGTGACGTGAAATGTGCTCCCTTGGTTAAGGTGGTGCCTGCCAGGTTTCTCCAACGTAAATGTCTTTGTGGGGAACGATTTTGAGGCTATGCAAATATCCTGGTTTTCATCATATTTTGGTGGGGTCACTTTTTATACTGCTGCAAAGTTCTTATCCCAACACACAGAAACTCAGTCTTTCAAATTTCACTAGTTGTCTTGTCCCAGACCCGTGATGGTCTGTAGGCCGGCTCTGGTCTGCAGACCATTCTTTGAGTAGGAATGTTCTAGACTGCACTCCTTCCCCCCCCCGTCATTTTCCCCCGTTACTGTCAGATTGGAGTTTGAACAGCAGATCTTACTGTGTCATTCTCCTGCTTAAAATCCTGCATAAACTTCCTGTAACCAGTCTTCTGGTTACAGATAAAACCCACATAAAACCCAGAGTTCTTGGCGTGACATTCAAGGCTGCATCATTCTGCTCCATCTTGCACATTGTCCTTTCACTACCCAGACTGCCCCGTCCCTCCTGTTCCCCCTTTCCATGTAGGTACGCTTCAGTTGAATTGGCCAGTTCTTTCAAGGCTCATAAACACCTCTTTTCACCAGTCTGGGCTTGCTGGGTTTTCCCCAGGTCCATTCTCTTGTCACCTGTGTATACATCCATGACAGAAGTTAGTTCTGTTTGTGTCTCTAAGCCATTTGACTCTGAGTTTGAAGGCACAGATTTTGAGTGTATAAGATTAGCCCATGGCACATGCTCAATGGTGTTAGTCATAATTGAGTACTGAGATAGTTTTCAGGGAAAAAAAATCTCTAGCACTAAGTAAGGTCTGTATCACAACATGGATTGTTAAAATGCAGGGACAGTAGATGGAGAAACCCTCCGGGGGCGGGGGGGGGGGGATGGATAGTGTTCCCGATGGATAGGGCCAACCATGGAGATGGAGAGTCTTGACTTCTGGTCCTTGCTTCGTGTGTATTGTCTCTACCCATGTGGGTAGGTAAAAACTGCAAGCCAGAGAGCGAACCTGACAGTGCAGATCCACGGACCGACCCTGGTGTCTCCCAGACCCATCGAATCACTGTCGGGGCTGCTTGCTTTGTTTTGCAACATGAGCCAGAACAGACAGAGATCCTTTCCTTCCCCTCCTTCTGGCTCCTCTTTTCTCTGAATACGTAGAAGTATGGTGGGGTAGGTCGGGGGACTTCAGGTACTTTTAATTCTTGTTCCTGGTTCGTCCCTACATAGTCTATGTTTTAAAGGAAAGTTGAAAAATGTTAACAAAGGTTTTGCAGCAACGTGGATGGAACTGGAAGGGACTATGCTGAGTGAAATAAGTCAGAGAAGGACAGACATATGTTTTCACTCATAAGTGGATCTTGAGAAACTTAGCAGAAGACCATGGGGAAGGGAAGGGGAAAAATAGTTACAAACAGAGAGGGAGGGAGGCAAACCATAAGAGACTCTTAAATACAGAGAACAATCTGAGGGTGGATGGGGGCTAGGGGAGTGGGGGCAGGTGGGTGGTAGGCATTGAGGAGGGCACGTGCTGGGATGAGCACTGGGTGTTGTATGTAAGCGATGAACCACGGGAATCTACCCCCAAAACCAAGAGCACATTTTATACACTGTATGTTAGCCAATTTGACTATGAATTATATTTTTAAAAAAAGATGAAATTCAGCCCAACTAGCTTCTGTAGCTCTCTGAACAGAAGCAGAGGCGTCTCCCTATTTCTACTTTTCCTACCTAAATTGCATCTAGTCATTTCTATCCAACCATTGCTAATTTATTTTATATTTAGCCTGAACTGTCAAGCATCAGTAAATAAAACTTTTAAGAGGTTTCCCAGTACCAAGGGCAACCAACACTTACTTTAGGTACAGGAGGGAGTTAGAATGTCAAACAATGTATCCTAAAGGTTTTCATAAGTGTATTCAAAATTTGCTGTTTCAAACAGCACCTGTAATAATGTAAACAGATATACAAAATCCCGGTGAATCTACTGAGTCAAAATTTTGTAAGGAAAACTCTTTAAGCACATACCACCTATTATTAAATTGTACTGTTAAGGGGAAGAAACAAAACAAAGAAGGCCTGTCCCTGAACCCTCCCCCTGTCCCTGCCAAAGAAAAACAAAACCCAAAAAACTGTTTCCAGTGGTCCAGTGAACTACTTTTGGGGAGGGCAGTTTATTTCAGTTTTCATCTGGAATTACTTAAAATCAGTGTGCTTAAGAGGGCTAACATAAAGAAAGAAAAGTATGCTGTGATGTAGTTAATATCTTCATAGTCCTTTGAAGATTAGGGATAATTTCAAAAAGATCTCTTTTTGTTTGTTTTTGGTTTTAAAAAAAAATCCAGATAAATCTTTTTATTTCCTGTCCTTCAGGTTGTCCATAGACCATAGAAATTTTATTATTTTAGAATGTAGGGATACAACAGGCTCGCGCAGTAAAATGATACTGGTGATTTAAAATGTTAAAAAAAAAATTTTTTTTAATGTTTAGTTTTGAGAGAGAGAAAGACACAGATGCAAGTGGGGGAGCGACAGAGAGAGAGGGAGACACAGTATCCAAAGCAGCCTCCAGCTCTGAACTGTCAGCACAGAGCCCCATGAGGGGCCCGAACTCGGGAACCATGAGATCATGACCTGAGCCGAAGTCGGACGCTTCACCGACTGAGACCCTCCCTACAGGTGCCCCGCTACTTGTGATTTAAAATCATGGTGACTGACCACTGAACAGATCCCCCAACTGAGATAGACTTTTGCAGAAGTCTATTACGATGACTTAAGATTTGCTGCCTGAATAATTCCCGGGGATTCAGCCACATCAGCTTTCTTTGGAGGTAAGCCTCATCCTCCCTGGTCTACAGAGGCCTGAGCGCTGGGGCTGCTCTCCAGAGTACAAATTAAAGGAAGAAAGCTCTGAGTAGTTTGCTTCGTTACTTGGAGCATACCGAGGGTTTGATCATTTGAGACCCAAGCCACTAATTGGGCCTATGGTGGTATGAGAGGAGGTGGTTAAAATGAAGAGACAGATTTTTAAAAATCAAAGTGTAAGAGCCTATTGAAGGCAAGTGAATATTGTCTCCAAAGTTGTCTAAAATCTGTGGATTTCAGATGCCTAACTACGACCCACATAAGAGAAATGCATTTTGCATCACCATCCAGTATACACGCCTGTAGACCTGTAACCGACACAAAAATGTCATCGAACGACACCCTATGTGACAGCTTTGGGTAGTCTCTATGTTATTATGTTTAATCAAGAAAATGCTAGTCAATAGCCAGTGAACTCCTCTTATTGCCCACTTACTGACCACTGCCCACAGTCTGGAAAAAACACTGCCTTAGATCTTTGTAAACATTTGCAGCCCTCCTTGCTCCGGACTGGCTAAGTTGTTTTTGGGAATTTACACTTGCGGTTTACTTCATGAGTCATGGAAAATGTCATAGAAATGTTGTGTTTTTTAAAAACTAAAAGTGCTTTTATTTAGCTTGAGCTCCCTTTTTACTTACCAGACGTGGCTCTGAATTATGTCAGTCCAATCCGAGAACAATTGTTATGGTTGGTGGTATTCAGAAAAATGTGAGGCCTGGCGTGCTAGAACCGATAGTGAGTTGAAGGGGGCTGGATAGTGAGTTGAAGGCCCGGCCAGCCTGCTCATCGTGCAAAAGCCCAGAGAAGGACTAGTTGTAATCCATAAGAATGGGTTATGGTAGTTTCTGTAGGCACATCCTAGTAGTGGCATATATTTAAAAATACTGTCAGGAGGGGCACCTGGGTGGCTCAGTTGGTTAAGCGTGTCTGACTTCAGCCCAGGTCATCATGATCTCATGGTTGTGGGTTCGAGCCCCATATCAGGCTCTGTGCTGACAGTCAGCTTTGGATTCTGTGTCTCCCTCTCTCTCTGCCCCTCCTCCCCCTCAAAAATAAATAAACATTAAAAAAAATACCGCCAGGAGGGTGCTGGTACTGTGAGCAGATGTTCCTGGATCTGAATGTTGGGGGAGAGGGTAGAAGAAGCCGCTGTCACCTATAGGTTCCATTGGAGAAGAAGTGGGGCCCGTGTCCCCGGGACTTTGTGGGTTTGGGTGCCAGGGCAGCTCTGAGAAATATGCTTAGCTGTTTCAGCCTGGGCCTAATAAGAGTACAGATCGTAAACATTTAGAAAAAATTTTTTTAATGTTATTTATTTTTGAGAGAGAGCATGAGCAGGGGAAGGACAGAGAGAGAGGGAGACACAGAATCCGAAGCAGGCTCCAGGCTCTGAGCCGTCAGCTCAGAGCCCGACGTGGGGCTTGAACCCACGAACCATGAGATCATGACCTGAGCCGAAGTCCGACGTTTAACCGACTGAACCGCCCAGGCGCCCCCCCCCTTTTTTTTTAAATTTTTTTTTTTTTTTTTTTAAAAGATCATAAACGTTTTTAAAGCACAGTTTAGGAAGAGGGATGGTCACCATCTCAGGAGCTGAGGAAGTAGACTGGGAATGTGCCAGCCTGAGGCTGTGTGTGGTCTCGAGTCCGTGCATTTCCCGTCCTGCCCAGGCATTAGGTGGGGAGCTTTAGCCTCACATCTGAGCCTTCAGTTGCCCAGGAAAGTGAGAGGCTGTACATGAGTTTGATATCTGTAGTCAAAATCTTATCCCCTAGTATATTGGAACTGCAAAAGTAATCGCATTTACTTCTGCTAGACACTGGGGGCTTTCTAAGCGCTCCAGTCTTTGGGACTTCTTTCTGTATCTCACTTTCTCATAACACATATTTATAAACACCCCGATCCTTTTTTTTTTTGGCGTGTCTCATAGGCTTCTCTTTTATCAGTGTGTTATCATAGACAAACAAGCTCGAGGGAGGCCAGATGATAAATTCCCTTCCTATCTACCAGGCAATTTCTGTGAAACAGACAAACTGCACACGCCCACAATGAAGGCAACATGCTCGTCTTCAGTGCTGTGGTTTATCATCAAAGTAAATGCTAATAAGATGAAGGCATCTGATTTATTTTTAAAACTGAATGAGGAGGGATCAACAGATTATAGCTTATGGGCCAAATATGGCACATACCTGTTTTTGTAAATAAAATTTTATTGGAACACAACCATGCCTATTCATTTCTGTATTATTTATGATGACTCGTACATTATAGTGACCGAGTTAAGTGATTGCTGTAGAGACTGTGGCCGACCAAAGCCTACAATCTTTGCCATCTGACCCTTTACAGAGAAGCGTTTACTGCCATAGACCAAAGGAATATCTAGAGACTGAAGTGTCGTTTTAATAAGAACTGTTACTTTTGAATTGAGGCTATTTTCTCTTAAATCGCATGAAAAAAATCGTTTGTTACAATAGATAATAATTAACTAGTTTTGATGAGGGAAAGGTCCCAAAGTCTTGATTAGGGTCTACTTTTTTTTTTTTTTTTAAGTAAAAGATTAAAAATCATTAGACATTAATTCATTAGTGCTGAGAAGATAGCTAATGAGGCATATATGAAAGATTACAGTGTGGCACACTTATAATTTAACGGTGCGGCGAGGGCTGGTTACATTATTTCGGCTAGCATTGCCTATTTTCATAGCCTTAATGAGAGTTGTGAATTTTAATTAATTCTTACATTTATAAATGTCAATCTATTTGAGATCTTACTTGCTACAGACCAGTAAGGCTAAGCTAATAGTCACTTGCAAAGAAGCCCCATATTTCTTGTATTTAGTAGGGGTAGTTCAGTGTATTAAAAATGAATATAATCATCTGTTTTTCGGGCACAGAACTTAAGCAATGAAAGCGGGGGCTGTGGTAATCTTTATCAGGGCAGCAGTTTAAATACGAGTTATCTAATGTGTGCTTATCTTTTTATTTTTATTTTTTTTTTTAACAGACTTGTGGAAGAGAGCAAACTGATCCCACTCATTTTTGAAGTAATTCTGGTAAGAAGGGAAACGTGTACCTGAAATTCGAGTGAAATTTTAAGAATGTGAAGGTTTCGACCACGTTGTGTGGTTGGGTTCTAACCCTGACTGTCCAGAAGGATTCTGTGCCCTTCGTTGTCTCACTTCACCTTATCGGGCCTCAGTTTCCTTGCCTGAGCTCCTGTCCAGCTCTGAAATTGTATAGGGACACTGTTTAACCACCTGCGCTCGTGTCACAAGTCCTTCATCTGAGGTTGGTTTGCGGAGGAAGGGCAGAGGGATGACCACTATGCTTCAGTATGAATTTTCTGATGCTCGCTGTGAATCCCTCTGACGTTGTAGTCATGAGTCAGATCAGCAGTTTTGGGCCTATGGCCAGAAATTTATGTTCTTCAGGATGTAGAACAGCTCCAAACACCTTTTTTTCTCTTCACAGAATGCTACTCAATTGAAAACCATCTGTTAAAGAAAACATTTCACTTATGGTTCCTATGTGTAGAGAATAAAATGGGATTGCAGAGTTGACTTCCCATTTCTGATAAATCCCTATTTATTACTAAAGACAGGTTTGAGAAGTAGGCTGGAAATCCGTACAGTAACACAGTGCCCTTAGCACTCTTTTCTCTTGTACCTAGTGGGTTATCCCCCGTTACCAAAAACTTGCCTTACAAAGCTGACTGACAGCAGAAGGGACAAAGGAGGAGACACGTCCCCAGCCAGACTGGTCTAACCTCCCTTGGTCTTTAATGGAGCAGTAGCCATGATAGTCTGCTAACTGTACCCATGGAAATTAGCTTTCTTTAATCCAAAACTGTTAGCCTATAGGTTGTTTGTGTGTTGATAATGGCTAAATGGTGAAAACATTACTTTTCTTAGCTACAGATGAACCTTTTCCTTTCAGGAGAGTGGGTTGGGTTTGCTGAGCCATGTGATTGGATGGGGACAACGGGTGAGAGTGGGTGGTATTTCCAAAGCGCGCTCAGGTGACGATGAGATGACGCAGAGCCACCGTGCTAGGGGGATGTGCAAAGTGAGAGGCTGGAGTGAATCGCTTTGAATAGTAAGGAGATTTTATAAGCAGTGTCAGGAGAAAAAAATGGAGATAAATGGGAGGAAGAAACGTGGAGACGGAGAGCCGTCTAATGGGGACGTTAAGCTTCGCCAAGTGGCCGGTGTGTGTCTCCACCTTCAGCAGGGTACATACGTGACTTGCTGATTTGTTGCGGCATTGGATTTGTTTTGGAGGGCGGCGGGTGCAGTCAGCTGCCCGGTTTGAGTTGGGTTGGGTATGGGCAAGAGCCAAAGCTGTCCAAACCCAGCCGTATCGGGCTTGCGTTTGAAGAGACTGGTGTCGAAGACCTATGGAGAGCGCTCTAGAGCTACCGTGGGCCTTAAGTGGGGATGTGTCTCATCCCCTTGCTGTGGTAGGAGTGTTTCTGACCTGTTTAGGTCAGTGCAGCTCTTTTTGTGACTGATGAAAAGTTCTCATCCTACCCAGTCCCCTCAAGGTCTGAAATCCACACATAGGAAATTCCTTCTGGAAGGTTACCAAAATTCCTCTGTGCTTGATTAATCTTTGTGTAATGAGCACCTAGCAAGGCTTCATATCTTACCATGGTAGATGTTTAATTGATTAATGCCATGGTTTAGACCTTTGTCATGTCGTAGAGAGTGGGTAGAGGTGACCTCCACTCTCCAGGTGAGGATCTCAGCCAGTCCTGAGTCCTGATCTCCCAGGCATGTCTGGGATGATACTTTCCCCTAACCGGAACAGCTCCATACTCAGGTTTCTTGGAGGATCATATTTTAAAAAGAGGTCCTGTTGTTAAAAATTAAAAAGAAAACAAACAAAAAAAAAAACCCAACATTTGGGAATCACTGCTTTTGGGGACAGGACTTTGATGTCTGTGAAAAACCTTATTCAATCCCTTTTCTTTTTTTTTGTCTTTCTTGAGTTGCATGATCTCAGGTTTTTCCCTCTATATAATTACATTTTTTAATCTGTGAGATGTCCTCATAGCAGTTATCCTGTGAACAGTTGTCTTGTCCTTTCTAAACTTTTATCACCGAGCAAGACATGACATAGCATTTTAGTGATTCTATGATGCATTTTTTTAATAACAGATTTTAGCATTTAACAGATTTAACATTTCTGAAACTGGGATGTACTTTCCAAATCAGTGGCATTTTGCGATTGCTTTCAGCCAGGAGACCTGGTTGTCATTGCCTTAACTAATTCATCTCATTTTTCTTTTTCTTTTTCTCAGTGCCCAAGAGCGATGCATTATAAAAATATGTCCGCATATGTCTAAAAGGGCTCTTTCAATAAAAATAAAAGGAACTTTCTAAGTAATGAGAAACCATGTCATAGTTTAATTGGCAACATTTTTCTTTCTTAGTGCTTGATAAAATGATGGGTGCATCTTAGAACTGAGGGATTCCTGGTTTCACAGAAACACAGTATATTCTTGCGTTAAGTTTGGGCCTAAGCCCCCCGGCCAGTGTGGTGTCCTGCATACGTGTAGCAGCTTCTCGGCAACAGTTTGATCAGAAGAGACACCGTGGAAGATGGTGCAGGGTCCTGTGTGTTGGATACTCCTTGTGTCTTCTAGCCCCCCACCCCCATTACGATAGAAAAGGCTGGTGCCACCCCCATTACAGTAGAAAAGGCTGGTGGTCCGCAGTGACATCTGGATGACTTTTTCTCTACTCTCAGCTCATAACTGTTTTCCATCTTCTGTTTGATGTACTTACAATCTGATACAGGCTTTGTAACTTCCCTCTTTTCTCGAGTTCCTCATACAGTGTGTTCTTACCAGCCATGCGTCCTCTCCTAGATGTTTCTCATTAAGAAAGCAAATGTTTGTCTTATGGGCAGGAATTGCAGGCAGCTTCTGTGTCTTTCCTGTAGGCCTAGAGGGGAGTGAAGATGAAGGGAGCAGCGTTGTGAATTTGATGTCCTATCCGTGTCAAATAGCCATGTACAGATCGTACGCAGATAGAACAAAGAGCTTGCTTTAAGTATGGGCCACGCTGGTGAAGATACAGTACAAAGCTGTAGTAATCAAAACAGTATGGCACTGTCACAAAAAAGATCTTTGGAACAGAATAGAGAGCTCAGGAATAAATCCGTGCTTTTATGGTCAATCTGTGACAAAAGGGGGAAGAACATACAATAGGGAAAATTAGTCTCTTCAGCAAATGGTGCTGGGAAAACTGGCCAGCCACATGCCAGAGTATGAAAGTCTACTACTTTCTTAGACCATACGCAAAACTAAACTCAAAATAGATTAAAAACCTAAGTGTGAGGCCTGAAACCACAAAACTCTTAGAAGAGAACAGAGGCAACAATTTCTTTGACATCAGCCGTAGCAACGTTTTTCTAGAACTGTCTTCTCAGGCAAGCAAAACAACAGAAAAAATAAACTACTGGGGCTACACCAGAATAAAAATCTTCTGCACGGCAAAGGAAACAATAAACAAACCAGAAAGACAACCTACTGAATGGGAGAAGATACTTGCAAATGATTATTATCTGATAAGGGGTTAACACTCAAAATGTATAAAGAACTCACAGAACTCAACACCAAAAAAACCCCAGTCTGATTAAAAAAATACCTGTTGGGATGAACACTGGATGTTGTATGGAAACCAATTTGACAATCAATTTCATATTAAAAAAAAATAAAAAAATAGGCAGAGAACCTAAAGACCTTTCTCCAAAGAAGACACACAGATGGCCAATAGACACATGAAAAGATGCTCAATATCATTAATCATCAGGGAAATGCAAATCAAAACCACAATGAGATGTCCCCTCACCCCTGTCAGAACAGCTAGAATGAAAAGAAATAACAATTGTTGGCAAGGTTGTGGAGAAAAGGAAACTGCATGCACTGTTGGTGGGAATGCAAACTGGGGCAGCCGCTGTAGAAGACAGTATAGAGAGTCCTCAAAAAATTAACAGTAGAAATACCATATGATCCAGGAATACCATATGACCCTGCTAATTGGTATTTCCCCAAGGAAAAGGAAGACACTTTGAAAGCATACATGCACCCCTGTGTTAATTGCAGCATTATTTACAGTGGCCAAACTATGGAAGCAACCCAAGTGTCAACTGATAGATGAATGGATAATGAAGATGTGGGGAGTAAACACACACACACACACACACACACACACACACACACAGGAATATTACTCAACCCTATAAAGTATGAGGTCTTGCCATTCGCAACAACATGGATGAACTTAGACAATATTATGCTAAGTGCAATAAGTCAGAGAAAGACAAATATATGATTTCACTGCTTTGTGGAATCTAAAAAACCACATAAATGAATAAACAAAAAGCAGAATCAGACCTATAAATACAGAGAACAAACTGATGGCTGCCAGGGGTGTGGGGGATGGGCAGAATGGGTGAAGGAGAGTGGGAGGTATAGGCTTCCGGTTATGGAATGAATAAGTCATGGGAATAAAAAGCACAGATAGTGTAAAGAATATCATCAGTGGTATTGTAACAGTGTCATATGGTGAGCAGCATAGGATAATGTAGAGACTTAGTCAAATCACTGTGCTGTGCACCTGAAACTAATGTAACATTGTCAATTATAGTAAATAGAAAATTGGTTAAGCACATAACCATTTGAAAGTCGTCTTCATTGTTTTGAAGGAAAAAAAAAAAGCCATTTCCAGTTGTAACTGTCTCCTCAGGAGGCACAGTGCTCCCTCCTGTCTGGATAGCTAAACATCTGGGCCCTCTGGGTTCATAATGCAGGAGGAGCGATGTGCGAGCACATAATTGGACAGGAGCAGTGTAGGAGCTTTATATGGGGAGCGAGAGAATGCTCTGGATCCCAGGGGAGGATCTTCTGTTCATTGCAGGGAGAGGAGTCTCGCAGAAGTAGTAACCTTTGGGGGCGCCTGGGTGGCGCAGTCGGTGGAGCGTCCGACTTCAGCCAGGTCACGATCTCGCGGTCCGGGAGTTCGAGCCCCGCGTCAGGCTCTGGGCTGATGGCTTGGAGCCTGGAGCCTGTTTCCGATTCTGTGTCTCCCTCTCTCTCTGCCCCTCCCCCGTTCATGCTCTGTCTCTCTCTGTCCCAAAAATAAATAAACATTGAAAAAAAAAAATTAAAAAAAATAAATAAATAAATAAAAAGAAGTAGTAACCTTTGAATGTGGCCTTGAGAGGGAGTGGCCATGAGGAGAAGGTGAGTAGTTGGATGCACCTGGACCAGAGACCATGGGGAAGTGTAGGCAGGGAGTCTGGGGTGGGAGCCAGATCCTTCAGGCTTTATACTGTGGTTGTTTCATATGTGCTTGGCTTCGCGCATAATTTATGCTTTTCAAAATCAGATAGTATCCTCTAGTTAAAAAAAAAAAAAGATCTTTTAGAGCCTCTAGCTGCAGGGACCGTGTGCACTGAGAAGGTAGACTGCTCAGACAGAGGTTGGGCCTTGGAGAGAATCAGGCTGAGGGTTGTGGGATAATACTGGAAACTTGGAGACTGGTTGAGGGCTGGAATCTCCATCAGCAAGGCTTTTGAAAGTGGGGAAGGAGACATGAGACACGAAGGTCGGTTTCAGAGGTTTGATCTAAGGAGTTCCAACACCACATTCAGGGCAGAGAGCAGGGCAGAATGGTTTTAATCCTGGGGTCCAGCTGCAAGTTTCCCAGCTCTGGACAGGCCAAGTGGTGGGGAAAGCCAGATAGCGATTGCTTACAACAGAGGAGCTGTCACAGCAGCTGGGCACTGCTTCCCTGGCGGGGCCCACCTGGGTGGGGGGGCCTGCCTTTTCCTTGGCCTTGGGAGGCAGCTGTGTTGAGTAGGGGCTGGAGACTCAGGCAGGCTGCGTTGGATTAAGCTAAATGGCTTCCTATTCAGCCTTCAGGGCCTAGCATGCTAAGGCAGTCTGGGTCTGTGTAACAAATGTGGGTTCTTGAGAATGTGAACCATCAGAAGGACCCAGTGGCTTGGATCCGAGGGCCGCCTTGCTGGCTGAGCGGGATGGAAGGCATTCTTCTTTCCCCTTCTGCCCTTTTCCAAAGAGTAGAAGTTGCTTTTAAATGTGTCTTAAGTATGAATTTGAATGAATCAGCCTGTGGATTTCGCTGTAACTCTAATCTCACCTCACTTTATTTCAGTGGTTTATGTTTTGGCCTACTTCAGTAAATCATTCTGATACCAAGTAATATAGGCAAACTGTATTTTATTGGGGAAAAAATCTTTATTCATAGCAGATTTTCCAATATGTGCCAAACTATCGCTGTCATGATGTTTTATGTGTCTGTTCCAAAACAAACAATTAAAGAGCAATTTCAGTGGCAAATGTTAACAATAAAAATGGGATTAGCAATACGCTAGTTTGACAATTATATTGTTTTAGCAATCTTGAGGATAGCAGCTGAAGCAAGCTCGAGTAAATCTTTCAAGTCAACGGTATCTTTAGGAAAAGAGTCTCTTTATGGACCCTTGGAGCCGCAAGGATTTAATCATGGAGACACCAGTGTAGTATAGACTGGCAACCACATTACTTTTAAGAAATGTTTTCAGTCCTGTGCATCCATCAGGCTTTTAAAATTACTTGGCTCTTTTCTACTTGTGACCCACCTGATGTGAATTGGTTCTTTCAGGGTATGTTAAAATGACAGGTTCCTTATGAGGTTAGGACTCTGCACACTTGTGTCCAATATGCTGTTAATACGATTCTGCTGTGCACATGGGCATGCGTTTCTAAAGTAGAAAACAAGATTTGATTAAAATTTCAAAATGCTTGACTTAGGAAGATACTTTCAAAGTTACACAAAGAGTGCTTACTGGATGTAGGAGATAAATCTGTTGCTTCAAACTTGCATGGGTCCCTGTTCAGGGTTTCTATAGATTGCAGAATGGAACTCTAAAACCAGCTGTTGTATACGAGATGACTTTACACGCTATCCATGCACTGTCATAAAAGTACGTACTTGGTTGTGTTTGTGTGTGTGTGTGAAGGGGAGGAAATGGATATGCACGGATCTGTTCTTGGTAGCTTGTGTCATCAATTTGTATTTGCAAAATAGCCCTCTAGGGCAAGGGTGTAATCTCTTGACTCTGGATTGAATGAAGAGAAGTTGTCCATATACCAA
This sequence comes from Leopardus geoffroyi, assembly GCF_018350155.1. NCBI lineage: Eukaryota > Metazoa > Chordata > Mammalia > Carnivora > Felidae > Leopardus > Leopardus geoffroyi. The sequence continues at coordinate 149,877,252 of NC_059333.1, forward strand.
CTGAACACTCTCATCAGATCAGTATCCTGATAGCTGGTTAGCCAGAATAAATGGGTGGAAGCTAAGGAAAATAAACTTATATCAGCAAACTTGGCTTGAAGCGTCACTGGTTTCTGCATAAGTAGTCCAACTGGTTTGAAAGAAGATGGACTTTATTAAGATAAATACCACATATTGTGTCCACTGGAAAAAAAAAATGCTAAAATAGAGTTTAGGATATCTTTGGCCAATCATAGGGCACACATTGGGAGTGTGTTCTATATGGCTTCTCCAGAGCCAGTGGAATCCTGAGTTTTATTATCATCCTCATGTCTAGTTAGTTCTGCTCCAGATCCTGGGCCCCACTTGGAGGAAATAGTATTCCTTCTTCCTTCTCTCTAAGGAAACAGTGTAGTTAAAGAGCACAGAAGTAGACAAGTGATCTCCGCTTCCCAGGAGTGTAGCTTTTTGCATTTTTTGGTTTTTACTCTTGGTTGGTTGTGGAATTAGACTTGTAAAGAAATGAGTGAAACCTCAGTAAAAATGAGCAGCAGACAAGTGAAGGGAGTCCGGTACAGTGGGATGAGGGAGAAGCAGAGAAACCAAACCACCAGATTAAATTTTAAAGAAGCGAAAAGATAGTATTATACTGAAGAGACAGTTTTCTTGTCTGCATGTCTGTGAATCTTGGGTGTTTATGGGAGTCTCTGCCTTCACTCGTCTCAGTGCCTGTGTGTTGATTACATTTCCCCCAGAGACCTGCACTTCTCACAGGGGAGCTAGTAGCCACATAGGGCCTGCTGAGCCCTGAAACGTAGCCAGTTTGACTAGAAATGTGCTCTAAGTGTCAAATATCAGATTAAAAAAAAAGTGTTAAGTAGCTGATTAATTTTCTAATATTATATGTTAAAATAATATTTTGGTTATATTGGGCTAAGTGAAATACTATTAGTTTCATGTATCTCTTTTTATTTGTTTATGGCAGCTTCCAGAGCATTTAAAACGTGTGGTTTGCATTCTATTTCTGTCGGTTAGTACCGTGGTAGGTGATTTCCTAAGTCTCATATCCTCAGTTACGTTGCGAGTTTCACTTAGGGAAGAAACCATGCTGGATACAACCTCATTTGCTCCCAGCACGTTGCCCTCCCGCTTTTTGCCTTTCAGTATGTGTTGATTCATTCATGAACACATGAGAGAGGTGAGGCAGGGCTGTTACACTTAGATCCATCCATCCTAGACTGTGGTCACCAGCCGATCTTTCTCCCCTTGGTGATGGGTGGGAAGATGAAATAGAAAGACGGGCTAGTGTTCTCCAAGGTGATATACTTGCAAAAGGTAGTTCGGCCATGGCTGGTGACACCATTTGATTTTACTTCTGACTCTGGACTGTCTGGAGATGCCCAGTCATTGGCCATGGGCCACCTTTGGGTTCAGGTTTGTGTTAAAAAATAAAATGCCTACTGTGGTCATCAGGCATTTCCTAGTCCCCTGACTCCAAAACTCTTGTGTTTAGGCCCCTTGGGTAGATGGGGACGGAGTAGAATAATTTGTGGTAAATGTAAAGAATTCCTGGAGGGCCTAGTGTAAAATCAGTGATCGCCCATTCTCAGGATGTAACTAACCTCTGAATGTTACTTCTGCATAAACTTCTCCAGTAATGTAGGATTCAATAGTTTCTTTGTGATCAAAACGGTTGAGAATACCCACTTTTAAAGAAAGTGGAAATGTCAGCAGAAAGTTACTAGTTTCGATTAAAGCCACAAACATCTATTAGCATTTGCTTTTGATGCTCTTGGCGTTTGTTTTCTTGGATGAGCAAGAAAAAGCAGAATTTATGCGCTTACCCAGAGCTGCAAAGGATTTTCAAACTGAGCCAGGAAATCTGACGGACTAAAGCCGTTTACAGATTTATGGGAAAAGGAGAGCTTTTTAAATAGCACTAGCAAGTGAAATTGCATTTTGGATTTATTAGAGGTACCAAATTGGAGAAAGACTGTGATGAGAAGCCAGTGAGGGCAAATTATTACATAGGATTTTTAGGTTTATTTTTTTCTGGTAACAAAATCAGCACCTACTTGTAAAGCATCCCAACAGCACAGCAGTATCTAACGTAGAATGTGAAGATCTTCCATAATATCATACCGCACAGCTTAAATCATATTTCTGTATTATTTCTACACATGTGTTATAGCTCTGTCTTTAAAAAAATTTATTTATTTTGGGGTGCCTGGGTGGCTCAGGCAGTTGAGCGTCCGACTTGTGCTCAGGTCATGATCTTGCGGTTTGTGGGTTCGAGCCCCATGTCCAGCTCTGTGCTGACTGCTCAGAGTCTGGAGCCTGTTTCGCATTCTGTGTCTCCTTCTCTCCCTGCCCCTCCCCAGCTTGCACTCTGTCTCTCTCAAAAACAAGTACACATATTTTTGAGAGAGAGAGAGGGAGACAGAGAATCTGCACTGTCAACCTGGAGCCTGGCAGCACATGGGCTCAAACCCACGAACTGTGAGGGGATGACCTGAGCCAAAATCAAGAGTCGGATGCTTAGCTGATTAAGCCACCCAGGCGCCTCTCTCTCTTTGTTTTTTTTAATAAAAAATGGAACAAACTAAATATTTTATTTTGTATCTGCCTTAGTGTATAACGTCCATGCCAGCACGGTGTGTGTGTGTGTGTGTGTGTGTGTCCGCATGCACATTGGTACTATTTATTCTATTTCATGGCCATATAACATTTCATTGTAGTGGCATAATTTATCTAGCCAGTCCCCACTGACGGACACTTACAATTTTTCCCTTCCCTTTTTTGCTAACATGAACAACACTGAAAAAAATAGCTTTGCACATCTGTGAGTTTCTGTAAGTTCTTAAAAGTTGAACTGTTATGCCAAAGTATATGTATCTTTTGTGTTTTAATATTCCTCTCAAAAATGTTAAAAAAATTTTTTTAATGTTTCCCTATCTTTGAGAGAGAGATAGAGGGAGATAGAGCGTGAGCAGGGGGGAGGAGCAGAGAGGGAGACACAGAATCTGAAGCAGGATCCACGGCTCCAAGCTGTCAGCACAGAACCCGACGTGGGGCTTGACCCCACGAGCTGTGAGATCATGACCTGAGCCGAAGTCGGCGCTCAACCGACTGAGCCACCCAGGCGCCCCTCAGAAATGTTAATATAAAATTTTTTACACACTACCACCTGTGCCACACTCACACTGAGTATTATTCTCCGTTGTTTATGTTTTGACCTGTTTGCTTTTAAGTATGTGCCTTCAGTGTTTTACAGCATGCTTGGGCAAGGACTTCCCTCAACAAGTTTGTATCTGCATTTTATTCTGCATTTTATTCTGTACAGTTGTAGTGTCACGATTTACATTTTAAATCTTTGCTCTGAAATTACTTTGTTGTAAGGAATGGGTACAAATCCAGCTTTGCTCTTCCCTACTCCCCTTTCTTCACCACTGAGTTGTTGTTCCGACAGTGTTTGTTGATGTAGTTCATCATTATGGTGACTTGAAATATTACATTCATCATTCATTCACTGGATCTCCACATACTGTCTGTTGTCTGTATTGGCATAGAATAAGCTGTTTATATTTAACATAGGTAATTTGGTGAGGTTTTGCATACGTCTGTTCGATCAAGGTAATGAACATATCCATTGCCCCCTAAAAGTTCCTGCTCTTGTGTGTAATCCATCCCTCCATAGCCCCTTCCTGTGCCAGGCAACTATTAATTTGCTTTCAATCACTGTAGATTCGTTTTCACATGATAGTTTGCATATGGAATTTTATGTAAATGAGTAATAAGATATGGACTTTTTTTTTTTTTTTTTTTTTATGGACTCCTGGCTTCTTCCACTCAGCGGATGTATTTTGAGCTCATAGTAGGTGCTGTTGTCTGTATCAGTAGTTCATTTGTTTTTATTGCCAGAACTGTCCATTGCGTGGATACACTACGGTTTACTTATCTGTTCATCTGTCGATGGTCGTTTGGGCTGTTTCCACTTTGGGGCTGTTACGCATAATGCTGTGAACCTTTGTGTATAAACTTTTGTGTGGACCTACTTTACTTTTCACTAAATGCCTAGGAATGGAATGGGTGGCATGTCGAATAAGTGCATGTTTAACCTTTTAAGAAACTGCAAAACTATCTTGGAACGTGGCTCTATTATTTTAGATCCCCATTAACTGGATGAGAGTTTCAGTTATTCCACAATTTCATTAACACTTGGTATGATTAATCTTTTTCGTTTTAGACATTCTAATGGATTTATAGTAGCACATCAGTGTGGCTTAATTTGTATTTCCCTAATTACTACTATTGTTGGGCCCATATGCCATCTGTGTATGTCTATGTATCTTTTATATATAGAAGGTATCTATATAAATCTCCTGCCCATTTTTTATTGTTTGTTTTCTTGTTATTGAGTTGTAAGAGTTCTTTTTTATGTCTCCCTACCAGTACTTTGTCAGATGTATATTCTGAATATTTTTATGGCAGTGTGTGGTTTGTTTTTTTATTTCCGTAGTAGCGTTCTGAATACTAAGGTTTCTGAAGTCTGAAAGTTTTCAATTTTGATAAAGTCCAAATATATGCTTTTTAATACTAGATACTTTTTGTATCCTACTTAAGAAATACTTGCCAAAACCAAGTTCACAAAATTTGCTCCTGTGTTTTCTTTCAGAGGCATAATAGTTTTAGTTCTTACACTGAGATCTGAAATATGTTTGAGTATATGGTGTGAAGGGAGAGTTGGGGTTTATTTTCTTTCTTGAGGGTATTCAATTGTTCCAGCACTGTTCCCTGAAAAAATTATCCTTTCTGTGTTGAATTACTTTGACACCTTTGGTCAAAAATTAATTGATCGTTTATGTGTGAGTTTATTTCTGGACTCTGTCTTCTGCTCTTTTGTTTTACATGTGTAGGTCCTCTGCATTTTCATATAGGTTTTAGTATACGCTTGTCAATTTCTCTTCCAGAATGTCTGTTGGAATATTTATGGGGATTTTGTGGACTCTGTTCATGATTTGGGGGTGAAGTGACATCTGAATAACACTGTGTCTTTTGATCCATTAGCTTGGTATATCTCCATTTATTTGGATATTCTTTGATAGCTTGTCAGCATTGTTTTGTAGTTTTCATTGCATAGGAAGGGTGTATACACAACTTTCTCCATTTAAGTATTTAATATTATCGATGCTGTTGTAAGTGGCATTCTTTAACTTCAGTTTCTGATTGTTTATTGCTAGCATATAAAAATACAATTGATTTCTGTGTACCAAACTGTATCCTGCAACCTAGCCAAACTTACTTTTTATTTCTAATAGCTTTATAATAGAATCTTTAGAAATTTTCTACATAGATAATCATAACCTCTGTAAATAAAACTTACTTTTTCTTGTACCATCTACATGCCTTTTGTTTTCCTTCCCTTTTTGCACCGGCTCAGACCTCCAGTGCAGTGCTGTATAGAGTGGTGAAGGCAGACATCCTAGACTCTTTCCAGATCCTAGAGAGAAAGGATCGTCTCTGATATGGGCTGTACATTTTTGTAGAGTCCTTTAGCAGGCTGAGAAGTTTCCTTTCATTCCTAGTATGCCAAGATGTCACTGTGATGGATTTTTTCCCCCATGTCTATTGAAATGATCGTATAGTTCTTTAAAAAAAGTTTTATTGTAAACTTATTGATTGCTTGCTGCTTGGAGCTAAACCGCATGTGAGTATGCTCTATTATTTCTTTTATATAATGTTGGATTTGATTTAGTGAAAAATTTTTTTTTTATTTTTAAAAAAAAAATTTTTTTTTTCAACGTTTATTTATTTTTGGGACAGAGAGAGACAGAGCATGAACGGGGGAGGGGCAGAGAGAGAGGGAGACACAGAATCGGAAACAGGCTCCAGGCTCCGAGCCATCAGCCCAGAGCCTGACGCGGGGCTCGAACTCACGGACCGCGAGATCGTGACCTGGCTGAAGTCGGACGCTCAACCGACTGCGCTACCCAGGCGCCCCTGATTTAGTGAAAATTTTAAGAATTTTTGTGATTATGTCCATGGAGGATACTGATCTGAAATTTTCTTGTAATCATTTTCTGATTTTTGTATCAGAAATGTTGGACCCAAGGAATGAAGTGGAACATGTTCTCTTCAGTTTTTTTGGAATAGATTTTATTTTATTTTATTTTTTTAGAACTGGTGCTATACTCTCCTTAAATGTTTTGTAAAAATCACCAGTGAAACCATTTGGGCCTAGAGTTATCTTTGTGGCATAGGTATAAAGTATCAATTTGTTTTCACCAATGGACATAGCGTTATTCAGTTTATTTCTTTTTGATATCTTTCAAGAAATTTGTATATTTCATTTAAGTTGTCACATTTTTTAGCATGAAGTTGTTTATGATATTCTCTTGTTTAGTGTCTAAAAATCTATGGCAATGCCTCCTTACCATTTCTGATATTGCTTATTTGAATAGCAATGAGAAATTTAATTTTTATTTTTTTATTATTATTTTTAACTTTTAAAATTTATTTTTGAGAGACAGAGACAGACCACGAGCAGAGGAGGGGCAGAGAGAGAGGGAGACACAGAATCCAAAGCAGACTCCAGGCTCTGAGCCGATGTGGGGCTCGAACTCATGAACCATGAGATCATGACCTGAACCAAAGTCAGACACTTAACTGACTGAGCCACCCAGGCGCCCCTGAATTCTTTTTTTAATGTTTTTTGTTTGTTTGTTTTGTTTTTGAGAGAGAGTGTGCATGAATGAGTGGAGGAGAGACAGAGAAAGAGGGACAGAGAATCCCAAGCAAGCTCCATGCTGTCAGCACAGAGCCAGATGTGGGGCTCTGTCTTATGAACCATGAGATTATGACCTGAGCCAAAATTCAGAATCAGGTGCTTAACCAACTGAGCCACCCAGGTGCGTCAATTATTATTATTATTTTTTTGTTAAGTTGATTTATTTATTTTGAGAGAGAATGTGAGAGCAAGGGAGGGGCAGAGAGAGAAGAAGAGAATCCCAAGCAGTCTCTGTGCTGTCAGTGTGCAGCCCAGTGCAGGGCTGAATCCCATGACCCGCCAACACCATGACCTGAGCTGAAATCAAGAGCTGGACACCCCACCAACTGAGCCACCCAGGCACCCCTCTTTTTTTTCTTAATTCACTTGACTGAAGTTTTAATTACTTTGCTTGCTCAAAGAACTAGCTTTCAGTTTTATTGATTTTTTCTTTTTTCTTTTTTTCTATTTCATTAATTTCTGCTTTTATATCCTCCTATTTCTTTTGGGTTTTATTTTTTTGCTCTTAACGCTAATTTTTAAAGGTAGAGGCTGAGGTCAATGATTTGTGACCGACCTTCCTTCCTTCCTTCCTTCCTTCCTTCCTTCCTTTTTCTTTCTTTCTTTCTTTCTTTCTTTCTTTCTTTCTTTCTTTCTTTCTTCCTTCCTTCCTTCCTTCCTTCCTTCCTTCCTTCCTTCCTTCCTTCCTTCCTTCCCTTCTTTCTTTCCTTCTTTCTTTCTTTCTTTCTTTCTTTCTTTCTTTCTTTCTTTCTTTCTTTCTTTCGAAAGAGCTAGAGAGAGCAAGGGATGGACAGGGGGAGAAGGAGAGAGAGAAAATATTAAGCAGGCTCCATGGACAGTGTGGAGCCTGACATGGGGCTCAGTTTCACGAGCATGAGATCATGACCCAAGCTGAAATCAAGTGCTGTTGCTTAACTGACTGAGCCACCCAGGCACCCCTCTGTTTTTCTAATATAATCATTTGGTACTATAAATTTCCTTCTAAGCACTGCCATAGTTCCATTTCACAAATTCTGATATGTTTTGTTTCCATTTTCATTTAGTTTTATGTAATTTCTAATTTCCTTTGTGATTTCTTCTTTGATTCATGGGTTATTTAGAAGTGTCTTATATAGCTTGCCAGTATTTTAGGCCTACTAAATATATTCTTTATTGATTTCAATTTAATTAGATTGTAGTTAGAGAACATACATTGTATGATTTGCATGCTATATAATTTCTTCCCACTTGTTTTATGACCCAGTATATGGTCTATTTTGGTAAATGGTCCTTGAACACTTGTAAAGAATGTGTATTCTGCTTTTGTTGGTTGGAATGTTCTGTGAATGTCAGTTAGGTCAAGTTTGTTGTTAGTGTTGTTCAGTCCTTTATATCTTTACTGCTTTTCTGGATACTTGTCTGTTACTTGTTGAGAGAGAAGTAAGAGAGTGTCTTGTGGCTTTAGTTAGTTGATTTTGGTTATGTAAGTTCTGTTTTCTGTTTTGAAGCTCTGTTCTATGTAAAAATTAAATTTAGGATTATATGTTGCCTTGAGGAATGGAACTCTTTATCATTATGAGGTGCCCCTCTTTTTGCCTGGAATCTACTTTTATCCTGAAATCTACTTTGTCTGATGTTACCATTACGACCGTAGCTTTCCATAATTAGTGTTAGTAAAGGATGTATCCTTTTCCTTTGCTTAACTTTTAAGCTGTCTATGCCTCTACATTCAAAGACATTTTCTTGAAGACAGATGTAGGTGGGGCTTGCCTTTTTATCCAATCCAATAATATTAGTTTTCTCTTTGAGGTGTTGAGAACATTTTCATTAAATGCAGTTATCATTGTTAGTATATTTAAATCTACGATCTTACTTCCAGTTTTCTATTGTTCCTTCTGTTCTTTCTCTCTTCTTTCTGTCTTTTTGAGCCATCTTTTGGATCAGTTGAGTGTTTTCCTTTTTAGCGATTGGTGTAGGGTTTACAGTACGCATCTTTGGGGGCACCTGGGTGGCTCAGTTGGTTGACTGTCCAACTCTTGATCTCAGCTCAAGTCAGGATCTCATGGTTCAAGAGTTCTGCCCTGACAGTGCAGAGCCTGCTTGGAATTCTCTCTCTCTCTCTCTCTCTCTCTCTCTCCCCCCCCCCATCTCTGCCCCTACCCCGCTCATGCTGTCTCTCAAAATAAATAAGTGAACTTTAAAAAAAAAAAAGGAAGTTAAAACAACTTTAAAAAATTGTTTTAAAAAAATACACATCTTTGTGTAACCCACTGTTACCTGTTATAACTGTCATATAAGTTATTACCTTACATAATGGTTACCTGCAAGTATACTGCTAGACAAAGTAGCCAAGAGTTGATTGGACACAAAAGATCACAGGTCAAATAGAAAAATTCTCACATCACACAATTCGCTGAATCAATTAAGCACACACAGTGAGAAGCAAGGATTGAGGTAAATTAACACGTTTTAAGGAGGGTGCAGGCAAGCTGGCATGCACAGGCCCCAAATCCTGGGGGACGGGGTATTCATCTCTCACCCCTGCCTGCTACATCAGCCCTCCTCAGCTTTGAAACGTGAGGAAGATGGCCCACCAACAGAAAATGTCTCAGGCCAGCAATACGTATTTGCTGTCTGCGAGAGACACTGAGACGCGTGCAGGTGGCCTTGGCTGCAGCTTTGACCGTGTGCTTGCTGAACATCTGTGGATTTTGTGTGTTTCTTCGGCAAAGAACACGCCGGACCTGAACAGGTGTCATCAGCGTGTGGCTTAACTCTGTCTGCCTGTTGTACTGAGTGTTTGGTGCTTCCTGGTCTTATATTTAGTTTAATATTTAGTATATCATGAATGTTCAGGGTCTGGGGTCTCGTGCATGTTTAATGACTTGTGAATCCTTTGGTCCTCTCCTCCATCTCCATTCATGCTCAGCATGCGTCCATTCTACACGTCCGTGTCATCGACTTCAAGCATCCCCTTTTTTTCTTCCTTGTTTCTGTGTCTGAATGAAATACTCTCAAGTGATAGAGAAACGTACTGTATGTCACCTGATGTCTTATGTGAGGCCCTCACAGCCGCGTTCTTCTCTTCTTAGTGACTTCCCATTCCATCTGGCAAAGGATTGAACTCCTGCAGAACCCTCTGTGGTATGTGGTGATTACCTCCCCGGCCACATGCCTGCCTTCTCTTGCCCTTCCTGTGCTTTCACCGTCCTGACCTCTCCATTCACTGAATAGGCTGTGCTTAGGGCTGCTTTTCTCCTACCTCAGGACCTTTGCTTCTCCTAGTCTCTCCCAGAATGTTCTTCTCCCGTCTCTTTGCATGGCACAGTTCATTCCATCCTGCAGATTCCAGAGACACTTGCTTTTCCTCTTGTCTGAAATAGTCTGTGAGAATAAGAGGCGGTAGCTGTGTCTCTAGCTTCACCTACCACCTGACAGGAAGTAGCCTTAGGTGGTAAGTAGCCCCACATTAAATATCTGTCGGATAGGTGAGGGTAGAGTGCATTATCATTCTCAGTGCAGTGCTGGGCTTAAAATGCAAACGATTTTTTAAGATTTTTGTACAAGTATGTATCAACAAAATTGGTCCGTGGTTTCTGTGTCGAATTCATTACTGTGGTTTTTTTTTTTTTTTAACTTTGTATTTTGAAATATTTCTGGTTTCACCAATAATTGCAAAAGTAGGACAGAGAGGTCCTGTGTTCCTCGTGTAGTTTCCCACCGTGGTTCTGTCTTCTGTAACTCCAGTACGATATCACGACCAGAAAGTCTACATTGGTAACTGCATAGTTCGCTTGACATGCATTTGGTGACATTTGTTTTATGGCTCAGGATGGGGCCTGCCTTGGTTTAGGTTCTGTGGACCTTTGAAAGGAATGTGTATTCTCGCATTTCTTGGAGTGGATGAGATCCTGTTGGCTGATGGTGGTGTTGAGTTCTTCCGTATCCTTGCTGGTTTCCTGTCTAGTTATTCTGTCAACTGTGGAGAGATGGGCGTGGAAGTCTTCAGCTGTAATTGTGGCTCGGTCACTTCTCCTTGTCTCCCACTTGGTTCTTCGGTGTTTTGCAGCTGTGTTGTTTCATATTCATACAAACCGAGGATGTTCATATCTTGATGATTGGCACGATTATGTAATTTTATCATTATTTATTATTTATTTATGGTTATTTTATTTTTATGTAATGTCTGTGTTCCTTCTGATTTTCTTTCCTCTGTAGTCTGTTTTTTCTAATATCAGTACAGCCACACCTGCTTTCTTTTGATTCATGTTTGCATGGCATATCTTTTTCCATCCTCTTACTGTTGAAGCCGCCTTTATCTCTATATTTTAAATGAGTTACTTGTAGACAGCATATATTTGGGTCCTTTCTCTCCCCCCCCCCTCCCCCCCCCCTTAATCCACTCTGCAAGTCTGGCTTTTCAGTGATGTATTTATATGCTATATATTTAATATAATTATTGATACGTTATGTTAGTAAGTTTGCCATTTTATTTCTAGTTTCCCCCTTTTTTTGTTGTTGATCCTCTGTTTTCTTTTTCCTGCCATTCTGTGGATTACTTGGACATTTTCTTAGAATTCCATTTTGATTTGTCTATAGCATTTTTGAGTGTATCTCTTTGTTATAGGTTTGTTAGTTGTTATTCTTGGTATCATAATTTATAAACATGCACACAAGTTATAATGATCTAATACCGTCCTATTTTTTGCCAGTTAGAATAAAGCATGGAAACTTTGTCTCCCTTCACAGGAAGTTCTTTTGTTTATAAAATTCAGCTCTGAAGCTGTCAGGTCATGTTTTTTTGTTTTTTGTTTTTTGTTTTTTTTCTTTTTCTGAGTTTTTGTTTGAATTCCATTTAGTTAACATATGTAATATTAGTTTGCGGAATACAATGTAGTGATTCATCACATATATATAACACCCACTGCTCATCACAAATACCGTTCTTAATACCCATCACCCATTTAGCCCATCCTCCTGCCCACCTCGCCTCCAGCAACCCTCAGTTTGTTCTCTGTGGTTAAGAGTCTGTTTTATGGTTTGCCTGTCTCTTTTTTTTTCTATATTCATCTGTTTCGTTTTTTAAGTTGAACATAGGAGTGAAGTCATATGGTATTTGTCTTTCTCAGATAGACTTATTTCACTAAGAATTTAGTGAATTTACTATATATACCACAACTTTTTTTTTTTTTTTTATTGTCAAATTGGTTTCCATACAACACCCAGGGCTCATCCCAACAGGTGCCCTCCTCAGTGCCCATCACCCACTTTCCCTTCCCTCCCACCCCCCATCAACCCTCAGTTGATTCTCAGTTTTTAAGAGTCTCTTATGCTTTGGCTGTCTCCCTCTCTTTTTTTTCTTCTTCCCCTCCCCCTTGGTCTTCTGTTAAGTTTCTCAGGATCCACATAAGAGTGAAAACATATGGTATCTGTCTTTCTTGGTATGACTAATTTCACTTACCATAACACTCTCCAGTTCCATCCACGTTGCTACAAAAGACCATATTTCATTCTTTCTCATTGCCACGTAGTATTGCATTGTGTATATAAACCACAACTTTTTTTTTTGAGACTTTTTTTTTTTTTTTTTACGTTTACTTATTTTTGACACAGAGAGACAGAGCATGAATGGGGGAGGGTCAGAGAGAGGGAGACACAGAATCTGAAACAGGCTCAAGCCTCTGAGCTGTCAGCACAGAGCCTGATGCGGGGCTTGAACTCACAGACTGCGAGATCATGACCTGAGCCGAAGTCGGCCGCTTAACCGACTGAGCCACCCAGGCACCCCAAACCACAACTTCTTTATCCATTCATCAGTTGGTGGACATTTAGGCTCTTTCCTTAGTCTGCCTATTGTTGATAATGCTGCTGTAAACATTGGGGTGCATATGCCCCTTCAAAGCTGTATTTTTGTATCCTTTGGGTAAATACCTAGTGGTGTAATTGCTAGCTCAAAGTAGTTCTATTTTTAACTTTTTGAGGACCTTCCATACTGTTTTCCAGAGGGTCCACACCCCTTGGCAATCCCACCAACAGTATAAGAAGGTTCCTCTTTCTCTACATGTTCGCCAACATCTCTTTCCGGTGTTGTTGATTTTAGCCATTCTGACAGGTGTGAGGTGGTATCTTATTGTAGTTGTGATTTGTATTTCCCTGATGGTGAGTGTTGTTGAGGATTTTTACATGTGTATGTTGGCCATCTGGATGTCTTCTTTGGAAAAATGTTCATGTTTTCTGTCCATTTCTTAACTGAATTAGTTTTTCAGTGTTGAGTTTGATAACTTCTTTATAGATTTTGGATACTAACCCTTTAGCAGATATGTCATTTGGAAATGTCTTCTCCTGTTCCAACGTTGCCTTTTAGTTTTGTTGATTGTTTCCTCCGCTGTGCAGAAGCTTTTTATCTTAATGAGGTCCCAATAGTTCATTTTTGCTTAAGTTTCCCTTGTCTCTAGAGATGTATCTAGTAAGAAGTTGCTGTGGCCAATATCAAAGAGGTTGCCGCCTGTGTTCTCCTTTAGGATTTTGATGGTTTCCTGTCTCACATTTAGGTCTTTCATCAATTTTGAATTTATTTTTGTGTATAGTGTTAAGAAAGTGGTCCAGTTTCATTCTTCTCTGTGTCACCATTCAGTTTTCCCAACACCATTTGTTGACGAGACTGTCTTTTTTCCACTGGTTATTCTTTCCTACTTTGTCAAAGATTGGCTGGCCATATAGTTGTGGGTGCATTTCTGGGTTTTCTGTTCTGTTCTTTTGATCTATGTGTTTGTTTTTGTTCCAGAACCAGACTGTCTTGATCACTACAGCTTTGTAATATAACTTGAAATCCAGAATTGTGATGCGTCCGGCTTTCCTTTTCTTCTTCAGGATTGTTTTGGCTTTTTGGGGTCTTTTGTAGCTCCGTGTAAATTTCAAGATTGTTTGTTCTAGCTCTGTAAAAACTTCTGGTTGTATTTCATAGGGATTGCATTAAATGTGTAGATTGCTTTAGGTAGTACAGACATTTTAACAATATTTGCTCTTCTTCATGAGCATGGAATGTTTTTCCATGTCTTTTTTTAAGTTATTTTTGGGAGAGCGCAAGCAGGGGAGGGTCAGAGAGGGGGACAGAAGATCTGAAGCAGGCTGTGCGCTGACAAGCTGACAGCAGCGAGCCCAGTGTGGGGCTCAAACTCACAAACCGTGAGATCATGACCTGAGCCGAAGTCAGGTCAACCGACTGAGCCACCCAGATGCCCTGGAATGTTTTTCCAGTTCTTTGTGTCATCTTCAGCTGCTTTCATAAGTGTTGTATAGTTTTTAGAATACAGTTCTTTTACCTCTTTGGTTAGGTTTATTCTAGATATCTTATGGTTTTTGGTGCAATTGTAAATGGGATGGATTCCTTGATTCCTCTTTCTGCTATTTCATTATTGCTGTACAGAAATGCAACAGATGTCTGTATGTTGATTTTATATCCTGTTACTTTGTTGAATTCATGTATCAGTTCTAGCAATTTTTTTTGGTGAAGTCTTTCAGGGTTTCCACATAGAGTCTGTGGAGAGTGAAAGTTTTACACAGATGTCTGTAAAGAGTGAAAGTTTGACGACTTCTTTGCTGATTTAGAAGCTTTTATTTCTTTTTGTTGCTGGATTGCTACGGCAAGGCCTTCCAGTACTATGTTAAGTAGTATTGTTGAGAGTGGACATTCCTTTTTTGTTCCTGAGCATAGAGGAAAAGCTCTCAGTTGTTCCCCATTGAGGATGATATTATTGTGGGTCTTTCATATATAGCCTTTATGATGTTGGGATATGTTCCCTCTGCCCTTACTTTGTTGAAGATTTTTATCAAGAATGATGCTGTACTTTGTCAACTGCTTTTTCTGCATCTATTGACAGGATCATATGGTTCTTATCCTTTCTTTTATTAATGTGGTGTATCATGTTGATTGATTTGTGAATACTGAGCCACCCCTGGATAAATCTCACTTGAATGTGGTGATTGATTCTTTTAATGGACTGTTGGATTCGATTTGTTAGCATTCTGTTGAGAATTTTGCATCCACGTTCATCAGGAATATTGGCCTGTAGTTCTTTTTAGTGGGGTCTTTGTCTGGTTTTGGAATCAAAGTAATGCTGGCCTCTTAGAATCAGTTTGGAAGTTTTCCTTCCATTACTATTTTTGGAAAAGTTTGAGAAGAATAGGTATTAACTCTTCTTTAAATGTTTGGTAGAATTTCCCTGGGAAGCCCTCTGGCCTTGGACTTTTGTTTGTTGGGATATTTTTGAGTACTAATTCACTTTCTTTGCTGGTTATTGGTCTACCCAACTTTTCTATTCCTGTTTCAGTTCTGGTAGTTTGTATGTTTCTCCGGATTTATCCATTCCTTCCAGATTGCCCCATTTGTTGGCATATATTTTTTTCATGATATTCTCTTATAATTGTTTTTATTTCTTTGATGTTGGTTGTGGTTTCTCTTCTCTCATTTGTGATTTTACTTATTTGGGTCCTTTCTGTTTCCTTTTGGATAAGTCTTGCTAGGGGTTTATCAGATTTATTAACTCTTTCCAAGGACCAGCCCTGGTTTTATTGATCTGTTCTACTGTTTATGTTTGTGTGTTTCTAAATCATTTATTTCTATTCTCATATCTATTATTTCCCTCCTTCTGCTGGCTTCAGGCTTCATTTGCTCTTCCTTTTCTAGCTTCTTTAGGTGTAGTGTTAGGTTGTGTATTCCTTCTTGACCAGGCCTGTATTGCTATATACTTCCCACTTATGACCACTTTTGCTGCATCCCAAAGGTTTTGGACCACTGTGGTTTTTTTTTTTTTTTTTTTTAATATGAAATTTATTGTCAAATTGGTTTCCATACAACACCCAGTGCTCATCCCAACAGGTGCCCTCCTCAATACCCATCACCCTCCCTCCTCTCCTTCCCCTCCCTCCTACCGCCCATCAACCCTCAGTTCTCAGTTTTTAAGAGTCTCTTATGGTTTGGCTCCCTCCCTCTCTAACTTTTTTTTTCTTCCCCTCCCCCCATGGTTTTCTGTCAAGTTTCTCAGGATCCACATAAGAGTGAAAACATATGGTATCTGTCTTTCTCTGTATGACTTATTGCACTTAGTATAACACTCTCCAGTTCAATCCATGTTGCTACAAAAGACCATATTTCATTCCTTCTCATTGCCACATTGAATTCCATTGTGTATATAAACCACAATTTCTTTATCCATTCATCAGTTGATGGACATTTAGGATCTTCTCATAATTTGGCTATTGTTGAAAGTGCTGCTATAAACATTGGGGTACAAGTGCCCCTATGCATCAGCACTCCTGTATCCCTTGGGTAAATTCCTAGCAGTGCTATTGCTGAGTCATAGGGTAGATCTATTTTTGATTTTTGGAGGAATCTCCACACTGTTTTCCAGAGCGGCTGCACCAGTTTGCATTCCCACCAACAGTGCAAGAGGGTTCCTGTTTCTCCACATCCACACCAGCATCTGTTGTTTCCTGAGTTGTTCATTTTAGCCAATCTGACCAGCGTGAGGTGATATCTGAGTGTGGTTTTGATTTGTATTTCCCTGATGAGGAGTGATGTTGAGCATCTTTTCATGTGCCTGTTGGCCATCTGGATGTCTTCTTTAGAAAAGTGTCTATTCACGTCTTCTGCCCGTTTCTTCACTGGATTATTTGTTTTTCAGGTGTGGAGTTTGGTGAGCTCTTTATAGATTTTGGATTCTAGCCCTTTGTTCTATATATCATTTGCAAATATCTTGTCCCATTCTGTTGGTTGCCTTTTAGTTTTGTTGATTGTGTCCTTTGCAGTGCAGAAGCTTTTTCTCTTCATGAGGTCCCAGTAGTTCATTTTTGTTTTCAATTCCCTTGCCTTTGGAGATGTGTCAAGTAAGAAATTGCTGTGGCTGAGGTCAGAGAGGTTTTTTCCTGCTTTCTCCTCTAGGGTTTTGATGGTTTCCTGTCTCACATTCAGGTCCTTTATCCATTTTGGTTTTATGTTGTGAATGGTGTAAGAAAGTGGTCTAGTTTCATTCTTCTGCATGTTGCTGTCTAGTTCTCCCAGCACCATTGTGTTTTCATTATCGTTTGTTGTTATGTGCTTTAAAAATTTTCTTTTTTAATTTCCTGCTTGACCCACCATTCTTTAGTAGGATGTTCTTTAACCTCTGGGTATTTGTGGTCTTTCCAAATTTTTTCTTCTGGTTGACTTCAAGTTTTGTAGTATTTTGGTATGAAAATTTACATGGTATGATCTCAATCTTTTTGTACTTGTTGAGTCCTGATTTATAATCTGTTCTGGAGGATGTCCCATATGCACTTGAAAAGAATGTGTATTCTGCTGCTTTAGGAAGAGATGTTCTGAATATATCCGTTAAGTCCAACTGGTCCAGTGTGTCATTCAAAGCTATTGTTTCCTTGTTGAATTTCTGCTTAGATAATCTGTCCATTGCCATAAGTTGGGTTTAAAGTTCCCTACTATTAACGTTTATTATCAATGAGTTCTTTTTGTTTGCTATTGTTTTCATATATTGGTGATTCAAGGTGGGGGCATAAATATTTACAATTGTTAGGTCTTCTTGTTGGATATGATACATTGTCCTTCTTCATGTCTTGTTACAGTCTTTGGTTTAAAGTCTAGTTTGTCTGATATTAAGTATTGCTACTCTGGTGTTCTTGTGATGGTTGTTGGCATGATAGATGGTTCTCCATCCCTTCACGTTCAATCTGCAGGTGGCTTTACATCTAAAATGTGACTCTTGGAGGCAACATATGATGGATTTTGTTCTTTTTTATCCATTCTGATATGCTGTGTCTTTTGATTATATCATTTAGTCCATTTACATTCAGAGTGATTATTGATAGATGTGAATTTAGTGCCATTTTATTATTTGTTTTGTTGTTGTCTCTGGAGATTTTCTTTGTTCCTTTCTAGTCTTTGTCCCTTTTGGTACTCCTTTTCCACTCAAAGAGTCCCCTTTATATTTCTTGATGGGCTGGCTTGGTGGTCACAAACTCCTTTCATTTTTGTTTGTCTGAGAAACTCCTCATCTTTCCTTCTATTGTGAATCACATCTTTGCTGGATAGAATATTCTTGGCTGCATATTTTTGCCATTCGGCACATTGAATGTATCATGTCAGTCCCTTCTGGACTGTCAAGTTTCTGTGGAGATATTTGCTGCTAACCTGCTTTGTCTTCCCTTGTAGGTTAGGATTTCTTTTCCCTTGTTGCTTTCAGGATTCTTTCCTTATCTCTGTATTTTCCATATTTTACTATGATATGCCTTAGTGTTGGCTAGCTTTTGTTGATTTGGATGGGAATTCTCTGTGCCTCTTGGATTTGGATGTCTGTTTCCTTCCCCAGATTAGGGAAGTTCTTAGCTTTAATTTCCTCAAATAAACCTTTTGCCCCCTTTTCCCTCTCTTCCTCGGGAACTCCTATCAAACAAATGTTATTATGCCTTATGAAGTCACTGAATTCCCTAAGTCTGTATTCATGATCCCATATTGTTCTTTCATTTGTTTTCAGTTTCATTATTTAACATAATTTTTATCTTCTATGTCATTTATTCATTCCTTTATTTCCTCCATCCTTGTTGTCATTGCATTCAGTCAGTTTCACATCTTGGTTATGGCATTTTTCATTTTGTTCTGACTACTTTTAGTTAATTTATCTCTGCTGTAAGGGACTCCCTGTGTCTTCTATGCTTTTTTCGAGCCCAGTTAGTATTCTTATGATTGTTGCTTTAAATTCTGGATCAGGCACTTTACTTACATCTGTTTTGATTAGATCCCTGGTCATGACCTTTTCTTGTTCTTTCTTTAGGGATGGATTCCTTCATCTTGGCATTATGTCTAGGTCTCTATCTTCTTCTGTGTGTTAGGAAAGCCTATTATGTTTTCTGCTGCTGAGACTAATGGCTTTATGAAGAAGAGGTCATATACTGTCCAGGGCCTGGCACTTCAGGAAGTGTCTCTGGTGTATGCTGTGTGCACTCTGCTGCTGTGTTTTGGCTGCCCTTTATCTTGGGTCGTTTCTTTGCAGAGTTTCTCCTTGCCGGCAGTGGAGAGAGTTTGGACCTTGTCCAGAATGTGGTGAGTTTAACTCGGTGTGCTCTGGTCTGTTTGTTAACAGAGACCTCATGCTATTTCCATTAGAGCTGAAGCTTTGTATAACTCCGTAGTCCATCGATGTGCATGCAGGGGGGTTGTGCTGGTCTTCTGGGGGAGTGGCCTGCTGCTCTGGTTCTCAGGCCCACTGCCTAGAAAAGCAGCACCTGCAGAGCACAGTGGGGCAGGCCTTGGTGCAGGTGGTTTAGGCTGCCCCTGTTGGCGCTCTGCTTCTTACTGAGGTTAGTTTATGTTGAGGTGCAGGAGAGAGAAATGGCTCTCTGTCCCTCTCCCCCTCGCCCTCTGTCTCCCTCTCTCTCTCTTGCCTCTCTCTGTGACCAGGGATCCCTCCACTCTGCAGCACCCACAGTCCGTTGCTCCCTCAAATCACGTCTCCATTCCTCTTGTCTCCAGAGAGGGGAGTTCACACCTGCAATTGTCCAGGAAGCCCTTCTAGGAGAGTGAACAATCTCCCCTTTTGTGTCTTAGGTGTCCCTCAGATCTTTGCTTCGCCTCGTCTGTGTCTGGGCTGTCTGGGGTACACCTGTGTTCTATCCCAGCTAGGCCAGCTGAGTTTTAAAACTCCAGACTTTAGGGACTTGGTGTGGCTCGGATCCATGTTGGTCCCAGGGGGATGGTCTCACTGCACTGAGACTAATGCAGTTTTGTCCATGAAGGGCAATCGCACCAAAGTGAGGGGTACGGATTTTGGAGTAAAGCACGGCAAAGAGCCAATGTTCAAGGTACCTACCCTCAGCAGGTGTCTCTGCACTTATGCTGAGAGGCGGGGAAGGGTAATGGCACCCCCGGCTCTTTGGTCCCTGGAGAGGCCACTTCTTCCAGTTACACTCCAAGAAGGGAGTTCTGTCTCTTCGAGTGCATCCTAGGGAATCCTCAGATTGCGCCATCTGCTCCCAGGCTATCTACTCTCCTCCTCCACAGGAGCACAGCAGTGCTCACTGGGTTCCACACTGGTCACGTTGCAGACCTCTAAAACTTCCATCTTTGAGTCCCACTGGCTGTAAAAAAAAATCAGCCCCTCTCATTTTCCCAGTCAGTGTCTTTGGAGAATTGTTTTCCTTGTGTGATCCCCATGTGACCTCTCTCTCTCTCTCTCCCTCTCCCTCTCCCTCTCCCTCTCCCTCTCCCTCTCCCTCTCCCTCTCCCCCTCCCCCTCCCCCTCCCTCCCTCCCCCTCCCCCTCCCTCCCTCTCCCTCTCCCTCCCTCTCCCTCTCCCTCCCTCTCCCTCCCTCTCCCTCTCCCTCCCTCTCCCTCCCTCTCCGTCTCCCTGTGTTTTTGTTTTTTGTTTTTTTATTCGTGGTAAGATAGTCATGGGTGTGAGGGAGGAATACCAGAGAGGTGAAGTGCCATTTGCATTACATCACATTAAGACCTATGAAGAGCAATCAACATGCTCTGTCACTGAGCCTTGACCTTGACTGTGTAGCTGAGGTTTATCAGGTTTCTCTTGTATAATGTTCCTTTCTCCCTATTTCTGTACTTCACTCTTTGGAAAGGAGGTCATGAAGCTCGTCCAGCGCTGGAAGGATGCCGAATTCAGCTCTGACTACTTGAGGGCACAGTATCTACATACATTATTTGCAAGTTTTCTCTATGGGAGATTGATCTCTTCATTTATTTTTTTTTATCGTTTGACAACTTTTAAAATTGCTTCCCTAGTTATTGCCCCTTAAAGCTTTTTTCTGTATTTTAGAAATTTGAATATTTCTAAAATATCATCCAAACCCATCAGTTATCAGAGTGGCACTGTATGAATATTTATTTAAACATATATGGTTATTTCCTCACTTTTCTTCCTAGTTTGTTGTATTTGTGACTTCTGTTTTGTTTGCACTACAATAGCTAGTGTTTCATGATTTTTTCCCCCTCAAATCACCAGCTCTCGGATATTTACCAGTTCTACCAATTTTATCCCATTACGTTAATTCCCTCTAAAAACATCACTAATCATTCCTTTCTCTTTTATTAGGATTTTTTGGTTCGTTTCCTTATTCCTGGATTTCAGGGCTGTTATCCTCTCATCGATTTTCCTTGTGAGAAGTCATGGGCGCCAACCAGAGCTACCCCTGTCTCCTGAGAGTGTCAGGGATAGAAGTGGAAAGTGTTACATGTGGAAGTTTGTGTGCGACTTGGGGCAGTCACTGTCATTCAGTCGGTTGGTTCGTTGGGCACTACTGGGGGCTTGGCCTCAGTGAGCTCCCGGTTTACTGTGGAGGCCAACATAAATCAGCAGTTTAGTGCAACGTTGTGTAAGTTATAACCGATAACAGCGGGCCAGCTCTCGGGTGCTGGGTGATTAGAGCCGGGGCACGTTTGTGCTGAGCCCGAAGTCGTGCAGTTTGCGCGATGGAGCGTGTGGGGCTCCACCAAAGTGTGTACTTGCTTAGTCCTCTTTCCCGAAGGGCACGGGCCCCCACCTGTGCCGTTGCCTGTATGGCTCCCGCTCTCCTGGCAAGAGCAACTTCGGGCAGTGCCTGTGCCTTTTTGGCTGTCTCTTCTGAAGGATCATCTGGGCTCTTGTGACCAGGTGGGACGCCTTTGTCACAGGTGCTCACAGCACCCTGTGCTTCTGAACACCGCTTGTCACAGATGCAGTTTCATGTGATGAGTTGATTAGGGTCTGTCACTGAATCATTGACTCCAGACAGCAGAGATTGTCCTATTTTGTCACCGTTCTATCCCTGCACCCAAATCGGGGAACAGCACATCATAGGTTCTCAGCAAAGGCCTTCATTGAATGAGCAGTGGTCGATGCCAGGTGCATTGGGTTCAAACTCTGAAGTCCCTTATGTCCGTGCCAAAGGGTTTGGACTCTGCCTCGTGTCCTCTGGCGAGCCTTGGAAGAACCTTAAGCAAGGATTTCACATGATTACATTTAATCTAGAAAGATCTCCTTGGAACCATTTATGTGAAAAGCATGATTTAGGACATGTGTGTAAGGCAGTATTCACCAGTAGGTATTTCTTAATTTTGTAGATATTAACCAGTAGTTACTGTTCACAACACTCCCATTTTGGAAATGCCTTTTATAGGCAGTCTTTTAATACGTTTATGTAGATTCTTTCCTATGCTATGCTTAGGAATGGTTTTTAGAGTTTTCACCTGTGGTAAGTCGAATATTGCCTCCACCTACCAGAGGTCCCTGTCTTAATCCCTGAAACCTGTGAATTTTAGGTTGCTACAAAGGGGAAATTAAGGTTGCAGGCGGGATTAAGGTTGTTAATCAGTTTACTTTAGAGAGATTATCCTGGATTATCCAGGTGGGCCCAGAGTAATCATAAGCATCCTTAAATATGGAAGGAGGAGACAGAAGGGGCTCTAAAAGTGACAGCATGAAATGCAAGACAGACTCAACTGGCCCTTGCTAGCTCTGACTCTGGAAGGGTGCCACAGGCCAAGGATTGCCAGGAGCCTCTGGAAGCTGGAAAAGACTGGCCTCCAGGAAGGAATGCAGCCTCACCAACATCTTGATTTTTAGTTCAGTGAGACCCAGCTTGGACTTCTGACCTCCAGAACTATGAGGCAATAAATTTGCGTTGTTTTAAGCCACTAAGTTTGTGGTAATTTGTCACAGCCATAATGGGATACTAACAGAAAACCACTTAACTGTGGTTTATAAAAAGCCTACCGTGTAAGCAATCATGAGAAAGAATACAAAGGAGTCTTTGTAGAAGCAGCAACTGAGATTAACTATGAAATTCTGCTTGGGTCTTTTTGTGTTTGTGTATTTGATGGGTGATAAAAGTGTCCACATATATTGGCTGCTTTTTTAGATTAAAATTCACATTAATGTTTCTTGATCTAAATTGGTCAAAGCAGAAATCATCTTCTTTTTTTATTCTGATGCTGCCCCCACATGATTCACATGTGAATAATTCCTGCTGTGCCAAATAACCATGGCAGTTTGTAGGTTTCGTTGTAAAAATAATTCATTTTGCTCTCCATGGCAGGTTTTGCTTTGAAATGTATTACTCATGTGCTCTGGGAGATTGCTCACATATGTCTCTCTGTCTGTGTCTGCTCTCCTGAGATGCTCTGTGTCTGTTGAAGCACTGGATTTTTATTTTTATTTCACTATAAAACGTTCGATAGTTTTCCATAGCTCCAGTTGAGCCACTTTTTAGCAATTAACATTTTAGAGGGTTTAGTTAGAGAGTATGCCGTGTTGTAAAGCAGTTTAGATGGATGGCAGGGGTAGCAGGCTGGAGCAGGGTCAGCTGCTTGAGTCTTGCACTGGAGGCTGCTGTGGGGGGGGGGGGCGGGTAGGGGAGGAACTGGTTGGGTCCAACTGGGACCTCTCCTTGTTGGTCAGCTTTGCTTTTAGGAGATTCTTGTGATGTTCGGCAGGTCCCCTCATCTCCAAGGGGCCTGAGAACTCTTAAAGTTTATTAGCTTGAGTCCTTTGGGAAGTCGGGGACTGCCACTAATGAAAGGCATGCTTAGAAACGAGTTTTTTTTTTTTAATTTTTTTTAACATTTATTTTTATTTTTTGAGACAGAGAGAGACAGAGCATGAACGGGGGAGGGGCAGAGAGAGAGGGAGACACAGAATCGGAAACAGGCTCCAGGCTCTGAGCCATCAGCCCAGAGCCCGACGTGGGGCTCGAACTCACGGACCGCGAGATCATGACCTGAGCCGAAGTCGGACGCTTAACCGACTGAGCCACCCAGGTGCCCCTAGAAACGAGTTTTTAAGAAAGTTGTTACTGTTTTAATTTCGGGAAACGCCACGTTCGGAGAATGCAGCGCAGCTGCGGCATTTAGGAGTTTTGTTTGGGTCACCCCTTTCCGCCGTGTGGCGTGTGACGAAGTGTACATTTTACCTTTGGGCTCTTCTATTGTGCAGAGCTGCCCCCTGCCCCAAGTCTCTAAGTTTGTGTTTTGAGGAGCAGATCTCTTTTTTGGCCTTAATTTTTTTTTTCCCCCAATGGTAACTCTGCTGTCTCAGGATGGCGATCAGGATTACCTCTCTGAATGTGGGTGTTGTTACCTCCTTAGGACCTGCCCAGAAACCTGTCCCCTACCCCCCTACCCCCCACCCCATAAGTACCTTCATTACTCCCTCCCCATGGCCCGGGCAGGAACCCAGACAACAACACAAGGTGGTTCTACACTGAATTCATTGTTTGGTGTCACCAGGGACTTGATTGCGCAGGACCCTGGACTATCTGCCTAAAACGTTCAGGCTGGAACATGCTCTGGGGGGAGGGATAGGAGAAGCCAAATTTTCCTTAAGATATAAAAGCTATGTGGACAACTTGCCATGTCCTGGTGAGCGCAAAGCCCTACATGTTTTGAGCCTGAAGACGGAAAGCCCCTGTGTATTTTCCTTGGTCTACACAGAAAAGCTCTTTGGGCCTGGTTCAGTTTCCCCAAGAATCCGTTGGCATGGCCCTGCTTCACGAGAACAAGTAAGACTTCGCTTTTGCTTTGCCTGTGGGTGGCACATGGGACTTACCTTGAGATTTTTACATTATGCCCCACGTGGAATGGGAGGACAGCAGAGTAGCTGAGTATCCGTTGTGGGTGGGACCCTTCGCTGTCACCTCCACGCTGCATGAGATCAAGGGTCTCAGTGGACTTTGCCTCCTGAGCAAAGAGTCTGCGGAGTCAGCCTGTTCTCCAGCCTGGGCACCAACCTCGGGAAATTAGACTCCGGTGGGCTGCTACTTCTGTCTGGAAGGTAGAGGTTAGGGATGTGCTAAGTAGCCTACGGCACACAGGACGGCCGCCACAACAAAGTCAGTAGCAGCCACGTCGCTCTGGAGTCCGGCTCGCTTTCCTCCAGAGTTCTGACTACTGCTGTCCTCGTTCTTGGTGACTTCAGTGTTCGTGTGGATGGCCATTTGGCACCTCACCCGTCTTCTGTTCCGTTCCGTCCCTACACACACCTGACGTCCCCATCTGTGGACACGTTTCCAAGCTTGTCTCCCTTATAAGTGCACTGTCTTCAC
The DNA here is from genome assembly GCF_018350155.1 of Leopardus geoffroyi. Lineage (NCBI taxonomy): Eukaryota > Metazoa > Chordata > Mammalia > Carnivora > Felidae > Leopardus > Leopardus geoffroyi. The sequence goes on from NC_059333.1 coordinate 149,902,078, forward strand.
GGCCTGGCTCCGAGCCGCCCCCTCACTGATTTTCCATCTTAGCCATAGTAGTTACCTCAGAAGTTCTCAGATGTCTAGGCCACTGATCCAGCCAGCCTCACTATCTGCCAGCCTCTCTGTGTCGTCCCTTCCCTTCCTCAGCTCCATCTCCTGCCTTTGAAAGCACCCAGATTCCCTCACCCCCTTCCCTGTCCCTTACTCCCCCGTCAGACCTACCACTTTGTTGAAGCCCAGCTGTCCTCTTGTTCTTCACTGGCAGCTGATAAGTTAAAATCTCCTGGAGGAAAACATACAGTTATACCAACTGGTTTCTCTGTATTTTTTTTTTAATTGTTCATGTTTGTTTATTTTTGAGAGAGGGAGAGAGAGAGAGAGAGAGGGAGGGAGGGAGGGAGGGGCAGAAAGAGAGGAAGACACAAAATCGGAAGCAGGCTCCAGGCTCCGAGCTGTCAGCACAGAGCCCGACGCGGGGCTCGAACCCGTGAACCGTGAGATGGTGACCCGAGCCGAAGTCGGACGCTCAACCGACTGCACCCCCCAGGCGCCCCCCAACTGGTTTCTCTTTGAGTTAACTGACTGTGTCTCAACTGGAAATCTGTGCTGGGAGTCCACGGGCGCTTCACGTGTGGTTTCCCAGTTGAACACCTTCCGTGGGGTAACATCCCGTGGAAAATAAACCCAAACCTCTTCACCCGGACTTCCAGCGGCCCAGCCCATCGGCCCCCTGCACCTCGCTGCCCCCATCTCCTCCCACAGGCCCCTTCTCCCGCGTACTCCGGGCACAGCGGCGTCCTGTTATTCTGGCTTGTCAACTGGTTTCCACTTGGGACTTCACACGGTTTCCCTTGCCTGGAAAGCTCGCCCCTCTCCGTGGTGTGGCAGGTCCCTCTTGTCATTTAAGTCTGAATCTTACCTCCTCTGGGGGGGCCTCCTCCGGCCCCCGCTCCAACTAAAGGGCTTACTTGCGGTCAGAACACCCAGTTTTATGCCTTGCTGTGGCCCTTGACACTTTGATATTTTTCTTGTTTATTTGTCCACTTTGTGTCTCTGCTCACTGTGATTTCAGCTTCGTGAGGGTAAAGAAGCACCTGGAACGGTGAGGGGCACATCAGTAGTGTTAAATACTTACTGAAGGAATGAAAGAATGAACCCGCGTTGAGGCATTTACTTCTCAGATACATATATTTTTCTGGTTTCAAAATTGTCATTATAGAACAAAATGTTAGATGCTAAAATGTGAAAGAAGGAAATAAAAACCAACTCTCCCCAACTACCTAGGCATAATCCCGTTAACGCTTAGGTATATTGCCTTCCAACCTTGCTTATGTTCCTGTGTAGAAGTATTAATACTGTTTTCTAATTTGCATTTATCACACATATCCTTTCCTTTCTCAAAAACGTGATTCTGTTTCATTGCTTTTAAGCAACCATAGGACATTTAGCTTGTTGGTTTTGTTCTCATTTCCACTAATTGGTAAACTTTGTAAGGACATGAACTATACTGTGTGACTACTAGATTGACAGACCTTATCTCAATATAGCATAAAATAAATACCCATATTCTTGGAATGAGTGAATTTTATTTTTGTAGGTGGCTATTGATTAAAAACATTCACATATTTCTACCTTTATGCATATTCTTAGTCTTCAGGAGAAATTTTCTGAAGGTAGAATTTCCAAAAGAGGTATATCAATTTATATTCCTTAGAACAATTCATAAAATTGCCTGTTTTCTAGATTCATGCCAATAGTCATAATAAATGTCCCCACGTGCATATATAAGTCTTTGCTGTGTACGTCCATGTTTTACAAGCAGATCTTCTCATCATTGCCATTTGCAATTCTCTGAATACCAATAAAGTTTTCTGTGAAGACGTTTACTGGAAATTTTATTTACTCTTCTGTCAATTGCCTATTTATGGCCATTATTTTGTGCACATGTTTGTCATTTTCTCACTGACTTATAGAACTCTTTACATATCAAACTTACCGTATATGATTCCAATATTTTGGTTTTTTCTTTAACATTTATTTTTGAGAGAGAGAGGCAGAGCGTGAGTCGGGAAGGGGCACAGGGAGAGGGGGACAGAGCATCCTGAAGCAGACTCGAGGCTCTGAGCTGTCAGCACAGAGTTCGATGCGGGGCTTGAACCCATGAACTGTGAGATCATGACTTGAGCCAACGTCGGACACTTAACCGACTGAGCCATCCAGGCACCCCAGCAATATTTTCTTAGTTTTTCATTTGATTTTTTGCTACATTTATGTTGATTTTAGACATTTTAATTAATTTTTAAGTCCTATATGCATTCTTTAATATTTGGTCTTTGATGTTAGTCTTCTTTTTTAATTTTTTTTAATGTTTATTTATTTTTATGAGAGAGAGAGACAGGGTGTGAGTAGGGGAGGGGCAGAGAGAGAGGGAGGCACAGAATCTGAAGCAGGCTCCAGGCTCTGGGCTGTCAGCCCAGAGCCCGACGCGGGGCTCGAACTCATGAACTGTGAGATCATGACCTGAGGCGAAGTGGGGCGCTTAACCGGCAGAGCCACCCAGGTGCCCCTGATGTTAGTGTATAAAATGCTTTTCCTACTCCTCATTTGAAAAGTACCTCTTTTTCTTATAGTTGTGGTTTTATTTTTTAACACTGAACTTTCAAATCTACTTAAAATTTGCTGTGGATTGTGCCTTGAAGTAAATATCTAGATTTGGTTTTCCCTAATATTTAATTTATTTAAAATACACATAGGGTGTTTAGTATATACCAGTCGCTATTCTCGGTGCTAACTTGTGATCTTCATGGCAACCTTATGAGGTAGTTTTCCTTCTCCCCTCCTTTCCCATTTTACAGATGAAGCATGCAGAGGCATGGGGAGGTTAGTAACTTGCCAAGGTCAAGGCTGTTAAGAGTTGGTAGTATCTTGACCCAGAGTCTATACTGTTAACCACTGTGGTCTGCTACCTTTACTCTTGTTAAATACTCTGCTCTGCACAGTTCTGTAAAGGGCCCATCCGTTCCCACTGTTTGGAAAAAGCACTTTTAAAATGATGTGAAGTCGGGGCGCCTGGGTGGCTCAGTCAGTGAGCATCCAACTTCGGCTCAGGTCATGATCTCGGGGTTCGTGAGTTCAAGCCCCACATCAGGCTCTGTGCTGACAGCTCAGAGCCAGGAGACTGCTTCGGATTCTGTGTCTCCCTCTCCCTCTTGCCCCTCCCCAGCTCACTTTCTCTCTGACTCTCTCAAAAATAAACAAACATTAAAACATTTTTTAAAAATGATGCGAAAGCATATACATGTTTAGGTCTCTTCCCAAGCTAGCTTCCTTGCCTGCTTGGTTGATTTGACGTCTACTCTGGTGAAATTTCCACCCACACTTCTAAATAATGTTTTTAATTTCAGCTTTTCCTCATTCTTCTTCTTTAGATGTTTTAGTACTTCTGCACATTTTGACCAGAACCTTACTTCTAGAAAAGTGAAGACCTCGGTCTTCTCTATTAAGGTTTGTTTCGTTTCCATAAATTACTTGATTTATTGTGAGGAATAATGTATAGACTTCGTCGTTACAAGGAATTTTCCCCAGTGCGATGACACAGCTCTGCAGGCCGCTGTAGGTCAAGTCCTCATTGGGTATGTGAGACTGTGGAGTGGACGGGAGCACAATGCTGGGGACAGAGTAGATGCTTAGTAAATGTATGTTATAAACTTAGGAGGATAATGTGTCGGTTTCCACATTTTTTTTCCCCCTGATTTTCATTTGTATCCTCTCTGTCAGACTTGTGTACTTAGCAAGCACTAATGATTTTAGTCAAGTGAGATGAGGCTTTGAAATCCCTCCCCTTACCTGGGCCGATTTCTGTTGGGGGAGAGGAAGATGCTGACTTTCCAGTGTTAACCTTTCCTCCTCCCTTGCTGTTACCATCATTATTGGGATGGGTCAAGAGAGGTGCCAAGACCCCTGGCCGCTCTACAAGGACTTTCAAAGGGTTTATTTTCACAGAACTTTCTTCCTTGGAGCCAAGGTGATTAGGGACTACTCGGAAAAAGCCCAACAATACAAACCCATTCCCCTTCCTCCCTCCCTCCCTCCCTCCTTCCCTTCCTGACATATTTGTGTATTCAACTAAAATATCTTGCAGTAATGACATTGGTTATGATAATCTGGAGAAAATAAAGCTAAATTTAATGCAATTGTCTGTTTTATCCCCCAGAACCCTGTTACTACAGGTGAGAGATTGACAGATCTGAAACAGGAAATCAATTCATTAGATTTTTGTTCTCTAATCCCTGGTTTTGATCATTTTAGCTAAATGAAATATGTTTAAATTTAAGAGAATGTATACATCACTTACATCATGTACTTGAAAATTAAGGCAAACCCATTGTTATAAGAGTTCTTAATGATCACTAACCATACTCACTGGCTTGGATGATCCTTTGACTATAATGAACTCACTTCTGATGGGGACGGAAGCATCCATAATATTATATCAAATGCTAGTAATTGAAAACCAGGATGAGCAGGGGGATAGAAAGAATACTGTTGGGTAATGTTTTGTCCTTTTAAAAAAATTTTTTTTTAATGTTTATTTTTGAGAGAGAGAGAGAGAGCGCGTGAGTGTGCGCGCGAGTGGGGGAGGGGCAGAGAGAGAGACACAAATCTCAAGCATCCTCCAGGCTCTGAGCTGTCAGCACAGAGCCTGATGTGGGGCTCAAACCCACGAACAGTGAGATCCTGACCTGAGCTAAAGTTGGACGCTTGACCGACTGAGCCACCCTGGCGCCCCACTTTTGTTCTTTTGACCTTGACATTTTGCTTTTAAGATTTTCACTTGGCCTTTGGTTTTCTACAGTTTTGCTATGATCTGCTTCTGTGTTTTATTTTTAACCTGTTTTGGATTAACTGAGCTTCTTGAATCTGTGGGTTAAGGGTTTTTTTTGCTAATTTAAAATACTTTTTTAATCAGTTGCAGAGAGTACTTGGCTGTTACCTCTCTCAGTATTTCTTCTGCTTTGTTCCTTCCTCCTTTGTTCCTGCTCATTCCCTTTTCATTCTGGGCTCAAATTTTACCTGTTAGATCTTTTGAGTGTCCCACATGTTTACTTACAGTCTTAAACATTGTTTCCATCATTTCTTTCCCTTTCTGTTTAGTTATTTTTTAACCTATCTTCTAGACGACAAAGCATGGGTTTAGTTGAATCTAAATTACGTTTCAAGCCCATCCATGATATTGTTAATATAGATATTTTTAATTGTTCAATTCCAGGATGTCCGTTTGATTTTTTAAGCAGATTACAGCTTTCTGTGACTCTCCCTTTATTCCATCTGTTTTGCCACTGTTTTCTTCATTATTCATAATTATTTTGAAATCCTTCTGTGGTAACTCCAGCATTTTTTTTCCCTCTTAATATTGGTCAAATTTTCTTGCCTGTTTGCATGTCTAGCTTTTTTTTTTTTTTAAAGCACACGCACAAGTAGGGGAGAGGGGCAGAGGAAGAGAGAAAATCTAAAGCTTGGTTGTATGCTCAGCACGGAGCCCTATGCTTAGCACAGAGCCCTTCCCACCACCCTGGGATCGTGACCTGAGCCAAAATTCAAGAGTCGGGCGCTCAACCCACCGAGCCCCCCAGGCGCCTCCGCGTGTCCAGCAATTTTTTGTTGTATACTATCTTAGGTAAACACTATAGAGATTACTGATGATATTATATCTTCTATCAGAGAGAGAGGCCCCACCTGTTTTCTCTTAGACGTTTAGGGGTAGAGTCTGATCAACTTAGTCCAATTAGAGAGTAAGCTGGGTCAGGGCTGTTAAGATTTGGCTCTAATCTGGTACAGTCCAGTTCTTTGGGCTTGGCTTTCCTGGACTTTTGATTAACACGTGGTAGTTGTCGGTCCCCTCAGTCCTGCAAGACCGGGGGAATCAACTCTACCTTTCAGGATGTCCCAGCCTCGTTCTCAAACTTAATGCTCATGTACTTTCAGAATCTGACAAATACCTTAAGGGGGAGACCATGTGAATGCTTGGGATGGAGTCCTTTTCCTGACTAGTCATAGTTGGTTTGTTTGTTTCTTTCTGTTTCCTTTTTTCTTTCCTCTTTTCTTTTCTTTCTTTCTTCAAATGTACTTTTAAATTGAAATGTAATTAATATACAGCATTATATTAGTTGCAGGTGTGCAATATAGTGATTCAAAAATTTTACACATTACTCAGTTGCTTAGCAAGATAAATGTGCTTTTTTTTTAAAGTTTTTATTTAAATTCCAGTTAACAGTGTAATATTAGTTTCAGTTGTACAATATAGTGAATCAACACTTACATACAGGGTGCCTGGGTACTCAGTTGGTTAAGCGTCACTTTGGCTCAGGTCATGATCTCGAGGTTCATGAGTTGGAGCCCCACATCGGGCTCTGTGCTGACAGCTTGGAGCCTGGAGCCTGCTTTGGATTCTGTGTCTCCCTCTCTCTGTGCCCCTCCCCCACTCATGCTCTGTCTCTCTTTCTCTCTCAAAAATAAACAAACCTTAAAAAACAAAGAGCCCTTACAGACAGCCCAGTGCTCTTCATGACAAGTGCCCTCCTTAATCCCCATCACCTGTCTCACCCATCTGCCTACTCCCTTCCCCTCTGGCAACCGTCAGTGTGTTCTCTATAGTTAAGAGTCTGTTTCTTGGTTCGCTCCTCTCTTTTTTTCCCCCTTTGCTCCTTTGTTGCGTTTCTTAAATTCCACATATGAGTGAAATCATATGGTATTTGTCTTTCTCTGACTTACTTTGCTTACCATAAAACTGTCTGGCTCCTTCCATGTTTTTGCAAATAGCAAGATTTCTTCCCCCTCCCTGCCATGGGTGAGTAATACTCCATTGTATATGTATACCACATCTTTTTTTTTTTTTTTTTAAGATGTAGGGTTAGGGCCAGGGTAAAGGTATGTGCCTGGTATCCTGCAGCTCAGAGAGCTCTCTAAAGAATAAAACCTCAGACATCTGCTGGGGGAGAATAGAGTGGCAATCATCTACTGAGCTGACACAAGGAGGGGCTTGGGGCTCTAAATACTCTAAATATTCAGTTATTCCTTCTGTTTTTAATGTCTACCCTCACACCCATTTTCAGAAGTATTACCAATTCTTAAATGTTTGGGTCTTCTCCAGAATAACTAGGCTGCTTCTCAGCTTTTCTTATTGTGTGTTCAGGAACCCATTTTCTCAGATCTAGAGTTAGGGTTAGGGTAAAAGTTTGTGCCTGGCACCTGTAGTTCAGAGACCTCTCCAGCGGTTAGGGGTAGGGGTTAGGGCTGGGGCTATGTTTAGGGTTCACGTGAGGGCCTGTGCCTGGAACCCTGCAGCTCAGAGACCTTTCCAGAGAATAGAACCCCAGACTTCCGCTTGGGAATGTATAGACATGGCTGCCATCCACTGAGCCGAGTCAGGGAGGGGATGGGCTCTAAATATCCTTTAAATAGATATTCACTTGGTCTTCTGTTTTATCTCTGTCTTCATACCCGTTTTCAGAAATACTGCCAATTCTTAAGCTGTTACTTAAATTCCAGGTAGTTAACATACTGTGGAATATTAGGTTAAAGTGTAGAATGCAGTGATTCAACACTTCCATACAATACCTGGTGCTCATCACAGGAAGTGCCTCCTTAATCCCTGCCATCTTTCTCACCCATCCCCTCACCGCCCTCCCCTCTGGGAACCATCATTTTGTTCTCCGTAGTTAAGAGTCTGTTTTTTGCTTTGCCTCTCTATTTCTTTTTATTCCCCCCTTGCTCATTTATTTTGTTGCTTAAGTTACACGTAAAAACCCAAACTACAATGAGATATCACCTTATACCTGTCAGAATGGCTAAAATAAACAACACAAGAAATTACAGGTGTTCGCGAGGATGTGGAGAAAGGGGAACCCTCTCACACTACTGGTGGGAATGCAAACTGCTGCAGCCACTCTGGAAAACAGTATGGAGATTCCTTATAAAGCAAAAAAAAAAAAAAAAAAAAACAACAACAACAACAACAAAAAAAAACAACCTACCCTATAATCCAGCAGTTGATTTACTAGGTATTTTCCCAAAGAGTACAAAAGAGTACTAATTCAAAGACATACAAGTATCCTGATATTTATAGCAGCGTTATCTACAGTAGCCAAAGTGTAGAAACAGCCCAAGTGTCCACCAACTAATGAATGGATAAAGAAGTGGTATGTGTGTATACACACACACACACACACACACACACACACACACACAATGGAATATTACTCAGCCATAAAAAAGAATGAAATCTTGCCATTTTCAATAATGTGGATGGAGCCAGAGAGTATTATACTAAATGAAATAAGTCAGAGAAAGAGAAATACCATATAATTTCACTTGTATGTGGAATGTACCATATTTTCTTTATTCACTCACCTATAGATAGATATTTGGGTTGCTTTCATATCTTGGCTATTGTAAATAATGCTGCAGTAAACATAGGGGTGCACATATCTTTTGAATTGTTTGTTTGTTTCCTCTGGGTAAATTCCCAGTACTGGAATTAGTGGATCATATGGTAATTCAGTTTTTAATTTTTTGAGGAACCTTCATACTGTTTTCTATAATGGCTGCACCAATTTGCATTCCTGCCACCAGTGCGCAAGAGGCTTCCTTTTTCTCTATGTCCTTCTCAACACTTGCTGTTTCTTGTCTTTTTGATTTTAGCCATTCTGACATATGTGAGGCAGTAGCTTATCGTGGTTTTGATTTGCATTTCCCTGATGATGAGTGATGTTGAGCATCTTTTCGTTTGTCTGCCCTCCATGTGTATGTCCTCTTTGGAAAAATGTCTGTTCAGGTCTTCTGCCCATTTTTTAAAATGAAAAATTTTTGATGTTTTTTTTTTAATGGTTTGGATATTAACCACTCATTGGATATATCATCACAAGTATCTTCTCCCATTCAGTAGGTTACCTTCTTTGATTTTTTTTTTTTTGATGGTTTCCCTTGCTATGTAAAACTTTTTATTTGGTGCATTTTTAATACCTTATTTTCACTTTTGCTTCCCTTGCCTCAGAAGACACATCTAGAAAAATGTTGCTAAGGCTGATGTCAAAGCAATTACTGGCTATGTTTCCTTCTAGGAGTTACGGTCATGTCTCACATTTAAGTCTTCATCTTGAGTTTATTTTTGTGTGTGCTGTAAGACAGTGGTCCAGTTTCATTCTTTTGCATGTAGCTGTCTAGTTCTGCCAACACCATTTGCTGGAGGTACGTGTTTTCCTCATTGTACACATTGCCTCCTTTGTTGTAGATGAATTAAAGCCTTTCGGTACAGTGCAGGGAGCGCACCCTGCAACTCTGTGCACCTGCAGCCCCAGCAGATGGACTGAGGGTGTCTGTTCTGAGTGCCTCTCCCACCCAACTGCAAGTCTGGGCCCCAAGGTTCCAGACAGGCCCCTTAATAGCACCGGGACCAAACCCTGCCCAGTGCACCCAAAGCAGGCAGAGTGGGTCATTGCAGCTGACTGGACTGAAGACAAACACAGCTCAGCCACGGAAGTAAGGTGCATGCAGTCTCTCTAAGGAGACATCCCTAGAATACCTGATTCTGGTGAGCAGAGGGCATTCTGTGACGGAGCACCACAGGGCCGCTTCTTCATAAGGCCACTACTTTCAAGATGAGGAGGCAGAGCTGACCTTCCTAATAACAATAACAAACATGGAGAGTTAGACTAAAGGAGGGGGCAGAGGAGTATGTTCCAAATGAAAGAAGAGAACAAAACCGCAGCAAAAGCCTGAAATGAAATAAGCAATATGCCTAACAGAGAATTCCAAGTCATAGTTCCAAAGATACTTATTGGACTTGAGAAAACAGTGGAGGATCTCATTGAGACCTTCAACAAAGAGATAGAAAATATAAAAAAGAACCAGTTGGAGATGAAGAACTCGGTGACCAAAATAAAAGAAACACACTAGAGAGAATCAGTAGTGGAATAGAGGATACAGAAGAACACAGCAGTGAGCTGGAAGACAGAGTAATGGAAAGCAACCAAACTGAACATCAAAAAGAATAACAAAAAATGAGAATAGATTAAGGGAACTTTGTGATATCATCAAGCATAATAACACTTGCATTGCAGGGATCTCATTGAAAAGAGGCAGAAAATTTATTTGAAGAAATATTAGCTAAAAGTTTCCTTCATCTGGGTAAGGAAACAGACATCAGATCCAGGAGACACACAGAGATCCACCCCCCCTCCCCCCCCCCCCCCGCCAACAAAATCAACTCAAGGAGGTCCACACAAAGTCACATAATAATTAAAAGGCAAAAAGTAGCGATGAAGACATTCTAAAAGCAGGAAGAGAGAAGAAAACCATCACATACAAGGGAAACCCCTTAAGTATGTTAGCTGATTTTTCAGTGGGAACTTTGCAGGCCAGAGGAGGTGGCATGCCATATTCAAAGTACTGAAAGTAAAAACCTACAAGCAAGAATACCTACCCAGCAAGGTACACACTAGAAGGACAGAGAAAGAGTTTCCTAGACAAACAAAGGAGTTCATCACCACTAAACCAAACTTACAAGAAACATTAAAGGGAATTCTTTGAGTGGAAAGAAATTCTATAATTAGGAGTAAAAAAAAAAAAAAAGATTATGAAAGAGAAGAATTTCACAGATAAATGCAAACATATAATAAAAGTTGTAGATTAATTATTGTGCATCTATAAAATTGCATAGATTAACCACTATGGAGGTTAAAGCACAAAAGCAGTAAAATCAGTTATGTTTACAAAAATCAGTCAAGGGATTCACAAAATAAAAGGATGTAAATTATCACACCGTATACGTAAAATGGGAAGTGGGAGAGGGGTGCCTGGGTGTCTCAGTAGGTTGAACGTCCAGACTCTTGATTTTGGTTCAGGTCATGATCTCACAGTTCGTGAGATTGAGCCCCACATCTGCTCTGCACTGACAGCAAGGAACCTGCTTGGGATTCTCTATCCCTCCCTCCCTGACCCTCCCACGAACTTTCTCAAAATAAATAAACTTAAAAATATAGGGAGTGGGTGTAAAAATTTAGTGCTTTTAGACTAGGTTTCAACTTAAGCACCCATCAACTTAATATAGACTGCTATATGCACAAGATGCTATATCTGAGCCTAGTGGTATCCATACCAAAAAGATGAAAGAATCTAAGCATAATACTCAAGAAAGTCATCAAACCATAAGGGAAGAGAGCAGGAGAAGAAGAAAGGAACAGAGAGGTACTACGAAAACAACCAGGAAACAAGGAGCAAAATGGAAGTAAGGTCATACCTATCAATACTTACTTTAAATGTAAATGGACTAAATGCTCCAATCAAAAGACATACGGTGACTGAATGGTTATTATTTCTTAGGTACTACCAACTGTGGGAGATTCTACTCCACCTTTTACAGATTTTCTGTTCATCTTATCAACCTCCTGTAGCACCCATCAAATGTTTGAGGGATGCTGCTTTGGTATGAGGCCTCTTAAATTTCCTGTTCATCCTTCCAGCCCCATCCGAGCGCTAAAACCTTTGAGAGTTTCTCACATTGGAGCCTCCTGTATGTACTGAGGTCATCCAGATGACCCTGGAGGAAGAAATGGAATTATCAGTTGACCTTGGAAAATTTCTCTACTTTCTAGAATTTTAGTTTGCCTCCTTCTTGGTGCTTCCACAGCTCTCTGATGTCTCTACAAATATGATTTTATAATTTGTCTGGAGTTTTCTGGTTATTATAAGGCAGTATTGGCCTTTGTGACTTAATATATCTTAGTAGAGGCAAAAATCTTCTAATTGATTAAATTCTTCTTTTATCTTTTTAAATTTCATCCTGTTGCTTGCTTTCACTAGCTTCATCTTTTTGTAGCTTTTAAAAATTGAATACTTCCTGTATTTTAGCATTTTTATTGTGGTGTTTAATGCTATATGTTTTTATTTTATGAACTGCTTTAGCAGTGTCTCCTGCATTCTAATATGTAATGTTTTCATTATCTTTATTTTTGTAAACATTTTCAATTTTGATTTGTATTTCCCTCAAGAATTTTAAAATTGCACTTAATAAAAACTTGTTTGGTTTTTTATATTTATAGTATTAGTCCAATGAATAAATTTCTATTTGGGGGAGATTTATTGATGTTTCTTTGTATATGCTGTGGTACATTTCTTGAATTCTCTCAACATTTGAAAACTGTTCTCTTACTCTCTGTAGGGTTCAGAATTTGGCATATACCTGTAAGCTCTATATCTATAAGGTATATCATATATGTAAAATACATACCTTACTGATTTTTTCCTTAATCTTAGATTGAGGGAAGTGAATAGAGTGCCCCATTATTAGTGCGTTTCTGTGTATTTCTCCTTCTCCTGGTTTGGGAATTCTTCTAATACTGGGGGCAGATGTCAATAATTATTACATCCTTATTTAACTTTATGGTCTATAGTTGAAATTTGTTTAATAAATTTGTTCTTTGTCATGTTTTTTGATCTTCTTTTCAGTCCTTAAAATAGAATTAGAATAAACAATGGGTTTGGACTCCTGTCCGGTCCTTGGGTGGCGTTTTTGCAGCCTCTTTTCCCATAGTTATCATTCCTGCTGAATGCGAATTTTTCCTCCTAAATCCTCTAATTCTTTTTTTTTTTTAATTTTTTAGCATTTATTTATTTTTGAGAGACAAAGAGAGACAGAGTGAGCAGGGGAGGGGCAGAGAGAGTGGGGGACACAGAATCCGAAACAGGCTCCAGGCTCTGAGCTGTCAGCCCAGATCCCGACGTGGGGCTCAACCTCACGAACCACGAGATCATGACCTGAGCTGAAGTCAGATACTTAACTGATGGAGCCACCCAGGCATCCCCTAAATCCTCTGATTCTTGACAGGCATGATCAAGATTTGAACCAGAGACCCCTCTATTTAGCAAGTTGTGATTCCAGTTATACTTAGCTTTTTCATCATTACACATGTTGGAAGTAAACGTGCTTTGGAAAGAATATTTAAAACCACACCTGCAGTATTCTGGCAGGTGATTCTGTTCTCTGCAGAGCCCAGAGTGAACAGCCACCCCCGCCGTCCTTCGCTGTGTTCCATGTCTGTGTGCCCCTGGGCTGAGTGCATGATTGCTTACAACTCGCTGCCGTGTATTCTAGAACTCCTACCTAAGTGGCCATGTAGGAGCATCTCCTGGAAGCAAACGCTCCAGCGGTTCCGGCCAGTAGTAACAAAGCACTCCAAACATGATAGAAGTCCATCAAAGAGTGGGAGGAGGAGGAGGATGAGCATGAGGACTAAGGTCAGAGGAGGTGAGGTGACCACCAGCACAGGAAGTAGGGACGATTGTGGCTCCCCTTCAAGGCTGGTATGGAAGCTGTGGCTGGTTGAAGATGGTCTCTCTAGCAGGTGATACGATATTGCTGAATGAGATCCTAATCCTAGTGTAATGCTCTCCTCACAGACATATATATAAAATCTCAAAGTACTCATCTCCCTGGTCACTTCCTGAGTGTGGAGGGGGTAAGATTTAAAAAAAAAAAAATTTTTTTTAAGGTTTTATTCATTTCTCAGAGACAGACAGAGTGTGAGTGGGGGAGGGGCAGAGAGAGAGAGGGAGAGAGGGAGACACAGAATCTGAAACAGGCTTCAGGCTCTGAGCTGTCAGCATTGATCCCGATGCGGGGCTCGAACTCATGGACCGCGAGCCCATCACCCGAGCCGAAGTCGGACGCCCAACTGACTGAGCCACCCAGGTGCCCCAGGGGGTAAGATTTTAGATGATCCATTTCTTCTTATAAACCCCACAGGGTTTCATAGTGGAAAATAAATGAGACTTATTTGTGTTTTGCAAATCAAATGGCCATAAAAGGTTATTTCAATAGACAGAGGCAAAATCATACTAAAATAATTTAGTAAAAATGGGAGCTAAGAGCATGCTTAATGGAACATGATTAGATTTCATTTTCTTACTATTTCCATCATTAAAGCTCCATTATCTTCTCCGAGCCTTCATTTAGGTTTCCAGCCACATGGAGGCTCTGAGGCGTTCGTGGGGAGCGCATGGAGGCCTGTGAGTTCCATTAAAAAACAAAAACAGCTAATGATACGCTTTTCTTTCATTTTTGCTGCTTGACATCGGCGTCTCACATCCAGAGTCTCTTGTATTCTCTTCCTAACCTGATCTCTTAAAAGTCATAAGTGTCATTATCTAAGAGCTTTCATGCAAAAGAAGTTTGATTCTGGAGTTGAAAACAGAACTGCGACTCGCTGATGAATGTCCCTCAAGTGCAGAGGTTCTGAGGAGTTTTAAGAATTGCTCTGGTTATCCTTTGGCTTCGAGTATCTTCACGTTGCCTCATCCGGAACCAGCAGATGCCCCGACAAGGGGGAAATGATTGAGCCTCGGGCTCTTCCACAGCTAAATCCTAGCTGTAGATGGTAACAGAATCAGTAACGGTTTGAGCTCTTCACAGGTGGTAGAACTTCATAGGTAGGGGTAGGTAAGAATCCATACATCTGACACATCTCTAGAAAATATTGTGCCCTCTGCGTGATGTCACGAAGGAGAGGGTGCTGGCCTTTCCAGCCAGAGGTAGACTCTGGTTACTTCGGGTTCAGCATGAGGTCCGTGCCACAGGCCTGAGTACCAGCAAGTTGCTAAGGTGAGGTCATGAAGACGGGTCCCAGGTGAGGTGAGGAGTTCAGAGAAGCCAGCAGGCCGCGGGCCCTGTGGAGCTAACCAGGAGGGTGATGCCGAGTCGCCCAGCCCAGTCCGTGCCATGGCCCTGTAACCTATGTATGTCTGGAACAGCCACGGCGTATTTCTAGTTGCTGTTGTTGTTGTTGTTGTTGTTGAAGTTGGAGTATATCTAGTTTGTGTTTAACTCCAATGAATCCAAGAGAAATGACTAACCTAGTCACTTACCATTAGCCGAGATTTAGCATGCATTCTGCAGGTGTCATCCACGTACTCAGAGTAGTCAGCCTCAGCGTGCCTTTGCAATGTCCCATTTCTCTTAACCTCGGGTTCCCGGGTCCCTGGGTTTGCGTCCTTCCTCGGGTCCTAGACCCTTTCAAGCCTGCTGGTTCTCCCTGGCTGGCCCCATTCCCCTGCCCTGCCTACAATCTTTCCTGGTCTCAGCAGCGCCCCGCTCCCTGGTGTGCGGGAGCACGGCTTGACTTGATCCGCGGGCCGTACTCCCCTGGGCCGCGTCTGTCTCCCCGCGCGCCCGCTGCGTGGGAAGTGGGTGGGGAGCCCCGTGACGGCAGGTGCCTGCTGGAGCGCAACGTGGCATCGGCGTCTAGGGCGGGCCTGGCGCGGCTGGTGTTCGGGGCAGCTCGGTGAAGGGATGGCGTTCAGATGAGTGCAGGGGAGATGATTCGGGTCGTACCTCCAAAATAGGGTAGGCTGTTTTCTGTAACGCAGGAGGACATCAACGGGGAAGACCACCCCAAATAACGAATAATCAACAAATTGTTCTCGTATTTGTAAAGATTTCCAGATGTGTTTGTGTACGTGGGTGTTTGCGTGTATTTTCAAATGTATACAAATTCACATTAAAACCTCTTTTTGTTTTTAAATATGGGAGCTCGCATCCATTCTGTCCAAGTCAGTTCTGTTTTCTATGTTGTTAAACCTGTAATTAAAAAGACTGTATGCACCCCCATGTTGATAGCAGCACTATCCACGATAGCCAAAGTATGGAAAGAGCCCAAATGTCCATCGATGGATGAATGGACAAAGAAGGTGTGGTATATACATACAATGGAGTATTACTTGGCAATCGAAAAGGATGAAATCTTGTCATTTGCAACCCCGTGGACGGAACTGGAGAGTATTATGCTCGGTGAAATTAGTCAGAGAAAGACAGACATCATATGACTTCACTCACATGAGGACTTTAAGAAACAAAACAGATAAACATAAGGGAAGGGAAACAGAAATAATATAAAAACAGGGAGGGGGACAAAACAGAAGAGGCTCATAAATACGGAGGACAAGCAGAGTGTTACTGGAGGGCTTATGGGAGGGGGGAATGGGCTAAATGGGTAAGGGGCACTAGGGAATCTCCTGAAATCATTGTTGCACTATATGCTAACTAATGTGGATATAAATTAAAAAACAATTAAAAAATTGTAATGATACCTCTTCTTCCCCCTCTTCCAGTATTTATGTGATGACGTTGGACTTCTGGTAACTGGGGTGGCTTCTAGTATTTAGGATTCTTTTAGGGGGCTGAAGAAAGCAGGACTCTGAGGACATTGTTTCACCCCACAACCTATTGGTTAGATGCACATTGGGAAGGCATGGATGAGGGATGCCTGTCTTGTGCTAAAACTTACATTGGAGTGATCTTTGCTATAATCCACAAGTAAATATTTGAGAGTGTGCAGAACTGTCTTGTTTGACTCCAGTAAAGCATAGACATTTGATACTTGACATAATTTGATATTATTTACCTTGCTTTCAAATAAACATTTGAGAAGTGTCAAAGACAAAACTTCAAGCTATGAAATAAACTGTGCACTTACGTTTGGAGTCTTAGAGATTGCAATCCGGGAGATACAGCTTTGAAATAGAAAACGTGCTCTGGGGAGACAGAGGAGGTTGGAGGTTTTAAAAGGAAAGAGAAGATTTCCATCAGTTGTTTTGAAGAAAAGATGCATTGGTGCTGGTATATCTACAGTTATGTTAATCTGTATGTGATTGGTAGCTGGGCTGATGTTATACAGAAAATCCACCTATGTGCATTATAACATAAGTAGATGCCCTGACTTTTACCTGAGTTCAACTAGAAAAAAAAAAAATCTGAGAGTTTGAGAAAGAAGATGTGTATGAGCCCCACTTTCTCGATGTCCTCCTGGCTTCATTTTTTTTTTTTTAATTTTTTTTTTTCAACGTTTATTTATTTTGGGGACAGAGAGAGACAGAGCATGAACGGGGGAGGGGCAGAGAGAGAGGGAGACACAGAATCGGAAACAGGCTCCAGGCTCTGAGCCATCAGCCCAGAGCCCGACGCGGGGCTCGAACTCACGGACCGCGAGATCGTGACCTGGCTGAAGTCGGACGCTTAACCGACTGCGCCACCCAGGCACCCCTGGCTTCATTTTTAAATAACTCTCTTAGCAGTGCTTTTTCCATTTTATTCTCTCCATTGCCGGAAGATACAGCCTTGGGTTTAGCATGAAAGGATGTTGGAGCAGAAGGGGACCTTGGAGGTGGGCCTGAACCTCCAGCAGGTCACAAGGTTGCCCACTTGTGCACGTGTCAGGGGCAGGGCTTTCCCTTCCGCTTGCTTCCAGTGGAGCTCCCGGCGCTCGCACCTGCATGGGGCACTGATGCGAAATGATGAGCCAGGTGCTCCATCCCCCTGGACAAGAGGGCAAGGGCTCCCTGTCCTCTGTATGGATTGAAAGGACGTTTCTAGCTGTCTGAGGTTTTGGCCTCTTCCCCTGCCCTTGGTGGATCTGGTGACAGTGACTTGTATGCTCAGAGTCGTTGCTGTTGGAGTCGTTCTGGTGGAGCCTACGTTCTGTGGCACTTCAGAGCATGATGACATGGTTGAAGTTCTGTTGGTTATTTCTCCTGCATTTGGTTCACAACTCTCTAGGGAGCTTCCTGGGTGAAATCTGAAACTGACCCTGGTACTGGAAGGGCAGGGAGAGGTGAAGGAGGAGGCCGGCCACTCCAGCTCGGTAGGTGGCAGTTCAATAAGCAGAGGGAACCCACGTACGGACGAGGCTTGTCCTGGGCGGGCAGCAGCAAGACAGTGGATCTGTGCAGCCACCTGCCAAACCTTAGAAGTTTGTTTAGAAAGAGGCCCTAACTGGGTGTGGCCATGTTGGCCGCTCAGGTGTTCGCGGCCCATCGCCATCTCAAGGCTGTGTCCTTGGAGCGGCCTCTAGGAGCGGGAAAGGCGAGCAGAACCCACATTCCAAGGACAGGGCAAGGGTGAGGAGCCTTCGGTCACCGGGGTCAACTGGCAGTCACGTCTTTATGATGACTGTACCCAACAGCTTCCAATGTAGGTTTTTGTGTCTGTAAACCTGTGTGTTTGTTTTGGTTGTTTACTGTGTTACTCATGCCCTGAGAGAGGAGATTCTAAGATTGGTGACAAACTCCAGTCTTCTATGGATGGTGTATGCATGGCACAGAAGCTCAGGGGCATCTTCTAAAGATCACTCCTTCTCTGACTCAGACTCACCAGCATTCACCTGCCTGTGCCCATCCATTGTCATGCACGCCAGCAGAAGGGAGGACGCGTGTCAATCAGTGTGCCGAGGGGACCACACATATTTTCATTTGCAGCTCATCAGGATTCACATGCAGAAGGGGCTGTGACACCACTTCTCTGTAAACTCACAGCGGGGTGGCCAGGTGAGAGTGTGGTAGCAAGAAAACGATCCCAGCCCGTGTGCTGCATGAATTGAGAAAAAGCTTGAAGTGCTGGGCATTAAAGAGAATCAGTTGCTCCTCTGCTCCCTGTCTGGTGAGAATGGCATGTGTCACCAGGCTGACGCCAGGCGGTGCTAAAGGCAGTGACCTGAGCAGTTGTCTCTGTGCAGCTCCCGATGACATGTTGGTCAGCTTTTATTTGGAGGCCCCCAGTGGCCGGACATGTACTGTGTCGGCTGACTTTTTGTTCCTAATTCAGGTGACCCGCTGCTTTGTGATGCAGAGACTTTTCGTTTCAGCACCTGTAGACTTGGGGTTGCACCCTGAGCTTGTCTTTTCTGGGCTCGCTTTTCCGTCTTGAGGAAATCCATTAGTCCCTCCTTTCTTCCTTCCCATCCTCTCCAGTCTCTCTCCCTTCTAACCTTCGTCCCTCTCTTCATTCTTAGCACTCATTCTGATTACTGGTTTTCTCTCTGACCTGCATGAAGAAAACTTAATGACGCCATCTCGATATGTAATTTCTTAAAGCTGAAGCCCGTTTATTGGGGTACAAGAATTAAAAATATGAAAACCCTGTATCTTTCCCTTTTCCTTCATCCTAAGCTCAAGGCACTTCCCAGGCACTGTTGGGACTGTTGCTTTGATCCAGAAGCAGTGGGTGTGAGCAGATGGGCACTGCATGAATAGAGCCTTGATTGTCCAGCAGCCAGCCAAGACTCCCATAGGGATTTGTCCCAGAATAGATGTTAAAGAGGGGGATCAGGTTTCAGCTGACATCTCAAGGTCCTTAGGAGATGCCCAGCCTGGCTTGACCTAAGAAATTAATTTGAGCTCTCCATAGTCCACAGTCTCCTTCTAGGTTTCAGAAATGAGACCAGCCAATATATGGTCACATTCTTTCTTGGTTAAGTTGGTCAGTCTCCTTGCTCCTCTGGAATCTCCTTATTCTTCTTGTGTTTCCAAGATATACCCTGGTCTCTACTCAGCGTCTGTGTGTTTCTTGATCCCTTCTCTCAAACCTTTCCCAACACAAGACCCCTTGACCCTGCCCATGGTTGTCCAGCATGATCCATGTTAACACTTCTATGTTTTTACCCAGTTTATGCATTTATTAGAGTGTCTTCAAGTTCTAGTTATTATTTTGGGTCTTTGCTGGCATTTTGTATTATCTAATAGATGAAAAATTCCTCAGATGATTTTTATCCCGTCACAACCAATGTATTCTCCAGGATCGTATATTTTCTATCATTGTGCGGCCAAAAATGAGCATATTGAATGTTCCAAAGTGATTATACAAATATAACTGTTACTATCTAAGTAGAGTCTAAGAAAAGGAAAGCTGATTGCCCTCTGTTAATGGAGACTGAGAACAGAAGTGTGATCGTGCCTAAAATACCAGATGCACCAAATTCCAGGGTGAGTGACAAAGATCCGGGCCGCGTTGTGCTGCTGGTTGGTAAACATCCAGTGTGTGTGTTTGCAGTTTCCCTGATGTCTGATTTGTTCCTTGCTCAGAATAACTTATTGGAAAACGGTGCTCCTTGTTTAAAATTTCAACTCAGACCGTGAGATGGCTAGGCTCTCACTGCCACTTTAGAGGCAGCCCCGTGTAACAAAAGCTGGTTGAAAACCCAATGGGATCCAGACCGTGTGTGCTTTTGGGGTGGGGGGGGAGGTCAGTAGGCATCACGTCCTCAGGAATAGCCCACCTACCACTTGCTGACCTAGTGGAGAGGTGTTAATTAAGGTCAACTGAATCTGTAGCTCCAGGGACCGGTGTCTATATTATTACTCCAGTGTTTGCAAAACAATAACAACGTTTGTAAAGCTGCCTACCTGACTCTGCATGCCCTGATGTGATTTTTAGAATTGTGAGGACAGAGTGAGGTGGTGGAGAAGGAAGACACCTTCTCCTGCTCTTTCTCTTCTCTTCTCTTCTCTTCTCTTCTCTTCTCTTCTCTTCTCTTCTCTTCTCTTCTCTTCTCGGGCCTCAGTTGTTTTATCTTTAAAATCAAAAGATTGAACTAGAAAGTTTTCTCAGCTTCTGCCAAAGTCTGATACTTTGATTCTCACTTCACTCCAGGTTTGCC
Source organism: Leopardus geoffroyi (assembly GCF_018350155.1). Taxonomy (NCBI): domain Eukaryota; kingdom Metazoa; phylum Chordata; class Mammalia; order Carnivora; family Felidae; genus Leopardus; species Leopardus geoffroyi. The sequence goes on from NC_059333.1 coordinate 149,922,552, forward strand.
TGCTGGTTTGGGGCAAGCCAAGGAGCTCTGACTTTCCTCGGCCCGGTTTCCTTTCTGCCTAGCGCCATCTCTCTCTGCTCTCTGAAACCCTAGGTTCATATAAACTCGCCAGCTCCCAGCACGGTCTTCTCCGGCAGACGTGGCCAGTACTCCTTTGAGACAGGAACCGCGAGCACCACACTTGGTGAACTCCCCAGTGTGGGCAAACTCCCACAGTAAAAGACAGCCGTAATTGAAAACTGTCTCGTGATAATTGAATGTATCGATCTTTCCAGTCCCCGAACGCAGTATTTTCTTTCTTTAAAATGGGACACTTCTTTATATTTGTGAGCAATCCTTTTTAACGGAGAGCCCCATTAAAACCGTGTCTGCGTCTGTCAGGAATTGTGGAGTGTATATTTTCCATGCCGATGCACATGCTTCGTGAGTCCTTGACAACTATTTCACACGTGAGAGATTTGATGTATTTTGGTTAACGGGAAAAGGTCTGAATTTGTCATTTATTGCAAATATCCAAAAGCGAGTATGTACCTATTAAACGTTTGGAGGACGGTCATTTTTATTGCTCAATAAATATTTATCAGTTATTTAATTGAAGGCAGTTTCTGGTCAGTGACAAGTTCATTCCTTGACGGAGACTCTCAGGAGCTATCTATCCCTTCCCCAGCTGTATTGACCCAAGCGACTTGGAGCAAGATTGGTTTTTCGTTAATACACCAGAGGCCTCTGCTTACCAGGCACCACTCCTGGCACTGGGGACTTGATCGAAAGTCCCAGCTCTGCCCTCCAAGGGCTCGAGATCAGGTGAGGAATGAATGAAGGAACCAACCGTTATGTATACAGTAGGTGCTATGATGCAGTCAGGCACGGGAAGGCGATGACCGTGCTGTCCAACGGGAAGGACCGCCTTCCCCACGGCCCCCAGCTGCTGCCAAGGACACCTGGCCTGAATCTTTAAGAGGGGACGGTAGTTTGTCAAGGCCTTATTTTGTTAACATTGTGATTATTATTTCGGGCAGTGGCAGGGGTGTAACGGGAAGGCAGAGGGACTTGTGTGTCTGGACACACCCCCGTATTTGCTCATTTGTCCCCTTCGGGCCTGTGTTTAGCTCACACAGGGTGTTGTGGGGCAGATCAGCCCGTCCATCAGCATCCCAGGCAGAAACGTGGGAGGGGTGTAGCCCGCGTCTGGGGACGCTGGTCCCCACTGCTCCCCTCTGTCTCCATTGCCAGGGCTCTCCGGCCCGACCGGCACTGGTTCTGACCCGCTGTGCCTGTCTTGAGGCGTAGCGCCCTGTTGGGAGCCGGGGGGAGGGGAGGTTGCTGCTAGAAGCTTAAATGGTGTGAAAGGGCAGGAGGGCTGAGGAAGCCAAGTGGCACAGTTCACCTGCCAGGGGGGCATCCGCAGCACTCGGCCATTGGCGTGGAGCGAGGGCTGGAGTTCTCCAGCTGAGCTCGGCATATGATTGGCAAATGGTACCATTTGGTCCACAGCCTCCTTTCTGTGCCAGCTGGAATGTATTGCTAATAAGAACTTGTAGTTGCTGCTGCTTGAGGGCCTCGACAATATCTGTCAGTCAGATTCAAAAATTTAAATTCTTTTCTCGCATGTGTTGAATCAGAAAGATGATGACCCAAATAAAAGAAGGGACTTCGTTCTGTGCCTCCAGGCTTTTAGGGTGAGAGCATCCTATGTGTCTGGCTACCTATGGGGAAGAGTGCTTCCTCAGAGCCTGCTAAGCCCCCAGCAGCCCTGACCCCTGGGCCCAGGAGCTGTTTGACTGTTTGGCAGCTGGCACAGCAAATGCCCAGTAATGGTCACCCCAGCCCCAACTTCGTCATGCCTCAAACATTCCCACTCTGGATGTCCATATATCCTTGCCTTGCTTCCCAGGAAATCCTGTATGCATTTATGAGGTAAATGGGTGAAATTCATTTTACTTATTTTTTAGTGTTCTTCCCTTTTGAGAGAGAGAGGAGGGGGGCAGAGAGAGGGAGGGAGACAGAGAATCCCAAGTAGCACAGGGCCCAATGTGGGGCTCGAACCCATGAACCATGAGATCGTGACCTGGAACTGAGATCAAGAGTTGGACGCTTAACCAACTGAGCCACCCAGGCGCCCTGTGAAATTAATCTTAAATTTGTGCCCCTTCAGCTTGTTCCCTTCCCTGTTCCTTACCCCCGGGGGTCAGAATTTGGCTCAGGAGATCATGAGAATATTTCCAAAATCATAACGTGATGCTGCTCTGGGATCAAAAGCACGGGAACCACAATGCCCTTGCTTCTGCCACCCGTGGTTCTTGTGGCCTCCCCTCCCTTCAGGCCTTTGATTCCCCTGGGGCTCTGGACAATCTGGATGGTGGGAAGCAAGGGCCCTCCACCTGGGGCCTACGGTGGACTCTCATGTGCTCCCTGGGCCTGCGGGTCCCACTTTTAAGCCCCAGGAATGGGGATGAGCCTTGCTACTTGAGAAAGAGGAGCCTGGTCTGCAGTGGAGGAGAGGAGGCTGGAAGTAGAGGCTCCACTAGGGGGCTCGTGGCAGCCCCAGCCAAAGATGGCAACCGCCTGTGGCAGAGGAGAGCTGCTAGAGGGGCCCCGGGGAGAATCAGGGGGACTTGATTGCTGATTGGACGTGGGAGGTTGGCGAGGCAGTTGGCCCCGGGTAATTCCAGGATCTTTGGCTGCATGGTGGGCAGACCAAAGGAGGACGTGTGAGGAGAAAGGACAGGATGAGTTCAGTTTAGATCCCATGGGATTTGAGTGGTGCGTGGCACAGCCTTGTGAAAAATCAGCAATCTGCAAGTGTCCTCGTCCCCTCAGATACGGTTGTCACATCGGGACGCTCTGAAGAGCCTTCTGTGGGCTCCAGCTGTCTAGGAACCCAGCCGTGTGGGAGAAGGTGTAAAAGGGACAGTGAGTGGACACCCCACTCTGTCCTAGAGCTGCACCTTTGTACTGCGTGCAGGCTTGTGCACCGCAGACTAGCATCCTGCCGTGCAACGTGTGGGTTTCCCCTGAAATATGATCTCACTGTGTGTTGAATAGGGCGTGTCCTGTGTTTATTTCCAGGAGATCAGAGATTCCATGTTCACGACACTTGTGTGTGTGCTTCTGCCTTCTAGCCTCCCCTTGGCTTCTAACCTCCGTCGGGACTGGTGGGTGCCTTTCGGTTTGCTGTCTTTTGAGATCTGACCCCACACCAAGGGCAGCAGAGAGTGACCGTGGTTCACTGTTACTCTTCATCGCTAAAGGCATTTCCTGCCTTGACTATTCAGACCCCTGCCAAACTTTCGGATCTGGCCATCTGAAGGCTTTTAGTGCCGTTTCCGCCCTCAGATACTAGAACGAAGTCTAACACTTTGTTTACAGTGAAAGTGCTTTGGGATGGCTGATCATTTTTCAGTAGTGTTTCCTTGCTGTGCCCTTGGTATTTCAGAGCTGTCCTCTTTAAGCACTGAAGCAATTAGTTTTGAGAAGGCGGATTCTTCAGGGTCCAGTGCTCCCCTGCCTTTCATTTGCTGAAGCTGTACATTTTAATGAAGTTGTTTCATCTATGTTGCCAAACACCAGAATTTTGCTGTTTCCATTCTAATTATCTCTACTGGCAAATGCTGTGTTTTATTAGAGCTCTCAAGTGCTCTGTTTATTAAATGTCCATACACTATGCCATTAGGCACACAAATTAGGTCAGCTGTGCTTATTGATGGGTTATGGATAAAGGAGTTAAATGTTTTCGTCATGATCTTGAAATGCAGTAGGATTGCCTTCCGTGGCTGCGTGGGTCGTCAGTGATGGCTTCTCTGATGAGCTCGGCTGCCTTTCTTACCCAGCAGCCGAGGCTAATGCTACGTCTGAGCAATGGTGCTGCGGATGGGGGGGCTCGAGTATGTATCTTCAGTCTCTCGGGTAATATGCTTATTCTTTCCTTTCCTTTAGTTGTGACCAGCACCTCCATCTCGCTTCCCGGGTTGTGTGTCTTACAGCGTCGTGATGCATAGTGAGGGCTTTTATGAGGCCAGCAGGTGCCAGTGGTGGTGGCACAGGGAGGGCAGCACTGCAACACTTCGCCAATTCAGGACTTGGCTGCTTCTTTCCACCTCCTACTCCACGCCCTTTAAGTTCCTCCCACCTCACCCCGTGGCTCCTCACGTGGTATTGGTTAAGCTGGGATGTGCTCACGGGGTGGTGGCTCCAACCCCCCCCACCCCCGCCGCCCCCGTTCCTGTGGTCCCCAGGCGATGCCGCGTGGTGATGAGGGGCATGGCTTCTGCCATCGCCCAGACCGAATCCCAGCCTCGCCACTGAAGAGCTGGGTGATTCTTGGCAAGTCCCACCTCCCCTCGCTACCCTCCATGTCCTTATCTGTAAAAAGGGGAGAACCGCAGCCACTTGGGCGTATGTGTGAGGATTAAATGAGATGATAATGCAGGTTACATGCTTGGGATACAGGCCCCGGCACGTAGTGCCGCATCAGCCAAACTGTCAGCCCCGCTTTGTCCCTGTTCAGGCCCACATGGGTGTCTGCCACCCTGGGCCAAGATCAGCGCCGAGGCCGCTGGTGGCTGGGCCCCTGACCCTGTGCCACAGGCCCTCTTGTGCCACAGTCATAACCTGCTCTGTCTCTCCTTAGAGGGCTTTACTGGAGTGCGTTGAGGTACCCGTGGTGTAGACTGCTTGCTTTATTCATGAGCCATGGGAATTAAAAAAAAAAAAAAAAAAAAAAAGACATCAGGTCTTTACCTAGCCTTCCGTTATAGTCTTTTCACCCTGGGGCTCAGGCATAGCGTGCTGGGGGATGGGGTGCCCTAGAGGAGCATCCGATGGGACCCAGTCTTCCATCGGGATCATCCCTCCCTTCCAACTCTGGCCCGTGGCCTTTGAACCAAACTCGAGTTTCCCTTTTCTCTTTGCATGAGGCTTGCGAAGTGCCCAAGGCTAACTCTGGCACCACATATTTACCCTACTGTTTTCTCCCTTCTTAGAAATCCTCTACTCTGACTTTAAGAAGCGACTATGATGTTTTTTAATAGATAATTTATCCCCTGTGGGCTAATATGGTTGTGAACAGCAAGAACAAATCTTATTAACGTTGCTAAGAGAAATGAAATAACTCAGCTTGATAGAAGTTAATGGAAGTGTGTTTAATTCATATGTACACCTTCTCAACTGCTCTTCGCACGTATTTAATTCTTTCTGGGGGAAATGATAATCTAGGCCACAGCAATCGCGATCTTAGTTCCCCTGGAGAACCACAGAATCATCTTGAGCAGGGACAATGATTCTGTCCCATGCTCTTTTCTCCCCCACACCATGTAGGAAGCATATATACCTGCAAGAGAGAAGAGTAACTCTATAGAATTCTCTACTATACTCTTCATAAAGCCCTCACTTTATATTGAACGAAGGTCACAGTATATGAATTGTTTGAAAACCAACAACAAAGAAACTTAACAACAACAATGTTTTGGGGCACTTGGATGGCTCAGTTGGTTAAGCGTCCGACTTCAGCTCAGGTCATTGTCTTGTAGTTTGTGAGTTCGAGCCCTGCATCCGGCTCTGTGCTGGCAGCTTGGAGCCTGGAGCCTGCTTCGGATTCTGTGTCTCCCTCTCTTTCTGCCCCTCCCCCTCTCACTCTCTCTCTGTCTCTCTTTCTGAAAGATAAACAAACATTAAAAAAATAAAAAAAAACATTTTTAATAATGGCTGGAAAAGGAACCATTTCTCTCAGTCTGGTTATGGGTCTCTTTTTTATTTCCTGCATCAAATATTTGGTCCTGAGGACCCCCAGTGATAAGGTTGGTGGGGGCTGCTAATAATCAGAGTGCACCTTTGCTTAACGCCCCTCTGCAGGCTGAGTAGTGCGGCTGGCAGAGGCCTTCATTCTGCAGGGAGTCTGGAAACTCCAGGGCAGGAGTCCGAGAACCTGGTTGACCAGGGTACAATCCTGGGTTCTTAGTGTTCAGGGGTCATGGAGGTTTGGATAGTGGGTTTTTGTACTAAAGGAAATGCCTGAATCCACAAGCGGCCTCACCCCATCAGCACAAGGGAAAATTGAAGTACTGGCTTCACAAAGAGGCAAAAATATTACCAAGAGCACCATAGAAAAGATACATTTAATCATAAAAATGTGTAGATCAAAGGAACAATGGATTTATCTCCAGTGAAAAGGACCTATATTTGCTGACAGACTGGTCTTTGAATAAGCAGTGGAATGTTTTATTTTACTGAATGGGACCAAAAAAAAAAAAAACCTGAAAAGATTTATTGGCTCCTCTTTTCTTGACTAGAATAGGTTTCCTATGTATCGTTAGTTACTTTATCATGAATAACGTGTCGTGTCGTCTTGTGCCTATTAATCACCCTTTCCTCGCAACCCACTGTACGAATAATTAGATGAGATTGGTGGCGGACCATCGCTTCCCTGTTCATCTTCTTGAGCCCGTGTCAGTGGAACAGTCAAACGTTACCATTTACGCTTCAGTGTGTGTTTCTAAAGAAAGTTAGAAATTTGGGGGCGTCGGTATCTGGCAAGCAAAGCCCTTGTCTTACATCGAGCGAAGACACAGATGGCGAGGCGCATGACGCCAAGGGGCTGTCATTGCTGAGAGACCCACATCCGGTGACACAGCAGCTTCGGAGCCAGATGCAGCGCGGGTGTTCTCGTAAGCCTTGGAAGCCACGTGTCCATCAAGGGTCTCCTGGTCGCTCTGCCGTGTGTTGTCCCTCCAAGACCTGGCAGTTTCATTTTGTGACCTCAGTCACTTTCAGGTGCGGTCTCCCCAGGTCCACGTAGTTACTTCTGGTCGCTCTGACTCCTGCGTCACCCATCTGAAGCAGAGACAGCCGTGTGGCTGTCACTCAGCTCCTGGGTTGGAGGCCACATGCAGCCGCACTGTGCTCTGAATGACTCATGCTGCCTCCCAGCTAACTGAACACGCGGACGGGGGGAGTGTCTCAATGCGGAAGGATCTGCTTCGTTAGGTGCAGAAAGTTGACCATTTAGCCTCATGCAAAGGATGAAGGGACAGAGGTCACTCGATCATTTGTCTCTATCGTGGTGTAATTGTAATTCTGCATAGTTACGATGAAATTTGTGATCTATTGCAGGAACATCAGGAGAACATTCTGGGTCACACCATGCAAAGTGTGATTGCGTTGCTCAACAATCTGGTGGCCTGCAAAGATTCAAATATGAAGCTACTTTATGAACAAGGTAAATGCTTCTTAGAATTCCTTTTGAGACTCTTGTTTTTTTGCCTATTTGTTATTTTCCTCATCACACGTAGCAGGGAGTCAAGAAGTGCTGTTTTAAGTTGACGAATCAGGGGTGGCTGAGTGGCTCAGTTGGTTAAGCATCTGAGTTCGCCTCGGGTCATGATATCAGGGTCGTGTGATTGAGCCCCACATTGGGCTCCGTGCTGAGTGTGGAGCCTGCTTAAGATTCTCTCTCGCTTTCTTTTCCTCTGCCCCTCTCCCCCGCTGGCATGCTTGCTCTCCCTCTCTAAATAAATAAAATAAGTTAAGTCTAGATATGTATGCAACCCCTGGGGTACATTTTTGTCAGGTGCGGCTCCTTGAATTTTGGTCCTCTCGAACTTGAAGACCTGTGAGCTAAGGACACACGTTACTGCTCTGCCACATTTCTAGACTGTAACGAGGAGACGTAGCCAGAAGGACCATCAGAGGAACTGTCATTTAAAAGGGCAAAGTAAAGGTAGATAACAGTCACTGATCCATGACAATGTTGAAATCTTGGGGGACACGTTTCCTCAGCCCTCATTGTTCCAAAAGGAAAAAAAAAAATACTCCCGTGCTTTGAGAATAGTTTGCCCTGGGAATGGTTCTCTGTGGCTCTTGCCTCTAACTTCTGAATCCTTGTTCTTTTCCCATAAGAGTGGCCCATACTCGTAGCTGAGTAAGACTCTAAGCCTGATTCTTCCCTGTAGAAGTTTGGGACCCTACAACTGTTTTTCATTCTAAAAGGAATTGTCTCTGGTCTTCTCAGTCCAAACCAGTGGTGCTTCTTTCAATGTAAGTCTAGCGAAAGCTTTGTTAGTTTCTTGTACATTTTTTTCTGGTTTCATTGAGAAATAGTTGATACAACATCACTGTATAGGTTTAAGCAGTGTGGCGTGATGATTCGGTTTACATATATTGTGCAGTGATTACCACAATAGGTTTAGCTAACGTGCATCTTCTCCTATAGATACAATAAAAAGAAAAGAAAGAAAAACTGGGAATGGTTTTTCCTTATAATGAGAACTGTTAGGATTTGCTCTTAACAGTTTTCCTGTATATTATATAGCAATGCTAACCGTCATCTTATGTTGTATATTACAGCCCTAGAACTTATTTATTTTTACAACTGGGGGCTTGTACCTTTTGACCACCTTTCTCCTTTTCCTCTGCTTCTGGTAACCGCAAGTCTGATCTCTTTTTCTGTGAGTTCGGTGGTGATAGTTTAGATTCCACATATAAGTGAGATCGTACAATATTTGTCTTTCTCTTTCTGACTTATTTCACAAAGCATAATGCTTTCAGGGTTTACCCATGTCGTTACCAATGGTAGGTTTTCCTTTTCTATGGCCGCATGATATTCCATTATGTGTATACATACACACCCTTCCTTCTTTATCCGTTGATTGCTTGATGGACACTTAGTTTGTTTTCATGTCTGGCTACTGGAAATAATGCCGCTGTGAACGTGCAGGTGCAGGTAGCTTTCTGAGTTAGTGTTTTTGTTTCCTTTGGGTGTATTCCCGGAAGTGGAGTTACTGGATCCTATGGTAGCTCTTTGTTTTTTGTTTGTTTGTTTTGTTTGTCTGTTTGTTTCGAGGATCCTCCATTACTGTTTTCCATAGTATGGGAAGGCTGCACCAATTTACATTCCTGCCAACAGTGCGCGAGGGTCCTTTTCCTCATCCATGCCAGCATCTGTTACTGCTGGCCTTATCAGTGGTGGCCGTTCTAACAGGCATAAGCTGATACTGCATTGTGGTTTTAATTTGCATTTCTCTAATGACTCGTGATGTTAGGCATCTTTTCATGTACCAGTTGGCCTTTTGTGTATATTCTTTGGAGAAGCGTGTGTTCAGGGAGGTCCTCTACCCGTTTTTTAATTGGGTTACTTTTTTTTGCTACTGCATCATATGATGTCTTTTTTAAAAATTTTATTTAAATCCAAGTTAATTAATTAACATGTAGTGTAATATTGGTTTCAGAAGTAGAATTGAGTGTTTCGTCACATACATATAATACCCAGTGCTCATCCCAACCGTATGATTTCTTTGTGTATTTTGGATGTTAGCCCCTTGTCAGATACATGGTTTGCAGATACTTTTCTCATTCCATAGGTTGTTTTTTTACTTTCTTGATGGGTTCTTTGGTGTACAGAAGGTTTTTAGTTGGATGTCATCCCACTTGTTTATTTTTCTGTTCGTTGCCTGTGTTTTAAGCATCACATCCAAAAAGTCATTATCAAGATGCATGTCAAGAAGTTTTACTCCTATATTTTTTTTCTAGGGCTTTCATGGTTTCAAGTCTTAAATTTAACTATCTAATCCATTTTGATTTCATTTTCATGAGTGGTGTAAAATATAGGTCCAATTTCATTCTATCTGTTCTCCGCTCAGTATTCTTAGTTCCCTTGTCAAATATTAGTTGACTGTATGTGCTTGGATTTATTTCTGGGCTTCTGGTTCTGTTCCATTGGTCTCTTTGTTTTTGGGCCAGCACCATAGTGTTTTGATGACCATAGATTTATATTCTAGATTGAAAGTAGGAACTGTGATGCCGCCTGCTTTTTTTTCTTCTTTCTCAGGATTTCTTTGGGTATTCGGGGTCTTTTGTGGCTCCATCTGGGTTTTAGGAGTGTTTTTTCTACTTGTGTAAAAAATGTCATTGTCATCTTGATAGGGATTCCATTGAATATCTAGATGGTTTTTGGTATTTTTGACATTTTAGCAATATTCTTCCAATCCATGGACATCTCATACTTTCCCATTTCTTCCTTTCTTCTTTGATTTCTTTCATTAGTGTGTTGTATTTTTCAGAATACACATCCTTCACTTCTTTACTTACGTTTATTCCTAAGATTTTGTTGTGTTGGATGCTGTTGGAACTGGGATTGATTTCTTTGTTTTTCAGAAAATTCATTGTTAGCATATAGAAATGCTATTGATTTTTTTGTTAATTTTGTATCCTGCAACTTCACTGAATTTACTGATTAGATCTAACCGTTTTTGGTTGAGTCTTTAGAGTTTCTTTATTTAAAATGACATCATCTCATAGGGGTACTTGTACCCCAGTGCTTGTAGCAGCCCTTTCCACAATAGCCAAATTATGGAAAGAGCCTAAATGTCCATCAACTGATGAATGGGTAAAGAAGTTGTGGTTTATATATACAATGGAATACTACTTGGCAGTGAGAAAGAATGAAATATGGCCTTTTGTAGCAGCGTGGATGGAACTGGAGAGTATTATGCTAAGTGCAATAAGTCATATAGAGAAAGACAGATACCATACGTTTTCACTCTTATGTGGATCCTGAGAAACTTAACAGAAGACCAAGGGGGAGGGGAAGGGGAAAAAAAAAAAGAGAGGGAGGGAGGCAAACCATAAGAGACTCTTAAAAATTGAGAGTAAACTGAGGGTTGATGGGGGGAGAGAGGGGAAGGTAGGTGATGAGCATTAAGGAGGGCACCTGTTGGGATGAGCACTCGGTGTTGTATGGAAACCAATTCGACAATAAATTTCATATTAAAAAAAATTAAAAAAAATAAAATGACATCATCTACAAGTAGACAGTTTTGCTTCTTTGTTTACAATTCCTTTTACGTGCCTTTATAAAGACTTTTATTTCTTTTTCGTGCCTGATTGTTCTGGCGAGGACTTCTTGTACTATGTTGAACAGAAATGTTGAGAGTAGCCTTTTTTTCCTGACCTTAGAGGAAAAGCTTTTAGTCTTTTGCAGTTGAGGCTAATGTTAAAGTGTAGACTTGTCATATTTGGCCTTTATTATGTTAGGGTATGTTCTTTATGCCTAATTTTTAGATTTTATCATGAATGGACATTGAATTTTATCAAATGCTTTTTCTGTGTCTAGTAAGATGATCATATGATTCTTTCCTTTCTTTCTATTAATGTGACATATCACATTGATTTTGCATATGTTGAAGCATTCTTGAATCCCAGGGATAAATCCCAATTATTCGTGGTGAATGATCCTTTGCTGTGCTGCTGACTTTGGGTTGCTAGTGTTTTGTTGATAGCTTTTGCATCTATATTCATCAGGGATATTGGCCTGCAGTTTTCTTTCTTAGTAGTGTCCTTTTGTGGTTTTTAGTAACAGGATAAATGCTGGCTTTGTAAAAATGAGTTCAGGAATGTTTCCTACTCTTAAATTTTTTTGGAAGAGTTTGAGAATAGTTGGTGTTCTTATTTAAATGTTTGGTAAAAGTCACCAGTGAAGCCATCTTGTCCTGGGCTTTTCTTTGTTGGGAAGTTTTTGCTTACTGATTCAATCTTCTTACTAGTAATCTGTCCAGATTTTCTATTTTTTGCTTGAGTCAGTCTTGGTAAGTTGTACATTTCTAGGAATTTTTTCATTTCTTATAAGTTGTCCAATTTGTTGGTGTGTAGTTGTTTATAGTAGCCTCTTAATCATCTTTTGAATTTCTGTGGTGTCCATTGTAATGTTTCCTTTTCCATTTATAATTTTGTTGATTTGAGACCTTTCTCTCTCTCTGTTTCTCTCTCTCTCTCTCTCTCTCTCTCTCTCTTTGATTAACCTAGTGAGGGTTTGTCAGTTTTGTTTACCTGTTCAAAGAACCAACTCTTAGTTTGATTAATCTTTTCTATTCTTTTTCTGTTTTTTTGGTTTCATTTATTTATGTTCTAATCTTTCTGTTAACTTTGGGCTCCGTTCTTTTTCTTAAAATTGAAGCACAGTTGCGTTTCAGATGTACAACATAGTGATTCACTAAGTCTGTATGTTATGGTGTGCTCACCGCAAGTGTAGCTACGATCTGTCATCATACAATGTCATCACATTACAGTTGGTTTGTCTTTTTCTAGCTCCTTCAGGTGCAGATTTAGGGTGTTCATTTGGGCTCTTTTTTTTTTTTTTTTTTTTTTTAACATTTATTTATTTTTGAGACAGAGAGAGACAGAGCATGAACGGGGGAGGGGCAGAGAGAGAGGGAGACACAGAATCGGAAACAGGCTCCAGGCTCCGAGCCATCAGCCCAGAGCCTGACGCGGGGCTCGAACTCACAGACCGCGAGATCGTGACCTGGCTGAAGTCAGACGCTTAATCGACTGCGCCACCCAGGCGCCCCTGGGCTCTTCTTAATGTAGGCATCATTGCTCTGAACTTCCCTCTTAGAACTACTTTTGCGGCATCCTTCAAGTTCTGATATGCTCTGTTTCCATTTCCATTTGTCTCAAGCTTTGTTTTATTTTTTAAAAGTTTACTTATTTATTTTGAGAGAGAGCACACACACAGCAGGGGAGGGGCAGAGAGAGAAGGGGAGAGGGAATCCCAAGCAGGCTCCGTGCTCATACCATGGAACTTGATGTGTGGTTTGATCCCGTGAACTGTGAAATCATGATACGAGCCAAAACCAAGAGTCAGCTGCTTAACCGACTGAGCCACCCAGGCGCCCCACACTTTGTTTTAATCTCATGTTTAATGTCTTCTTTAACCCATGTTGGTCATGAGAGTGTTTAATTTCCACGTATTTGTGAGTTTTCCAGTTTTCCTATTGGTACTGATTTCTAGTTTCATGCCATTGTGTCAGAGAAGATACTTGATATGATTTCAGTCTTTTAAAACTTGCTACGACTTGTTTTGTGGCCTAATGTATGGTCTGTCTTAGAACATGTTCATTGTGCACTCAAAAACAATGTGGGGGTGCCTGGGTGGCTCAAGCGTCCGACTCTTGGTTTGGGCTTGGGTCATGATCTCATGGTTCATGAGTTCAAGCCCCACGTCGGGCTCTGCACTGACAATGTGGAGCCTGCTTGGGATTCTCTCTCTCTCTTTCTCTCTCTCTCTCTGCCCCTCCCCCGCTCTTGCACGTGCACACACACACACACACACACTCTCAAGATACATGAATAAACTTAAAAAATAAAGTGACTAAAAAGAATGTGTATCCTGCTGTTGTTGGGTAGAATTCTCTATGTATGTCTGTTAGCTCCATTTGGTCTCTAGTGTTGTTCAAATCTGCTGTTTCCTTGTGGATTGTCTGTCTGGTTGATTTATCCTTTGTTGAGAGTAGAGTATTAAACTCCCCAACTATTACTGTATAACTGTTATTTCTCCTTTTACATCAGTTAGTCTTTGCTTATATATTTAGGAACTCCAATGTTCAGCACATAAATATTTATAATTGGTATATTTTCATGTACTGACCTCTTTATTATCATATAATGATCTTTTGTCTCTGGTCATTTTTAGCTGAAAGTCCATTTTGTTTGACATAAGTATATCTACCCCTGCTTTTTTTTTTGGGTTACCATTTTCTTGAAATGTTTCTTTCATCCCCTCACTCTCAGTGAAGACTCTTCACATATTGTTGGATCTTGTTTTGTTTTGTTTTGTTTTTTAATTCATTTAGCCATTCTGTGTCCTTTCATTAGAGAATTTAATTTGTTTGCTTAAAGAAATTATTGATAGGTAGGGACTTACTGTTGCCATTTTGTTGATTGTTTCTGGTTGTATTATAGATTCATTGTTCTTTAACCTGTTTTTGTGTTTTGTTTTGTTTTGTTTTGTTTTGTTTTTTTTTGAGTTTTGATGTCCTGATACCATATGTTTTGACTTTTTTGTTATGTAATTACTATGGGAGTTTTTCTTTTTGTTACATTGAGGCTTATGTAAAATATTTTAAGCTTGTAGCACCCCTATTTTAAGCTGATAAAAACTTCAGTTGAGTTTTTAAACTTGACACTTGTACCTCTCTCTCTTACATTTTAGGTTATTGCTGTTACAATTTAGATGGTTTTTTTTAATTGTGTAATTAAGAACAGATTATTGTAGTTATGGTTACTTTGAATACCTTTGTTGTCTTACAACTCGTAAACTAGAGTATTATTCACCACTGTTACGTATTGTAGAATCTAGCTCTGACTGTATACTTACCCTTACCAGTGAGATTTATAGGATCTTTTTGTATTTTTATGATGGTATTTGGTACTTTTTTTACTTCCACTCAAAGAACTTCCTTTAGCATTTGTTATAATGCATTTCTAATGGTAATGAACTTCTACTTTTGTTTATTTAGGAAAGTCTTTGTTCCTCCTTCATTTCTAAAAGACAGTTTCACTGGGTATAGAACTCTTGGTTTATAGTTAATCTCTTTCAATATTTTAAATATGCCATCCCATTCTCTTCTTGTCTGAAAGTTTCTGTTTAGAAATTTGGCAGGAATTTTGTGGGGGTTCCCATGTATGTAACCTTCTTTCTTTTCTCTTGCTACTTTTAAAATTCTTTCTTTGTTTATTACTTCTGACAACTTGATTATAATGTGTCTCATCGTAACTCTGTTCAGGTTCAACCTATTTAGGGTCCTTTGGACCTCATGCATCTAGATGTCCATTCCTCTCCCCAGTTTCTGGAAGTTTTCAGCAATTATTGCATTAAATATACTTTCTCTTCTCATTCTGGAATCTCCATAATGTGAATATTTTTTTCCTTTATTGTGTCCCCATAATTCCTGTAGGCTTTCTTTATTCTTTCATCGCTTTTTCTTTTTGCTTCTTTGACTGTATAATCACCTTTCCTCCAGGTCATTGGTTCCTTCTTCTGTATTGGTGAATCTACTCTGAAAGCACTATTGAATTCATCAATTTAGTTACTTTTCAACTCGGGGATTTGTTTGTTTGTTTTTTGATGGTTGCTATTTCCTTATTGAATTTCTTGTTTTCTTTATGCATTGTTTTTCTAATTCATTTCCTTGCTGTGTTTTCTTGTTCACTGAGCTTCTTTAAAAGATTTTCCTGAATTCTTTGTCTTGACAGTGCATAGATCTCAATTTTGGGGGGGCCAGTTATTGGAGCTTTGTTAGTTTCCTTTGATGGTGTCATATTTACCAGACTTTTTATGATCCTTATTCCTTGGGTTAATATCCACGCATTTGAGCAATCAAGATCCTCTTCCAGACTTTGCAAGTTTCCTTTGGCAGAGATGGCTCTTCACCAGTCAGCTCAGCTTGGGTTTCTGGGTGTGTTTGCTGGAAATGTCCTTGGGCAAGTGGGATGGGCTGTTTTTGTCTGTTTTGGAGGTGAGGCAACTATTTGTCCTCAGGGATGGAAGAGATGTGCCACTGGCATGGAACAGTTGGATAGGATTTCAGGCTCTGTTCCCTATCTGAGTGAGGCTGCGGGATGGGCTCCGTGGTTGGTTGGATTCTCCGATTAGGCTTTCTAGATGGTCGAGACTGGGTATTTTATTCAGTAGGAGATTGAGGCTATGAATTAGCTTCCCTGCCCTAGCAGGACAGTGGGATGGTATCCAGCACCTGTATAGTTCATTATTTGGGGATCTGAATCAGGTGAGAGTGTACTGAATTCCCTCGTCAGGTGAGGCTGCCAGTTTTGCTCTGCAGATGGGCAAAGCCATGGACTGTGCTCGGTGTGTGCCACTGTACTTTGGGTTATGGAATGGGCTCTACCGTTGCCTGTGTGTTCGGGTTAGATTGGCTGAAGGCCATAATTCAGCAATCAGCAGGGCTACGAATGACACTGCCTGCCTGGGAACATTAGGAGAAACAACTCTCAAGCTGCTAAAGCTCTTTGTTGACCTAAGTCAAGCCAGCTTGCACCCTGAGTTCTCTGACTGAACAGGGCCACTGGGCTTGGTCTGCAAACTATTGGCTCTGCTTTCCCACCTCTTGGATCAAGTGCTACTGGGCTCACGGCTTCGAGGATATGTCACCAGCCCATCTGGTCCAATGGGGCCAAATAACACCCTGCACAGTGCGTGGAGCTCCGTTGCTGCTCCCTTTCCTGGACAAGATATAAAGGCGCCACTCCAGGTTACCCTCAGTTTCCCAAGTAGCCCCCTTAGTTGAGAGGGGCCAAGAATTACCCTCAGCCTTGGTGGTGAATGAATCCTCCACTTGTATGTAGCACAGGAATACTCCGTGCCCAGGACTGGCTTTGCTCTGCAGATGATCAGCTCTGCTTCCTCAACTGCCTTTGGCTCAAGTGTCACTGGGTCACACTGCTTCCACTTGTCACCAGCCCTTGTAGTCAGATTGTGCTGGAAGTTACTCCCCATAGCAGGTAAGGCTGTGATTCAGCCCCTTGCCTGGGCGTGGGCGAGCTGGGCGCTAGGGATGGCAAAACTTGTTTGAAGATCCAAATCAGACAGATCCGCACCGTGCAGTGAGTTCCCTGATCACGGTGCACCCCCAACTGGAATGTACAGGTGAGTAAAGCTGTTCATTGATATTACTACTTGGGCACCACAGATACAAATTCAGTCTGCCCAGGTCCCTGTGCTGGGTGTTAGAAGCCCTTCCCTGCTTCACCGGTAGTCAGATGTCCAGTGACTGAGCCCCGCAGACTCCCCCTGCAATCCCTGTGGTGCAAGATCAGACTAGGGTCTCCTGCAAAGCAACTCAAAAGTCTGAGGGGGTTGCTGTTGGTCCCTGTGGGTTCATTTTCCCATTAGCGGAATTGAAGAGACCTTTCCCTGGGGCGCTGCCATGGCCTGGGGGAGGGGCAATCTGGTCACCACGTGGCTGTTTCTCTTACTCTTCTGATGTGGTCCGTCTCGTTCTCTGTGGTAACAGGGGTGGACTTCAGCCTTACGTCTGTGCTCAAGGATTCTCTCAGCGGTGTCTGGTTCTTGAATAGTTGTTTCTTGTTGTGAAGGGAGTAAAGTCAGGAACCGTCTCTATCACCGTCTTGGTGACGTCACTTGGTTTCCTGTACATCTTACTGATAATTTGTTTCATTGAACAAAAAGCCCACCCACGAATCCCTTCAGAACATTCTAACTTTGGACCGAGAATTAGGAGACTACAAAATAGTGCTGGTAAGATTCTTAGCAGCCCTGTTGGCTGGTTGAGAGAGTCGATAAGGAGTCAGATGTCTGAATTGGAGCATAGAGAGACTGTAGGTCCTGGCTCGTAAAAATGTGGAGTTACGTGGCTGAGGCGAGATGAAGGACAAAATGCTCGAGGAGAGGAACTTAGGGAACTGAGACATCAGGTATGGAAGGATTGGTTATGAGGTGACCTCTGTGGCTACAGAGATACTGCATGCGGCGGACTATTAGAGCCAGAGCACCTGAAGAAGCCCAGGCAGGTTTGCCAGGAAGCTAGTGACGCTGAAGCGTCGAGGGCCCTCTGTTACAGAGGGGCAGTTTTACATTCGTCATGTTTTCCTCTTCTGGTCTGTCCCCAGCCGCAACCATGGAGGCTTCAGTTCTCCTGATTCCTGGCCCCATTCCAGGCTTTGTGGAGTGAACTGGAAATCACAAAAGTAATCGTGGCAAGAGTAGTGTTAGTTAATGCTAATACTATTAGTGATGTTAGTGTTAATACTGTGCTCAGGGAATGAGCGGAAGTGAATAAGTGGTCCGAGGGTGATGGCAGTTGGGAGAGAAGAAGCAGGCGGTGGAGACTGTCGATCTGAGATTAGTAAACTGTTGCCCACCAGCTGTCTGCTTGCTTTCACGAATAAAGTTTTGTTGGCACATAGACATGTCCCTTCATTTACATGTATCTTTGGCTAGACTTGTTTTATAATGGCACTGTCGAGTAGTTGAGACACAGACTGTGTGACCTATAAAGCCTGAAACATTTACTGTATGGCCTTTTAAGGAAAAGCTTTGCCAACCTTCGGTCTAGAAGCAGCTGTACGGAACAAGACGACACCACCTAGAAATGTGTAGAAGGAAGCGGACAATTTGAGGGCTTTTGCTAACGACTGTGAGTTCCACGTGTCACAATGGAAGGGGCTCCGGTTGAAAATGGTAGACAGTTGCCTCTGAAGGATGATGTGCAAAATTGTCTTTCTGTTTTGACTGCAGGAGACGGTGGGTGAACGACTGTGGTCATAAGCTGCGGTGGCGGATGAGGTAGAGATAGTGGGCGTGGTGAGACCACGTGGTCTTAAGGCTGAGGAGCGTGGTCAGGCCGCAAGGATGGCGGGGTGAGGAAAGGTGGTGGGTTCCAAGAGTACAGAGTTTGGGAACTCCTTGCCGGCCCCTTCTATTAGAGGGGAGAAGGGAAGAGAGGTGGGGAGGCTCCTGCGGCCTGCAGAACAGTCTGCTTCCAGTCTCTAGAGATGAGCACAAGGTCCTGATTTTCCTTCATGCTCTGCTGCTTCTCAGACCCCTTGGTTACTAACTGTGCAGACTGATTTTTCCAAAGCTGGGTAAGATCTGATGCATGTTTGCAAACCCAGCGCGTGTTAAGATTCACTGGCGTGTGGCCACGCGAAGAGTCATTGGTGACCTGCCACTCTGTGGCCTTGAATGTAAGTGGTTGGTTTGAATTAGGTCTTCCTGTTAATCTTTATTTTGGATAAATTCTGGCTCAGTCACTCGTTTATGTATTTATTACAGTTCCCACAGAATTAAGTTCCCTCTTCCAAACAGAGAGCTATTTCCAGCATTGATACTTGAAAAGTCACCTGCATATAAGTGCACTGTAAGGTAGAGGAGGAAATGAGCATTCTTGCTCTCGAGCGCTTCATAACGGTGCTGTGTTAGGCCGGCGTAAACTGAGTTTCATCCTCAGACCATGCACTAACAGCGCTGAGAGGTCTCTGGAGGGTCTGCTCCCCCCGTGCTCTCCTGTGTCAAGTGCTCTGACGGATCAAGCATGTGGAACAACACGGACATTGCTGATTCTGAGTTGAAAAGCGAGAAGAGTTGGCCTCCAAAGGGGAGGAACTTTTTAGAAAAACTAAACCAGTTAATTTCATTTACATGTTCCTTTTTTATGTACATAGAAAGGCAGTAAGTGAGTAGCTCCATATCCGAAGGCTCAGAGAGCACTTGCCTTGAGGGTAGGATAGGGTTTTAAGTGGTCCTTCCGATCCATGGCATCTCAGACTCAATGAGGTACGGGAGGTGGTACATGGGAAGGCTTCAGTACGGTGCCCACCGCCTCTCAGGCCGAAAAGCGCACAGACTGGTAAAGAGAGTCGCCATCCCACCAGCATGCACCTGCATTACGCAATTCAGGTTTTTTGCTTAACCGCGTTCAGTTTTAAACGAACCATTTAGGGCGAGAATTATAAAACAAAGTAAGACCTTGTGTTTACATTTGAAAAATATCAGAGTTATTAACATTTTACAACTGGCTGCTGGCCTGTCCCTGTGCGATGACCTTTCAATAATGGATATTAATTCCAGCTCCGTTTTACCAGCAGAGAAATGTCAGGAAAACGTATTTACGTGACACATTGCCGCAGCCAGAAAACTGTAGCACCTCTGAAAGAAACATTTGAAGAAGTTAGGTTTGTCTCTGCTGGTTTGTGCTAATGTCAGAAATCAAAATACTCCTTTCTTACCAGGGTTATTATAAAACTCCCTGAATTGGCGTTTACTTAAGAGACCGGGAAGTCACTGAGAGCTGCTTGGGCTTTGCACGGGTACTTGAAAGCTATCTTAGATTCTTTTTCTTTTATGAATGAGATTCAAAATTAGGCTGTACAGTAGAGGTTGGCAAACATCTGCAAAGGACCAGATAGCAAATGTTGTAGGCCTGTAGGCCGTTTCGTCTTTGTCAGTCCATGAATGAATGAACATGACCTTGCTTCAGTGAAATTTTATTTCCAAAATGAGGTGGCCAGCCCACTGGCCATGGTTTTCCAACCTCTGTTAAACAGTAACTAACTCAAACTATATCAAAAGTACTCTTAAGTTTTTACAAGTCAACATATTTGTAAAAGTTAGTTATTAAATTTTGATTCAAGTTAGGAAATAACAACACAAAGAAATAACAGGAAGTTGCATATAAATTCATATGTGCAGGAAGAGCCTGCTGCCTTTATAGTGGTATGAAGATACATGAGGAAGAGCAGAAATTTGCCTAAAGGGTTTAATCTAAAAATGATAATTAATAAATCTCATTGTGTCAATTAGCCGTTGCTAGATCATAAACCACCCCCAGGCTAAGTCACTTAAAATAAGCCACTTACTTTCTCACCATTCTGTGGGTTGGCAGCATGGGCTGGGCTCACTTGTCTGCCTGGATCCTCAGTGGGGCCTCTCATCCTCCAGGGGGGCTCCCTTGGTCTTCTTCACACTGTAGCCACCTTCAAGAAGAGCCCGTATGAGAGCTGCGAGGCCCCTCAGAAATGTCATGCCCCTTCCATCACACGCTGTTGGTGGAGGGAAATCACGAAGCCAGGCTGGTTCAAGAGCTGAGAAAACAGACTCCGCCTCTTGATAACAGGAGCTGCAAAGAGCCCTTGGCCATCTTTAACCCAGTTCAGTTACCTAGACATTTAGAAGCAGAACTTCACATGGCCCCACAACTGGTGCACTAGGGGTCGGCAGACTCTTCTGTGAAGAGCCAGACAGCACATACCTTAGGCTTGGTGGCCACAGACTCGGGCAGCTACTCAGCTCCGCTCCTGGAGCTCCACAACAACCGTAGGCCATACATACAGGAATGAGTGTGACTGTGTTTCAGTGAAAACTTATTTACAAAAACAGAGAATTTGAACCCCTGATCTGGTTCCTTCAGTCCTGGTGCCAGGCATTGTTCAAGTGTGAGGAACACAGCAATGAACAAAACCGACAGAAATCTCTGCCCTCGTGGAACTTAGGTTCCGGTGGAGGAAATGAACAGCAAACCAAATAAACGAACAAGAGGGTGACGTTAGATGGCATTAGATGTTACAGGGTGACGAGTACTGAGGAAAAAGTAAAAGGACGAAGGGATTAGGAAATGTCTGGATGGATGTGGGATAGAAAACCCTACGTGGGGTAGCCAAAAGCCTCACTTTGAGGGTGATTGTTAAGTGAGGATGTGAAAGAACTCAAGAAGCAGATCCCTGGGGCGGGGGGCGGGGGGCAGATTGGACACGAAGAGGGCGCGTGCCTGGCATGTCCGACGAACAGCGGGAGGCCGAGTGGCTGCAGTCCTGGGAAGGCTGGTGAGCACAGTGGGAAACATCAGAACTGGCTGGTACGTTCGGGGTGCACGAGGTTATAATTTTTGTCAAAAGCTATCGAAAGCTTTAAAATCATCTGGAAACTTGTGGTAGACTGCAATTCAGTTTTAATGGAGGATTGGGTAATTGGTTGGTAGGGTAATTGGTACCCTACCTACCTACCTACCTACCTTGACTAACTTGTAAAGGTTAGACCATTGGTTTGGGTGAAGCTAATGATAATTCAGGTTTAAAAAAATCCTTCAGTGACTCAGCTCCTGCCCAGGGCTGGGATCTCTTATTGGCGGTCACCTTGAGAGATTACTGCATGAATGCCTCTGGCATTAGAAAACCTCTCTCTTTTTTTTTTTTTTTATTCACAAAAGCAGCGTACTCCATCTTTGAGAAAATCCTAATTATTAGAAAGTGTTTCTTTATATTGAGCTGAAACTGGCTTCTCTCTTAATTTCTACCCTACTTGATTCTTGTTTCCCCCTTTGGAGCTAGACAACATTTGTTATTTTAGTTACCTGCAGGCGGAATAAAGTACCTTACCCTGTTGAGTGTGCGAGTAGAGTTTAGACTACAGTGATATCACAATTTGTGTTTTATAATATCTTATCGTTTAAGATGCCAGAGATATTTCGTTGATTTTTTTCAGCTGTTAAGAGACATATTTATTTCTCTGCTGCCCTCTGTTAATAGCATCCCTTGTGAACATCTCTTTCAAAATACGTAGTGTTCCTTGATTTCGACATTCATTTTACTTCATCAGCTGAGAATTTATTCAGTTACACCAATTTATCCTAAACGGTGTTTATTTTCAAGTTCTGTTGGCTGTTGTCGGCTTACAAACCACCCCATAAATCAGTGAACTAAAACAAAAATCCTATTATTTTGACTCGTGTCTCTAAGCTGACTGGGGCCCAGCTCTAGGCTAAGCTGTGAAAACTTTGCATGAACAGATTGCCTAAGTAGCATCAACTCTAATGGACCCCGATGGGCTCTTGTATGGTTCTCTTTAGTTCTGGACACAGTCCAGCTGACCCTAAGTGCATTAATGGCCATAGTCAATGCCACAAAAATAAACCTATTAGTCTTTCAGGACACAGAGGTCCCAGGGTGACCCACTGACTGCCGTGGCCTAATTTCCTTAGTGGCCCCAAGCATTTCACCTCAGTTTTCTGAACCCCCATCTTTCTAAATGCCCTGTTGTACCTAACAGCAGTTTCTGTGCCCTCATGCCTACAGACTCCATCATGTGGGAGGAAAGACTGATTTTAAGGATTGATATTTTAAAGTTTCTCAAGACAATTATAGAAAATACTTTTTTGTATTTAGTGAAATTTCGGTTGTTTAGACTGTAGTTTAAAAAATTGAGATCGAATTCCTACGCCACAAAATTCAACATGTTTAAGTTCCTAATTCATTGGTTTCAGTATTGTCACAAGGCTGTGTAACTATTTCCACTGTATAATTCCAGAACATTGTCATGACTTCAAAAAAACAAAACAAAACAAAACAAAAAACAGACCAAAACCCATGTATCCCTTCCATTTGTTCCCTTTTACTTCTTCTCCCAATCCCATGGAAACAACCAATCTGCTCTCTTTATGGATTTGCTTCTTCTGGACATTTTATATAAATGGAATCACACAATATGATATGTGGCCTCTGTTTGATTTCTTTCCCTTAACATAATGTATAAATTCTAATGTTTAAAAAAGGCACAAATAATCGAGTTTAAAATATTGTTACCCAAGAAACTTGTACATATTTAAATAACAATTTCGTTACGTATTTGAGTTTTACTTTCTTCTTACTATCTTGATATCACTAAAACTTTGCATTAACAAATTGCCCCCATTTGCTTCAAAGAGTGTTGAAACATGTCTACCTAAATCTGAAGTAAATTCCCATGTGAAAAGCAAGTTTAATTCAGTAGCTTTCCTCCGTAAGAAATTATTCTCATGTTAAATGAGGAAAATGGCATTGTATGAGTGAGTGTAAAGTGAAAATACTCTCAAAAAAGTTGAATTTTAACTGAACATAGAATGGGCCTTGCTTAAATTGACATGAAATTGTTTGTGAGGATACTGTTACCAAACCTTTTCTAAGAGTAGTATAAGGTGGACGCCAGATGGGCTTTTCTTTGTTCAAAGATGCGTTCACCTCTCTTCTTTGTCAAGCTAATATTTGGATGAAGACAGACTTGTAATAAAACTTGGAGACAGCAAGGATCCCAGCTTAAATGTTAGGCTATATCTTCTTCTTGGACAAGAACACACCGCAGGCTTAGTTTTCAAAGCCGCATGTGGGGTTGAGATAAAACTAAGTGTCTGGAAAATCTTTAACTGAGCTCAATCTCTACAGGTCAGTATTTTTCTTTAGTGGAATCGTGAGGTACGTCATCAGATTCCAAAGTGTGTCTTTTCTTGGCTTGCCACTCACACTAGCCAATAGTTTACTTAATGAATCAGCAGAAAAGCCAGTATTCTCCCCTTTCCCCCATTTTCTTGGTTTCCTACTTGCAAAGTTGCCGTAATGATATTTATCTAGGTACTCTGCAGGTGAATGAATTGTTGCAGACTTTGAAACCCCTCAGAAAGGATGCTGTAATTAACAAAACACTCCCTAACAAGAAAGCCATAAAATGGATTCTTTATGTATATAAATGTCTGTATCTATAAGTTTCCATTAACAAATCCAAGCATACAATTAGACTTAGGTTCTAACAGAAAACCATAAAAAATATTGGCCTGCGAAGGCAGGGTTTTGGAGAAAGTGGTTTCAGGATAGAGGAGTTATTAGCTTGGACTGTGCCTCTTGAGGGCATGTCTGCCTACGAGCTGTGGCCAGTCTCCTGTCTTATCATGTTATTTATATGTCCGACTCTGAGACAGAGTGCGTCACTTGAGTTTTTCTTCCATGAAATGAAAAATCTAGAGATCTGGAGTTCCAACATCCTATTCTGTCCGTGGGACCATGAAATTGGTTTTCTCGTTGATAAAGTAGAGCTTAAATCTTCTTTGCAGGGTTGGTAAGATTTAAATGAGATCATGTGTGTAAAGCACTTGACAAATAACGGAGCCCCAACAAATAGTAGCTATTTTTATTACTACTGTTTTGGTGTCGTGCTTGGTAAGTAATAACTAATTGCTAGGTGAACGACAGATTTTATTTTTTTAGGGCCTTTTGTATGTTTCTGGATAATGTAACAGGGGAAAAAAGCCACTTAATTTACTCCCACATCCCCAAGTCCATATAAAACAGAAGCCCAACTCCATCTTCAGTGAAGAAAACACACCAGAACCTGCAAAACTTCAAGCCAAAACCTTTGAGGTACACCTGCCAGGTACTGTGAATTCCGTACAAAGATGAGTGATATACACCCCATGAGACTTTGATCAAGGTGTATATTTTCTCCAGGTAAATGCCACAGCCTTGAAAGACATATCTCATAAGTCCTTGATTGGAATGACAAGATACAGGCCGGCCACGTGGTGGTCTCCCTATAGTGATAACTGTTCAGAACCACAGGGACATTAGGAAACCCACGGGAAATGGGGGGCTGCAAGGGAGACCATGCTCATGTGCCATTTTTGTCATCTCTGAACTTGCCTTCAAGGCGAAGGCAGCAACCTTAGGAAATGTGTTACGGAGGGCCTTTGGCTGCAACTTATGTCCAAAGTGGCTTAGCCACTGGTCTGTTGAATGTTGAAGAGATACATGTGGAGGCTGCGGACTGATGCCACTCATGCTGGCCCTGTCCCTCCCCGTATTTGCTCAGCAGGTACCTGTTATTTTTCAAAGATGAATAATTGTCAGGAAGGAACCATCCATAAAAAATGGAAGAAAGGAACCTAAGTGAGAGGTTGAGAAAGGACAGATATTTCGAGAGAATCAGAATCCACGTTTTTTAAGTCTGAGAGATTTAAACAGGCTCACTCCCGAAGAAGGAGCAAGGAGAGACGTGGGGGCTCAGAGGAGACACGAGACAGAGAAGGAAAGGAACTGCAAACTGGAAGAGCTTGGGAAGAAACGGAAGAGGAGAACCTTCTATTGTGATACTGCACGCTCTGTGTCACAGATGTGAAAGCCACACCGGACACTGCAAAAAACCAAGTCAGTACAACTGAAAGTACCATCAGGTAGCAAATAGCCTATCTTTTGTGTCCTGTTTTTCGTGTAGCAATAGCCAGAATGATCATTTCAGGGGCAGATCTTCTGTTGCTCCCTGTACTAACTCTCTACTGTTTCTAGGAGCAAGAATGGAATCATTGACATAGCACACAGCCCCTATTCCTACTTCATCTCAAGCCACTTTTCCCTCTGCTGTCGGTGCTTTGGCCTCATTCACTTGATCTCAACTGATGTCATGTTCTTTCCACCCCACACCTTCCCGTGTACCATTCCCCATCCTTCTTGCCTCGTTACTGCCTTCAGAGTTCAGTTCAAACACCATTTTCTCAAGGAAGCCTTTGTTGATACCCCATGTTCTCCTCCATCGTGCTTATCACAGCTTTAATTAAAATACAAATTAGTCGGTTAATTGCTTAACGTCCAAGTCCCCTGTCCGAGCGAAATCCCTATGAAGTTCAGAACCTGCCTGTTTCATTCACGATGGTCTCCCCTGCGTAGTTCCTGGTGCATGGTATTTGCTGAGTAAATTTGCACTGATGGGTGAATGATAGCGGATTACCCAGTGTAGTGTTCATGTTCCATTTCTAGGATAAGTGCTTTGAGTCTCTGCCCTCTGTTCACAGTTTCAGCCACAGAATGCCCTGGCCACGTGTGTTGTCCAACTGCTGGCCTCCTCTGTAGTGATAGGCTTTGTATCTTTCTTCCCGCCCCATATTTACATAAGACGTCGTGTGCTCGATTCTTTTAAGGCCACCGAATCGGATGAAATGTGAGCATCCTACTGATTTTTCCTCACTTCTCACCTAGTTCCTCACTTTTGGGATCCAGCTGGCTGATCTCCTACGGGCAGCTCCGACGCTTTGAGAACACACTGAAGATCACTGTCAGAGGCTGAGACCATCATCTTGGGTTTAGCAGAGCGATTTCGGGGAGCTAAAAACTTGCAGTGATCTCATCTTGCATCTTTTATTGTATTTAATTTTAAAATAAGGAGAGCTGGGTGTTAAAGGGCACTGTCCACTTATCTTTCTTTAATGTTTCATTGAGGCAGAAGGGCCCGTGCACCGTTCTTCCCCTTCCCAAGAACGTCCTCACCAGCCCTCAGCTAGGCTTCTTAATGGCAGAAATACTCAGAAATAGCAAAACCATGTTATCCCTTACCAAAGTTTTTTCAGTAAAAGGAAAAAAAGACACTTAACAAGCTTTTTTTATTAAATCAGATTAAAAACATGTTACATAGGAGGAAGGGATATATAACAGAAGGTGTGAATCTATATATTAGTGTCAGGGAATAGCATCGAATGAGTTGTGCCTCCTTGAAATATTTCAAAGAGCTCCCGAGAAAGGTTTTCCAAACTTGCTTTAAGAAAAAAGATACAGACCCATCATTTAGGGAAGGATTTGGAGGAGTCAGCACGGAAGTGAAAGAGGGGCACACGGTTTGGCAATTGGAGTGGCTGAGTTTGAATCCTAAGTCTACAAGTTACCTGTGAGATACTTTGGGTCCTAATCTCTTTAGGATAATGGTACCTATTTCATGTGTTGGTTTCGAGCATTACATTATAATACATATAAGATTTTCATGTGTAATTAATAAAATTAGTGTAAGTATTTCAAATTAAGTACTAAAAACAGCTCAGTGGTCCTCACGTGGGACCTTGTAAGCAGATCATTGGAAGTGAAGCCCGAGATAAGTCACTCGATTCTAAAACCCTGCCAGCCATTTAAAATGAGTTAAACTTTACCACTTCAAATAGGTTGTAATGCAATGTGCTGAAATATCCCCAAATACGATCTCTGAGCCATTTTTTTTTTTTTTTATAATTAGGTATTTATTTGTGAGATTCTTTCTCTTTCCTTCTTTCTGAGATATAATTGACACGTAACAATGATATGTTTGTAAGGTGTGTAATGTGTTGATTTGGCACACGTACATTGCAGAGTTATACCGTGTTACATAAGTACCTTTTTTGTGGTGGGAACACTTAAGTACTACTACTCTTTTAGCAACTTGCAAGTGTGCAATACAGGACTGTTAACCATAATCACCATGCTGTACGTGAGAGCCCTGGACCTGATTCATCTTATAACTGAAAGTTTTTACTCAGCCGTTGTTCTTAAGAAGTTACAGAGAAATAGCGTTGCCTAAGATCCATTTACAAAAGGAGGGAAGGACTTGAGAAGGACTTCGGAACTCTAGGTAAGGCTGTCTTAAAATGATGATGCTGTTAGTTTGTGATAATTGAGAAAAAGAAGGTCGGTCAGGGAATGCCCAAGACCTTAATTAAGAGGCATTAATGGGGGGTACCTGGTGGCCCACTTGGTTAAGCATCTGACTCTTGGTTTCGGCTCAGGTCATGATCTCATGCTTCGTGGGATTCAGCACTGTGTGGGGCTCTGTGCTGAGAGTGTGGAACCTGCTTGGGACTCTCTCTCTCTGCCCCTGCCCCGCTGGCATGTGTGCGCGCGCGCGCGCTCTCTCTCTCTCTCTCAAATGAGTAGACATTGAAAAAAAAAAAGAGAGGCACTAATGGAGATGTGATCTAGAGAATGGAAATCATGAACTCCTAGGTCATACAATTAAGAAAGACTGTGAACATTTGGAAAGAGAACTGTTCAGTTGGGTAATGGTAGCTTATGGAGAAAAGGAACAAAATTTCAGTAGATTAATACAAAAGAAGTTTATCAGTTATGTAATAGTAAAATATGTGGCCTTCTTGGTTAGCGGGTGGCTTTCTTCCATGCGGTGCCCATCTCTTTCCGTTTTGTGGCTCTGTTACTCCCCTGGGTCTTAGCATCCTTCACATCCAACAGGCAGAATAGTAAAATAGTGGAGAGGGCAGGCCTGCTTATTAAGAACCCCAGCTAAAGGTGAAAATACTTGAAAATCGTTTATCTGATAAGGGATTAATTTCCATAATATATAAAGAACACCTACAACTCAACAACAAAAACCCAAACAACCTAATTCAAAAATGGACAAAGGACTTGAATAGACATTTCTCAAAAGAAGACATACGAATAGCCAGTAAGCACATGAAAAGATGCACAGCGTAATTTGTTATTAGGGAAATGCAAATCAAAACCATAATGAGATGCTACTTCATACTGGTTAGGATGACCATTGATTTTTTTTTTTTAAGGGAAATAAATGTTGGAAGGGGTGTGGAGAAATTGGAACCTTTATGCATTGCTGATGGCAGTGGTACAGCTGCTATTGAAAACAGTACGGTGATTCCTCAAAAAAATCAAACACGGAATTACCGTATGATCTAGCAATCCCCCTTTGAGGTGTATGCCCAAAAGAATTGAAAACGAGGACTCCGGTACTTAAACCCAAATGTCAGTTGCGGTGTTATTCACAAAAGCCAAAAGGTGGGAACAGCCCACGTGTCCGTCAACAGATAAATGGATGAACAGTGTGGTGTCCGTAACAAATATATGCGCAGTGGAATATTATTCAGTCATAAAAAGGAATGAAATTCTGATACATACCACAACATGGGTGAACTTTGTAAACATTACCCTACGTGAAAGGAGCCAGACACAAAAGGACACATACTGTATGATTTCACTTATATGAGGTACCTAGAATAGACAAATTCATAGAGACAGAAAGTGGAATGGCAGTTACCAGGGGCGGGGAGGAGAGGGGTGGGGAGTTACTGTTTCACGGGTACAAAATCTATTTAGGATGATTGAAAGTGGTCTAGATACAGTGGCAATGGTCCTACGACATTGAGGACGTATTTACTACCACTGAATTGTAGACTTTTTGGTTAAGATGGTAAATTTTATGTGGCGTATATTTTACCACAACTGAGGGAGAAACTCAGCTAGAAATGACACACATTTCCTTTGCTCACATTCCATGGGTGGTATGGCCATTTTAGGTTGCAGAGAGTTTGAGCAGCGGAGCGCATGATTGAACAGCCTCTTCCCAGCAATGATGGCACAGTTTGGAAAGAAGCGTGAATATTTTGTGAACGGCCAGCTATTTTAGACACAGAGATCAAGTTTTAAAATGTTTTTTAGTATGTATGTATGTTGCAAGATAGTATAAATCCAGTTTAGAAGGCAACCTCTTGAAACTGTAGAATCAAAAGACCCTGAAAATTTCTTATCAAACATGAACTGAGTAAAAGAAATATTAAGGTTCCCATTTTACTAATTTTAAGTGCATTAAATGTTTATAATGACTAAAATGTTTCTTATATTTATGTGTGCTCCGTGTCTTGGTAAGGCGTTCGTGAATTGACTTCGCTTCTCCTGTCCCTGTTTTCCCCACGTGTTCCTATATACTTTAAACTCAAATTCTGTCCCACACTGCATTTCAGAAGGGGTGTACTTTCTGTTGTCCCAGCTGTGGGGCTTCAGATGTCTCCTTGCTTTGAGGAAGAATGTTGAGTTTACTTCTGGGTCAAACATGGAAGAAACACCACAGATAACACTAGAGACTGCTTAGCTTAAGGCATCCATGATGGAGAGGAAGGAATGGATGGAAGCCAGGCCTCTTAAGAAATGGCAGAAGATGCTGGGACGTTGGCTCGAGGGCCAGATGCGCTCCCAGCACTGTCTTCAGATAGGTGTCCACCTCTCCTGTGAAATGGGAGGAGGTTCATGCGGTGAGTCGCTCTAGAAGGCGGGACCTGGAGCCCTAGTGAAGGTTCCAGGGCAACCACTTCCTGTTCAACACGAGAAAGATCTTTCCAGCAGTTTGAAGACTCGGGTGTGGAGAGGTCAGCTTCTGGGCAAAGTGAGTGACACAAGCCTGGAAGGCAGACCGGACGGAGAAGCGATTCCAGTGCTCGTGGGAAGCCGGCTTATGGCCTCTAGAGCTTTTAGCAGCTCTGGAGAGTCTGTGATTCTTTCCTGCACTTGCCAATGTTTGCAAACATTCCTGCAGTCTCCAAGATGAAAAGCAGAGGAGGAGTTAATGTAATGAAAGGAAGCTATTAAGATGTAAATTGTTTTCCCCCATAAGTGCTTTCGAGATGTGCTGAAACATACATTCATTTTTATTCCCTTCTGTCTAGGCTGCAAACACTTGGGAACTAAAGATGGAAATGTGGAATCAAGCAGGTTATCCCCATACAAAGAGAGACCGCTAACATCTGGCTCTTTCCTTTTTTCCTTTAAAGGGTATAATCAGTGATGCATAGTGTCTCTGACGCCTGCTCTTTTCTATCCTTAGTTTTAGAAGGAAAAAAATCTAATGTCGGGCAGCAATTATTACAGTACTTTGCTGGCATATTCAGCAAACAGTAGGCCATTTAAACTGAGGACAGTTATTAATGGGATTAGAACAGTAATAAAACTTTATAGAGGAGTTTAATAACTCATTTACAGACCATGAAACAAAGCTAATAGTCACCCTTCATGGGTGAAGTGTTCTGTTTGTCCTGTGGTCCACTGCTTTGACTTTTAGTCAAATGTCAAGAGATTACTTAGATTTCAAACATCAGTATGTGCATCTTATTGTTAAAGCAGGTAGAATTTTGCATGCTTAAAAAATGAGTCCCCAAAGAGCAATGACCTAGCATTAACATTTTTAATAAAATGTAAGGTATCAGCTCTTTCCAGTTACAGATACATAAATGAGTGATTGGCAAACAATAAAATGATCTTTTGTCTGTATAAGCACCAAACTTTGGATTGAAGCCAGTCCTTTTCTCTAGGTGTCTCGCGGATATTAGCTATAAGTGGCTGAATAAATCAGTCCATTTATCTCTCATTCTGCTAACAACTTGTACCACGATTGAGTCTGTGTGGGCATTATAGTTTGTCCTTACCTCCTTCCTAACAGCTGTCTTCTACTGCCCCGTGTCCAGATTTCCTTTCCTGTTGGGGACGGTTGTCTGATTTGGATTTTATTTCGTTCCAATTTCATTCAATAACTGTTTTTCAACTCACAGCGTCCAGAGTTGGAATATTCCTAAAAGTCACTTATTCAAACCCCTCGTTATGTGAATGATGAAAGCGGGGCCCAACAGGTGCAGAGACTTGCCTTGGGGGTGGGGCTCCCAGAGGAAAAGCATCTGGGATGACCCTGAGATGCAGAGGTTCTGAACTTGAGCCCCCTTCGCTCACTGTGCCTTCAGCAAGGGCTGGCTCACCTCTGCCCCCGGAACACCAAGTATTTGACACCAGCTACTTGGTAACAGCCACTCGGTATTCTTCTCTGCCTCTCCTTTGGAACCAAGAGTTTGCTTTAGTTCTGTGTGCTGTCGGTGAAACGGACTGGAACACTGCCCTCCCTCTTTGAGGCAAATATTACTGGTAACCTGAGGGCCCTCCTTTATAGACCAGGTTCATCATCTTCTCTCTTGATGTCCTTGGTGACCAGTGGTATGCACTTTCTTCCTTTTTGAGACTTCTGGCCAGTGTTTAGAAATGGCATCTCTGCCTAGAGAATAAGAACATGTATTCTTTAATCCTGGGCTTCTACCAACTGCACTCCAGCTGGAAATGGCAGTGACCTTAGGGCTCTGACAATAAAGAAAAAAGAAAGGACAATCGTTTGGGCACATGTCTATTTTATGAAATGAAAGCGGTAAGCAGATTGGTGGTAAGACCTTTCAGTGCTGCTCAGTCCTCCTGATCATATCTTGACAGAATGGCCAATCCTCAGGGTTTTTCTAAGATAGCCTAATCAGGTATTTGTGATTGGATAAAGGGATGCTTATCTAGATTTTTCTGGTACTACATCAGGCATGTCATTTTTGCTCGATAAATATTTATTCAATGAATTAGTGAAAGAATGAATGAATTTGAAAATTATATGAATTAAAGATGATGGCATAAGGTATGTACTCGTGAGTCAATCAGACAAGGAGAGAACAACAGTTCCTGTAATAATAATAATAATAATAGCAACAACAACAGTGACAATGAGAAGTGGGGCCCCAAACGGCATTTGGTTTTCAAAGATACAGCTATCTAGCATCGGACAATGTTAACGGGGTTTGCTTCTGAGCCCAGTTGTCCACCAGGCAGGGTGGTCGTCTTTTGAGGAAAACCAGCCACCGAAATCCAGAGAGCCCCCAGAGGGCCTTGACAGTGGCAGCATGGGTGAAACCTGGTTTTGGCCTTGTGGGTTATTTTACCAAGGTGACATGTCCAACGTATGTTGTTAATGATATTACAGACTCACACTGTTGAGGGGCAAAAATGTTACGTATAAAGGAAAACATTTTCTTTCACAAGCCCCATCTCAACTTCATAGCAAAACCCAAATTAAAAAAAAAAAACCAAAACTTTAATTTTTCTCCCAAACGTGAACTTCCCAGTTAAATGTGTCTAATCCTTTTCTGGTTGCAAATCGCCTGATTTTAAGTCTGTTTACAGTCTGTTCAAAATCCATTCCTCTCTCCTCCCTGAAGCGGAGTCTGGATCTACAGCAGTGCTTTGTATGTTCTTGTGGGGACAGGGGTTCCTTGAATCCCATTAGGATGAAATATAAATGAAATAAACATTTTGTAACTGACTTTAATGGCATGAAATGACCTTTTAGTTCTTAATCAAATACGCTTCATTATTTTTGAAAATATGACAGCATTTTATGATAGAGCAGTTTGCAGATTTGGTTTATTTTTTCTTAATTAGTAGACTTTTTTTTTTTTTAAGAGCAGTTTTAGGTTTACAGAGAAGTTGCACAGAAAGTACAGAGAAGCCCCCCCACCTGTTTCCTTCCTCCAGCCCCCAGCACAGATTCTCTTCCTGGAGCACACATTAGTGTGCTCATCAATACTCGGTGAGCCAGTATTGATTCATTAGTATTATATCAGATCCATAGTTTACTTTAGAGTTCACTCTTTGTATTGTTTAGTTCTGTGGGTTTTACCAAATGCATGTTGTCTTGTGTCTACCAGTACAGTAGCATATTAAATGGCTCTACCCCCCAAACCCCCCGTGTTCCATGTGTTCATCTTTCTCTCCCTCCCACTCCAAACCCCTGATCTTTTTAACATTTCTATAGTTTTACCTTTTCCAGATATCATATATTTGGAATCATACAGCGTGTAGCCTTTTCATATTGGCTTCTTTGCCAACAATATGCATTTAGGACATTTCTCCATGTCTTTTTGTGGCTTCATGGCTCATTTCTTTTTATTGCCGAATAATATTCCATTGTATTTACGATCTACATTCCATTGGGTTATCACAGTTTGTGCATCCACTTACCCACTGAAAGACTCTTGGTTGCTCTCAAGTTTTGGCAATTATGAATAAAGATGCAGTAAACATCTGTGGGCAGATTTTTGTGTGGACTTAAGTTTTCAGCCCATATGAGTACCAAAGCCCGTATGAATACCAAAGGGCACAGTTGCTGGACTGTATGGCAATCTTATGTTGAGTTTTATAGGAAAGCTCCAAGGGACACCTGGGTGACTCTGTCGGTTGAGCATCCGACTCTTGATTTTGGTTCAGGTCATGTCTCATGGTTTATGTGTTCGAGCCCCAGGCTCTGCCCTGTCAGTGCTCTCCCGGTGCTCTGTCAATGCTACTTGGGATTCCCTCTCCCCCTCTGTCTCTTTTTGCCCCTCCCTTGCTCGTGCTCTCTCTCAAAAATCAGTAAGTAAACATTAAAAAAACAGAACAAAACAAAACAAAAAAACGCCAAACCATCTTCCAAAGTCACTGAACCATTTTGCGTTCCCTCCAGAAATGATCGAGAGTTCTTGCCCCACATCCTCCCCAGCATTTGGTGTCAGTGTTTTGAATTCTCACTCTTCTATTAAGTTGTGGTGGTATCTTGTTTGATTTTCAATTCCCTAACACCATATGATGTGGGACATCTTTTCTTTTTTTTAAATTTTTTTTTTTCAACGTTTATTTATTTTTGGGACAGAGAGAGACAGAGCATGAACGGGGGAGGGGCAGAGAGAGAGGGAGACACAGAATCGGAAACAGGCTCCAGGCTCTGAGCCATCAGCCCAGAGCCCGACGCGGGGCTCGAACTCACGGACCGCGAGATCGTGACCTGGCTGAAGTCGGACGCTTAACCGACTGCGCCACCCAGGCGCCCCCGGGACATCTTTTCATATGCTTCTTCGCCATCTGTGTATCTTCTTTGTTGAAGTTTGTGTTCAGATCTTCTGAGGGGTGGGGGTGGGGGGTTTAACTGGATTGTTTCTTATTGTTGAGCTTTAAGGATTCTTGGTATATTTTGGCTACAGGTCCTTTTGCGGATACATGTTTTGTAAATATTTGTTCCCGTCTGTGCTCTTTTTATTTTCTTCTGGTTTAGTTAATTTTGGTACTTGGTTTTAATGGTGGTTATCGGTGAAAAAATCTTCCTAACAGTGCATAGATGTGTGTAGCAAAGGTGCACCATTGACTCTGCGTGCTCAATTATACTCATTTTCAAGCCCATAAACCGGTTATGCAAAGATGTGTTAATAATTTATTTAGCAAAATACCATTTTCCCAGAACATTGCCTATTCTTACAAACTAATTGGAACATTTTGCATTCTTATATAGATTCAAGACCTACTGAGATTACTTGGAAAACATTTAAATGGGTGTGAAAACAGCTTTCAATTTTTTGGGTCATATTTTATTTACTTTTTTATTGAGCTCTAACAGGCAGTAACAAAGTAGACCAGTTTTAAGCATGCAGCTTGATGATTTTTTACATAGGTATGAACATATGTAAAACATATGTAAAACCTACGTCTAGATCCAGAGAAAGAACATTTTTACTACAATAGAAGGTTCCTTCAAATTCATTCCCAGTCCATGCTTTACCCAGAGCTAATCAGTATTCTGATTTCTAGAACAATTGATTAGTTTGCCTGTTCTTGAACTTCTTATAAAAGATATACAGAATACACCCGCTTCTGTGTCTGGCTACTTTCAGAGCATAATTGCTGTGAAAGTAATTCACATGGTTCCTTTTCATACGGGTTTTTTCATTTAAAAAATTGCTATACAGTATCCCATTGTATGATTATATTGCAGGTTTCTCTTTTCCCATTGTTGGGCATTTGGCTTGTTTTCACTTGGTGGCTATTATGGATGAAGCTGCTTTTGATATTCTTGTGCACGTCTTTTTGTGGCCATATTCCCTCATTTGTCTTGGATGCATACAGAACCACACGCATGCATGTGTACACGCACGCATATGTACGCCTACGAGTGGAGTTGCTGAGTCTTAGGAAAGATGTACATTAGTCTTCGGTAGATTTTGCCAAACAGTTTTCTAAAGTGTTGTGCTAATTTAATTTGCGTGTCTACCTGCAATGTCAGAGAATTGCAGTTGCTCTATGTATGTGGTACTTGTTTTTTTGAATTTTAGTCTTTCTGTTAGCGTGTAGTAGTATCTTGTTATGTTTCTAATTTGTAGCATTTTCACCTGTTGACTGGCCACTTGGATATCTACTTTTGTGCCTGTGAATATGTTTCACTCATTTCTAAAATTGGCTTGTTTGGTGTCTAATTGATTTATAGGATTCCTTATGTTTCTAGGTAAGATTCCTTGGTTGGATATGTATATTGCAAATAACTTTCTTCAGTTCTGTGGTGTTCTTTATACTCCTCAGCAGCAAACTTAATGAGCAGATGTTCATAATTTAAAGAAATCTTACATTTTTTAGGGTTAATGTTTTCATGAGGCATGTTTAAGAAATTTTGCCAAAGTCACAAAGATACTCTCCTATGCTTTTTTCTAGAAGCTTTATCGTTTACCTCTCATATGAAACGTCTCAGATTAATTTCTATGTATAGTAGGATATAATGGTCATGGCTCTTTTTTTTTTTTTTTTAATCTGTGGCACTGTGTATTTAAAGTCTTTTTCTCTTTGTCTGATTTTCCTTATGGTATAATTTGAGGTCTTTAGGGAGCAGTCTTACAGTACTTTCAGCCACCCAGTCAGATGATTGTAGAAACTTCATCAAATATCTTTGTTTGAATGATCTCTGTAGTAGTTAATGTTTTCGCTCCGTGTTTAAACTTCTTTACCTTGAAGGAGTGGGCGAAGTGTATATGTTAAGGAAAAGAGTGTGCGTGTGTGCGTAAGTATCAGCTATATAGCATGCCGACAACTTGTCTGTTATCACAGAGTCTTAGCAAGTACCTTTTTGTAAAGAAAAAACTGCGTAAATCATCAAGTTTAGCAACTCTTTTAAGGTCTCAGCCATGAGATAAGCAGCGAATCCATGTGTTTTTCTGATCACTCTGCATCTCATTAAAAAATGTTATGCGGTGCCTGTGTGGTTCAGTCAGCTAAGCGTTCAACTTTGACTCTGGTCATGGTCTCATGGTTTGTGGGTTCGAGCCCCACATCGGAGGGGGGAGGGGTTAAAAATGTGTTTTTAAACATTAAAAAAATTTTTGAAGTGTAAAAAACGTTATAAAGATTTGCCCATTGTGAAGATCTTATTTTTAATTTATTATTATTTTTACATTTATTTATTTTTGATAGAGACAGAGCACAAGTGGGGGAGGGGCAGAGAGAGAGGCAGACACAGAATCTGAAACAGGCTCCAGGCTCCGAGCTGTCAGCACAGAGCCCGATGCGGGTCTCAAACCCGTGAACCATGAGATCATGACCTGAGCCGAAATGGGACGCTCAACGGACTAAGCCACCCAGGTGCCCCAGGATTCTGTTTTTATAAAACTAACCACATGAGTGGCCTAATGTTTGGGGAGGAGCACTCTTAACCCGGGTTGCCTGAGTTTGAGTCCTGGTTGTACAACTTATAGTCACTATGACCTTAGGCAATTCTTAACCTTGTCCGTGCTTCAGTGGCCTCACCTGTAAGAGTTGGTTTAATTATAATATCCAGTATAGGGGATTGGTGCAAATACTACATAAAAATGAATATAAAGAAGTCAGAATGTTGTCTTGCACAAAGTTAATATTCCATAAATATTTTATATGCATATAGTCAGGTATGTACGGGTGTTTATTTAATTTTGTGATTTTTCCTCTAGCGCATTGTGTACTTTGCCATTCAGTAACCCTACTGCAGCAGTTTGTCAGGGAATGATCTAGAAACAAATTTTACTTGTGGAGTTATCTTTGTAACCTTACCCTGAGAATAATTTTATAAAAAATTGATATCAAAGCAGATATTCTGTAAGTGATTTCACTTATACCATTTTTAATAAAAACATCTCTAGTAAATAAATTATTTACTGTCAAGAATATATCTTTTCCAGAACATCTTTTCTTCAGTGACTCATAGAAAAAGTAATTCTTTGACTGTATTTTGGGTAGGAATATAGAATCAATTTTGAAGTAGCTATATTGTGATCCAGCCTCTCGTAATATATAATTTGTTCTTGCTCCTTCAAGTTTTCAGCAGTATTTTAAAAATATCGCCAGCAGTATTTATTGATAAGGATTAAATTCCAGGTTCTGTTTTTTTTTTGTTTTTTTTTTTTTTGAGGGGGGAGGATATTGTTTCAGCCATTTTTACCATGAGAAGAAAAGTGTTGCCAGATGGTTTATGCTTTTTCTGACTTTTACTGTAAAGTATGAAGCCTCATAGGAGCTTCTGTATATTGATCATTAAGTTTCATAAAATGTTGAGAGATACTAGACTGAAGATCACCTGAAATAAAGACGTTTTTCTATTCAGGCGCTTAGTTTTACATTTTCATGCTAATTATGACAGGTCCATATTTCTAGCTAAAGTATCAAGACAGAATACACAGCAAACTCCTCGTAACAGTAGGTAGTTGTCAGAATTTCCATTTTTTAAGCTTTTCAGATCCCGTTACCTTGTCATTGTTGTTAACATCCTAATGTGGTCGAGGAGAGCTGTAGGGAGCAGAGTCGCTCTGAGTCTTTTCTTGTGCTCGTGTTATTAGTATTCCCTTCAGCTCCGCTTGTGGGTTTGTTGCAGATAGCATCACAAGGACTTCTCTACTGTTTAATTTGTTAATTATTAAATTAATTTAAAAAAAAAATTTTTTTAACATTTATTTATTTTTGGGACAGAGAGAGACAGAGCATGAACGGGGGAGGGGCAGAGAGAGAGGGAGACACAGAATCGGAAACAGGCTCCAGGCTCTGAGCCATCAGCCCAGAGCCTGACGCGGGGCTCGAACTCCCGGACCGCGAGATCGTGACCTGGCTGAAGTCGGACGCTCAACCGACTGCGCCACCCAGGCGCCCCAATTATTAAATTAATTTAGTCAAAATGAGGTCATATAATTGGTACATCCATTCAAGCAGAGGTACGTGAACTGCCGTTATGTCCCTGTGTGGTGAAATTTTGCAATAACTCCTTGCCCACTCTGCCTCCCCGAGTCTTGTTGCCCCCAGCCTTTCACCTGGATACCCAGGTACCCCTGGCTTTGTGCAGAAGAATGATACATTCAGTGAAAAGACCAGTTGTTGGTGGGTTTTGTTTGTTTGGTAAAAATAAATGGCGCTATATATATACATACACACACACACACACATATATGTATATATGTATATATAATATATAAATAATATATAAGTTCTAATATTTTTATAGTGTTTATTTTGAAAGAGAGATCATGAGTGGGGAGGGGTGGAGAAAGAGAGGAGTGGGAGAGAATCGAAACAGGCTTCTCACTGTCAGCACAGAGCCTGATATGGGACTCTATCTCATGAACTGCAAGATCATGACCTGGGCTGAAATCAAGAGATGGACGCTTACCCAACTGAGCCACCCAGGCCCCCTGACGAGTTCTAATATTTTTTTAAACACACTCCAATTGATGACTTTGGAGACCTCTGGTCTAAAATACCAAAACACTTGCTTAAGTGCTAGAGAACAGGGAACTGATTTGTTAATGAAGGACTGAAGTTTGGAAGGCGAGAAAAGAGATCTGAGAGAAAAAAGTAACAGAGAAGGTGATGAAAAATTGGTGGAAAGGTAAAGAAAAACCGTGGAAGAAAGAAGAATCCAAAAAAGAAGAAGAAAAAGCAGCAGCAAGGAAAAAAAAAAAAATGACTGGGATCCAGAATTTCTGCAATTCTCTTGCTTCTTGTCTCAAAACTTGGAAAGAATGTTACATCAGTCATTGTCAGCTTCCACTCTTTTCCCTCCAGTGTTCACTGTATCCACACTTGGGACACACATCTAACCATGCTCTCAGATTGTTTGGATTTCTGGAATAATCGTTTCTATCCGGTGCCAGAAGATGAGAAGAAAGGCATGTGTAGCTACCCAAATGCCTTCTCTTAGTCTTGTGCTTCTCTTTCTGTGACCTGGAGCCCTGAGATTCTCACCCGGCTTCCTGCCTCCACAAAAATGAAATTAGTACCAGCAAGGTAGGATGAAGGAGCTATAATGTAGATAAAAAATGTTAATGAACTCTGTAATCCAATTTTTAAGATGATTGCATCAATTTATATACTGGTTACGTGAGATAGGCATTTCTAGCTTGGTTTTTCTTGCTATATAGACAATTAAAGAATAACACTGCAAAAAATACATTTGACAAAATACAACACCTATTTATAATTTTAAAACTATTGGCTAACATTAGAAGAGAATTACCTTGGTTTGATGATACCTCCAAAAAAGCAGAGGTCGTATTCAATATTGTAATATCAGAATATTAACAATTTCACCCTGACATTGGAGCAAATGAAAGATGCCCACCATCACTACTTTTAAACATTGTATTCGAGGCCCTACCCAGTGCAATAGGTGGAAAAAAGAAATAGATGCATAAAATGTCAATACTACCCAAGGCAATCTACACATCCAATGCAATACCAATCAAAATTGCACTGGCTTCCTTCTCAGAGCTAGAACAGACAATCCTAAAATTTGTGTGGAACCACAAAAGACCCTGAGTAGCCACAGTGGGAGCCATCAAAGTCCTGGACTTCAGCCTCTACTACAAAGCTGTAATCATTAAAACAGTGTGGTATTGGCACAAAAACAGACCCATAGACCAAAGAAGTAGAATAGAAAACCCAGAATTGGGTCCACAAATGTATGGCCACCTGATCTTTGACAAAGCAGGAAAGAGTATCCAATGGAAAAAAGTCTCTTTAAGCAAATGGTGCTGGGAGAACTGGGCAGCAACATGCAGAAGAATGAAACTGCACCACTTTCTTACACCATACACAAAAATACACTCAAAATGAATGAAAGATCTAAATGGGAGACAGGAAACCATCAAAACCCTAGAGGAGAAAACAGGCAACAACCTCTTTGACCTCAGCTGCAGCAACTTCTTACTCAACATGTTTCCAAAGGCAAGGGAAATAAAAGCAAAAATGAACTCTTGGGATCTCATCAAGATAAAGTTTCTGCACTGCAAAGGAAGCAGTCAGCAAGACTAAAAGGCAACCGATGGAATGGGAGAAGGTATTTGCAAATGAGATATCGGATAAAGGGCTAGCATCCAAAAATCTATAAAGAACTTACCAGACTCGGGGCGCCTGGGTGGCGCAGTCGGTTAAGCGTCCGACTTCAGCCAGGTCACGATCTCGCGGTCCGGGAGTTCGAGCCCCGCGTCAGGCTCTGGGCTGATGGCTCAGAGCCCGGAGCCTGTTTCCGATTCTGTGTCTCCCTCTCTCTCTGCCCCTACCCCGTTCATGCTCTGTCTCTCTCTGTCCCAAAAATAAATAAACATTGAAAAAAAAAATTAAAAAAAAAAAAAAAAAGAACTTACCAGACTCAACACCCAAAAAACAATAATCCAGTGAAGAAATGGGCAGAAGACATGAATAGACACTTTTCCAAAGAAAATATCCGGATGGCCAACAGACACATGAAAAGATGCTCAATATCACTCATCATTAGGGAAATACGAATCAAAACCACACTGAGATACCACCTCACGCCAGTCAGAGTGGCTAAAATGAACAACTCAGGAAACAAGAGATGTTGGAGAGGATGTGGAGAAATGGGAATCCTCTTGCACTGCTGGTGGGAATGCAAACTGGTGCAACTGGTCTGGAAAACAGTGTGGAGGTTCCTCAAAAAATTAAAAGTATCTTCTTTATCCATTTGTCATTTGATGTGGTTTATGTATACAACGGAATACTACTTGGCAATGAGAAAGAATGAAATCTGGCCATTTGCAGTAACGTGGATGGAACTGGAGGGTATTATGCTAAGTGAAATAAGTTAGAGAAAGACAGATACCATACGTTTTCACTCATATGTGGATCCTGAGAAACTTAACAGAACCATGGGGGAAGGAAAGGGGGAAAAAGTTACAGAGAGGGAGAGAGGCAAACCATAAGAGACTCTTAAATATGGAGAACAAACTGAGGGTTGATGGGGGGTGGGGGAGAAGGGAAAGTGGGTGATGGGCATTGAGGAGGGCACTTGCTGGGATGAGCACCGGGTGTTACATGGAAAACAATTTGACAATAAGTTATATTTAAGAATAAAAAAATTTTTAACTGCTTTTTAAAATAAAACAAATATGGAGAAATAAAGAGAAATGCATAAGAATTGGAATGAAAGAAATAAAACTAACACTATTTTCAGATGACATGAATGTGAACCTGGAAAATTCAAAAGAATCCATGCACTATGAAATTAATATGCAAATTTGTCAAGGTCACCAGGTATAAGGCCGCTATAAAATATCAATATAAGATCAATATAAAAACCAGGTTTTTACTAACAATAAACAAAAAATTTAAGGATGATTCCTTAAATATGGTAGTATCCAAAAAATCAAATACTTAGGAATAAATCTAATGGGCAAAACTTACATACTCAAAGCTATAAAACATTGAGAGACATGTACGAGGGTGTTCATAACATAACAAGAAACTGTAGATTATTCAAATCCCCATCGACATTAAGATATTTAAATACACAGTGGTGTAGTCACAATACATAGCAATCCTCTACTGTTAGCATAGCACGGGTGGACCTCATGAACATAAGTTGTGATTCTCATTATACAAAATACAAAACGAGCAGCTAATTCTTGATCTTAGAAGTCAGGGTAGTAATGACTTTTGGAGAGGGAGATAATGTCTAGAGGGAGCACAAGAGGAATCTGGGTGCTCGGGACATTCTTCTTTAGCTGTGGGCTGCTTACATATATTGAGTTTGGGGAAAAT
Source organism: Leopardus geoffroyi (assembly GCF_018350155.1). Lineage (NCBI taxonomy): Eukaryota > Metazoa > Chordata > Mammalia > Carnivora > Felidae > Leopardus > Leopardus geoffroyi. The sequence goes on from NC_059333.1 coordinate 149,964,852, forward strand.
TCATCTAACTATGTGTTTGGGTATTTATACCTTTTCCTATGTCTACTACACATCGATAAAAACGTTTTCTAAAAAAATCTAGTACTCCACATATCTATATGTGGATAGTAGTAGCTTAACATTGGGTATATAGATACCTTAGGTTCATTCAGTCCGATTGGATTGTCATGTGATAGTGATACGTAATAGCCGTATGGCCTCGTGCACCCAGCCAGCACATGTGTGAACTACTTCATCATCTGTAAGGTGGATAATATCGTCATTATTTAGTTATATTGAGAATTGAATATGGCGTGTAGATGTCATTGAGAAAAAAGCTCATTTCCTTCCCTTTAAGGGACACCGTGTGCATTTATGCATGTGTATATGCACATAATATACCTGTGATAGAGAGCAGTGAATTTTAAATTACAGTTCATGATTATATTCAAAATGATGTGTCTACAAATGAAACTTTAAATATGTTTACAGTTCACATTTATAAATCAAGTATAACCCTGCGTTTATGTGGCTATGTTCAACTATAGAGCACAGTTCATTGAAATTTTTTTACAGTGACAGTATGGCCATATATTTTTTCCCCTCTAAAAGCTGTTATGTATAATAAAATGTATCATTAGTTACATTTAGGTGGTTATAGATGATATGTTGGGATCTAATAATTATCTTTCTCCCTTTGCAACTTGTCACATTTAATCAGTAGGTAATCAGACATTGATGGAAAATGAAATTCAAAGTTATGCTCTACATTTCCATATTTGCATACATCAATCTCAAGACCTGAGCCATTTTATAGTCTAAAATAATGGAAATGGTTTTTATTTCCATCCACTTAGTCATGGACATATTCATTTATTTAAATATTTGTCAAGAACTGACTGAGTCCAGCCACTATTCTGGGCACTGGGTAGTGGATAAAAGAAAGGCTTTTGTCTTCACAGTGATTCTTTATGGTTTCTCTCCCCCAGAATACGATCTGTGTGTCAAATATATGTTAGATCATGACATGACCGATAAGGGGGCAGGACATGTGACATGGGGGTTATGCACAGGATGACTGAGGAAGGCCTGTCTTTTAAGATGGCATTTGATGGGGCGCCTGGGTGGCGCAGTCGGTTAAGCGTCCGACTTCAGCCAGGTCACGATCTCGCGGTCCGTGAGTTCGAGCCCCGCGTCGGGCTCTGGGCTGATGGCTCAGAGCCTGGAGCCTGTTTCCGATTCTGTGTCTCCCTCTCTCTCTGCCCCTCCCCCGTTCATGCTCTGTCTCTCTCTGTCCCAAAAATAAATAAACGTTGAAAAAAAAAAAAAAATTAAAAAAAAAAAAAAAAAAAAAAAAAGATGGCATTTGAGCAGAGATGTGAAGAATCTTACCAATGTGTAAGGACACACATTGTCTGCCCGACCAACTCAACACACCCTCGTCTTAATTCAAAATCAGATCATCTGTGCTGAAATTTAAGAAATAAAGCAAAGCAAAGGAGATGAAAACACAGACCGTTACATACAGAGAACAAACTGGTGATTACCAGAGGGAAGGCGAGTAGGGGAATGGGTGAAAGAGGTGAAGGGAGCTCAGAGCACAGTCCTCATGATGAGCACTGGGTAACGTAGAGTATTGGATCACTATATTGTGTACCTGCAACTAATACAACCCTGTATGTTACTTACACTTCCAATTGAAAAAAAAAAAAAACACCCGAAATAAAAATGTTTTAAATATTTCTATGGAGTGTGTTTGTTGTTTTTTTTCTTTGCTTTGGTTTTATATTTTTGGACATAACCAAAATGGCCCTTACTGTTGCTGAAATCAAAGCACTGATTCAAATGCCTAGTTTTGAATGTTGAAGTTCTGGAATTCGGGGTTTCTCGTTCTGACTTCTCTTTTCAGATCCTTGCTTTTTTGGTGGTGGTGGTGGTGGTGGTGATGACATTTTTTAAAATTTATTTTTATCTTTTAGAGAGAGAGCACACGCAAGTTGGGGAGAGGGGCCGAGGGAGAGAGCGAGAATCCCAAGCAGGCTCCATGCTCAGCGTGGAGCCCCCGATGAGGGACTCAATCCCACGACCCTGGGATCATGACCTGAGCCAAAATCGAGAGTCGGTTGGTTGATTAACTGACTGAGCCACCCAGGCGCTCCTACTTTTAATTTAATTCAATTTAAGTGAATAAATTTCAACTTAGAGATTTAACATTTATATACATTATGAAGTGTCCACCAAGATAAGTGTCATCACCATCTGTCATTATAGTTATTGACTATATTCCCTATGGTGTACTTTTCATCCCCCCCACAACTTAATTATTTTATAACTGGAAATGTGTACCTATTAACCCCTTCACCTACTTCGCCCATCCCTCCACCCCATCCCCTCTGGCAGTGACTAATTCTCTGTAGTTTAGTCTGTTTGTTTTGTTTTGTTTTGTTTTTTAGATTTCATGTATAAATAAAATCATATGGTATTTGTCTTCCTCTGTGACTTACTTCACTAGCATAATCCCATCTTGTCACCAATGGCAAGATTTCCTTCCTTTTTTATGGCTGAATAATATTTCATTGTGTGTGCACGTGTGTATACATATGTATGTTTATATACACATATCCTCTTTATGCATTCATGTATCCGTGGACCCTCAAGTTGCTTCTGTATCATGGTTTTTGTCAATAACGCTGCTGTGTTAAAAGAACACACTCTGTAAGATTTCAAGTTTTTGAAATTTTTGAGGCTTATCATTTTGGCCCCGCATGTGGTCTGTCTTTGAAGGTTTCGTGTGTACCAGTAAAGAATGTGAATTCTGCGATAGTTGTTGCGTATAGTAGCCTATAAAAATGGTAGACGTCAAGGTGCTTGTGAGGAGCTGTTCAGATTTTTTAAGCTCATTTTCTATATAATGATTTTCTTAAAGTGGTTAACCACTGAGAGAAGTATTAAAAATCTCCTGTTATGACTGGATCTGTCGATTTTCATTTAGTTGTACCAGTTTTTGTTTGATGTATTTTGAAACTTTGTTTTTAAGCGCTCTTAACATTTATGATTGTCAGGTCTTCCTGACAATTTCACCCTTCTATTCCTTTTTACTTCTGGTACAATATATTTGATTTTCATAAGTTTGACTATTAATGTACTTTGGTATGGTTTTTAAAATTTTTTTTTAATGTTTGCTTATTTTTGAGAGAGAGAGAGAGAGAGAGAGAGGGCGGGTGGGTGGGTGAGCACACGAGTGGCGGAGGAGCAGAGAGAGGGAGGTACAGAATCCCAAACAGGCTCCAGGCTCTGAGCTCTCAGCACAGAGCCCACCGCGGGGCTCCAATTCACAAATTGTGAGACACCGACCTGAGCCGAAGTCGGACGCTCAACCGACTGAGCCACCCAGGCGCCCTATGCTTTTAATTGTAATTTTCCTGCTTGTGGTTTGCTGAACTCCTTGAATTTGCAAGTGTATGTTTTGTTTTATCAAATTTGGCAAACTGTGAGCTATTGTTTTTCCAAATATTTCTTCCCCCTGCCCCCATTATTTCTCTTTTTCCTCTAGAACTCCAATTGTTATGTATATACTACATATGTGTGTATATGCATTAGTCTATTTAGATGTATCATGGTCTCTATTTTTAAAAATTTAACGTTTTTTTCTTTTCTTCATACTGGATAATTTCTGTAGATGTTTTAGTTTACAGACCTTTTTCCTGCCATCTTTGTCTTCTCTTGATCTCAACCAGTGAAAGCTTCATTTCAGGTAGTATACTTTTTAGTTTTAGAATTTCCATTTGGTTTATTGTTTTCATTTCTTAAAGAGTTCTGATCTGTTCATTCATTATGACCATATTTTCTTCTATGTCTTTCTATATGTTTTCATTAGCTGCTTTTAAAGCCCAGGTCATCTTGTTATCTCCGTTTAATGCTTTTTTTTTTTCTTGGTTATGGGTTACATTTTCTCATTCCCTGACTTTTTGCAATGTTTAATAATTTTTGATTGCACAGCAACCATTCTGAAAGCACAATAGGGAGTCTGCATTTTGGTGTCTTTCTTTAGAGACTGTTGAGTGTTTTTCTGGCCATCATTTGATTTATTGGTAGTTCAGCTTGACCCTTTCAAGCCTTGTTTTTAATTTTTGTTACCATGGGACTATTAATAAGGCTTTTCTGAGGACTCAGAGTGTTTACCAAGATTGGTTCTCTGTGGATTCCCAGAACTCTCTGTCTCCCAGCTCTGTGCTGTTGTCAGAACCTCCCTTCAGCTCTCAGCTTCCAGGGGGCTGTTGTCTATCACATGCCCTGGAACCTTACCCAACGTACCTCTTGGGACGTGACCAAAGACTTGAGGGTATTGCTATGCAGATTTCCCAAGCTGCTTTTCTGAGCAGGTGCATGCTCTTCATTGGTCTACCTGGGAAACTTGAGCTGCCTCAGCAAACCTTAGCTCCAGTCTCCTGCTGCTCAGCAAAGTGAGGCTGCTGTGCTCTGTCTGAATCTCACAACCGCACGCCTTAGTCTGGAAAGTACCTCAACATGAGGAATGCCGGGAAAGACAGAAAAAATATCAGGGTGATTATAGGGCTTCCTTCATGCGTGTTCTCTCTCTCTCTCTCTCATCAGAGTCCTGTGCTATTTGTTGTCTAACATCTGAAAAGGGTCGTGTCATATATTTTGTCTACGTTTAATTTTATTTATATAGAAGGAGCAGTTTGGTACCATTTATACCATCGTGCCCGGATGTCACAGGCCTCTCTCAGTCTGTTTTTATTTTGAAGTTTACTTATTACGAGCATCTCTTCCTTTATTCAGAAGCCATTTGTATTTCCTTCTCTTGGACACATTTCTCTGTTCATTTTGTTTGACCGCTTTTCTCCTGTGTTTTTAGTGTTTTCTTATCAGTTTGTCAGCGTTCTTTACAAGTAAGTGAAAATTGATTCCTGTGAAATGGTATGCAGATATTTACCATTTTGTCGTTTCACGTTTATCATGTTGTATTTTGCCACAGAAATTAGGAGATTCTTCGTAAATATTATTTATAAATCTCTTATAGCTTCTGGGTTTTGTGTTCTGTTAGGAATGCTTTCTTAACTCTAAATTCTCCTTAATTTTTTTCTACTACTTGTATGGATTCAGTTTTGATTATTAAATCATTGATCTCCCTGGAATTTATTTGGTTTTAAGTGTTGAGAGTAGGATTTATTATTTTATGATGCCTCAGTAGTACCAATACCATTAAGTGAATGTTCTCCCTTTTCTCCATCAGTCTGAAATGCCATTGTGTTAAATTTCTGTATATTTTTGAACAGATTTTCAGCCTTTACGTTTTTCCCTTTGATTTTGTTTACTCACATGTCAGTGCCAAACTCTTTAATTTTTGTGGCATTGTTATGTAGTTAGACATTCATTTGGGGTAGTTCTCACTTCTAGTTACTTTACCTATTTTAGGAGTTTCCTTGCTATTTTGCTTTTTGAATTTTTTTGCCACAATAACTTTGTAATTTGTCTGGTTTCAAAAACCATGTTGACTCTGGGCGCCTGGGTGGCTCAGTCAGCTGAGCACCTGACTCTTGAATTCAGCTCAGGTCATGATCCCTGGATTGTGGGATTAAGCCCCATGTTGGGCTGAGCATGGAGCCTACTTGGGATATTCTCTCTCTCTCTCTCTCTCTCTCTCTCTCTCTCTCCCCCCCTTCCCTCCACCCTCCCCTCCTCCCCTCTTCCCCTCTCTCCCCCATCTTCCCCTGTCCCCTTCTCATGCTCTTTTTCTTCCTAAAACAAAACATGTTGACTCCTAATTTATTTTGCAGTTACTTTAAATTCATAGATTAATTTAGGAAGAATCAACAGGTTTATTATTTTCTAGCCTTAGAAAATATTCTCAAAATATAGAAATATATTTTGAGCTTTTCTAGCCCCAAATATGGTATGAGTCTCCATTTGTCTGATTCTTTATCTCTTAGTAATGTTAGTTTCCTCATGTAGACCTTGTAGGGTCCTTGATACATTTATTCTTAAGTGTCTCATCTTCTTTTGTTGCTATTGTAAATGGGGTCTTCTGTCTTCTAAGTGACTATTGCTCTTCCACTAAATGTTTTTCTTTTTGCAACAAATTCTAAACTGTGATATTCATAACCTTCAGGTAAATATCATCCCCTTCCTCTGTCTGCTTTTCTCACTGTCATTCACACAGACATTTAGTCCAGTGAGATGGGCTCTGGGTGGGACGATGCACAAGATACATTCCTACCCTCAGGTGCCAGTGGTCTAAATTAGTCATTTATTTGTTCATTCGGAAAGTACTTACTGAATACATTCCCTATTCAAAACACCATGATAGACACTGTAAAACTTACAAAAAGCACTTTGTGCAATTCAAATATTTCAAATTCAATATTTCTAAAATGTGTTTTTCGTTCCATTTAGTTCCTTTCTTTGAGGAGCTTGTAGTCTCACTGGGGAGGAACATTTTAGGTGAAACATAAGTAGCAACGCAAGATGATATTGCAAAAATGGATGGTGTGTAAGCAGAAGCTTTCCGAGGAGAAAGCGGTGAGTGAAAGTGGACCTTGAGGGGGGTGGAGGCTGTAGGCAACATGAGGAAGAGAGGCCACCTTACCTGGAAAGAGCGGAGGGAACAGAGCGGAGGCAGGGGTAAAGGACAAGGCGCAGAGGCGGGGCCTGTGTATCCTGGCTGGAGGAGTGGGCCTGTGCTCGCAGGCCTGGCTGAAGCCAGAGTGTGGAGGGCCTTGAATGTGGGGTCGGGTCAGGGGTGGTGGGGCTGGTGCTCAGGCTCCCTGAGCGGTGCGGGGACATTCCATCGGTGATGCCCAACGAGATGAGGCTGCCCTGCTGGTAGGATGGAGATTGGAAGCTGAACCGTGGGAGGCGAAAACAGTGATCGTAGGTGTGTGGGATCCAAGTCAACCCCAGAACAGGAAAGGCGCTGGTGTAACGCACAGAGACGGAGCAAAAGGGGCATAGCGGGGACTCTCGGGCGTTTGGGTTGAGAGGGCAGAGATGGCATCGCCGACAAGGTTTCAGATCTCAGCGATGCGAAAACTCATCACGCCTTTGGCCGCTTCCTGAAGATGTCATTTTGGGAGCCCTGTCCTCTGAACTGGGCTAATAAGTTGGGAAAGTGAAAGAATTCATTTGTGAGGCTAATTCCAGTCATAGGCCATGTGTTAATATCCTATGTTTTGGGATTTTTTTTTTTTAATTTTTATTTTGAGAATGAGAGGGGCAGAGGGAGGGAGAAAGAGAATCCCAAGCAGGCTCCGTGCTCAGCATGGAGCCCACCGTGGGCCTCTGTCCCACCACCCTGGGATCATGACCTGAGCCAAAACTCAAGAGTCCGACGCTCAACCGCCTGAGCCACCCGGGCACCCCTACGCTTTATAATTAGAGTCTAGCAACTAGAATTTTTGCTAGCCAGGAGGGGTGGAGACTGACCTCTGAGACATTGTCTTTCTTGAGTGGGATCAGGTGAGTGATCCACAGTAGGGCTTGCTTACTGGCTCTCAGGGTGTGTTAGTGCTGACCGCCTTGAGCCTACAGCAGGCGCGTATCTTACGCTGGAAAGAACTTTGCGGATAGTCCCAGGGGAGATGAAGGTTAGGGGGAAAGAGTCCACTGCTACCCAAGTGGGGTAAGGGCAGAAAGGATTGTGCCAGGAAGGGAGATAGTGTTGCTCTTTGTCTCAAGTTGTTAGTAGCATTTGGCTCCATTATCAGAGGAGGCGCACCTGTCGATCGCCGGGCGTTGGGCCAAGCTAGAGATCAGAAGCACGATACACCTGCCCCCTGGACGCTCTGGTCGTCGCAAAGATCCTGTTACCGTCCCATTGTGCCCAGCCAAGTATTCTGTCACCAACCAACTGGTGATGAGGGACAGAGAATCCAGCAGGACAGTGAGAAGAGATGAAGTGAGTGTGGTTAAGTACCTGTTGAAAAATCTAATGGTGACGCTACTAACAGAAAAAAAATAGAAAGGAAATAGATTTGTTTACCTTGTCAGCAAAAGAAAGAGGGATTGGATGATATTTTCAGGAGGCAGCAAGGCCAGTTGAAGGTTTCCCTTTGGAACTGAGAAATTGGCTTAGTGGAGACACAGGTGAGGGGAGAGATGAGGGAAAGTTACATGAGGTGAGTGGTTTGGACGGCAAGGCCGGCGGTGGAAGGTTTGGAGAAGGCAGAAGGGACTGGGGTGGAGCTTCCGAATGAGGAGTGGGTCCTTAACAGGGATGAGGCCTGCTTTTGCTTAGACACCTCCAGGGAGGATGATGAGAGGCGGTCATTTTTTCAGCTCCTTGATTTTCGTGCTCTGCCCCTGTGCTAAAGCCATCCCAATTAGACAGGCCAAGCCAGCACTCGGATGTCCCCCAAGAGGCTAAGTAGTATTTCTTTTCTTGGTATCAAGCTTCTCAGGACTGAGACACTTGAGACTTTCTTCGAGATGGAACAAGCCTCACAAAGGTGTCAGGATGGACTAATAGTCCATGGTGGTACAGGGATTCCATCTGGACCCTGAACAGTAGCCTTTATTTGCAGGTCTGAAAGTGTTTAAAGTACTATCATTCATTCTTGTCTTTAATTTTTTTAATGTTTATTTATTTTTGAGACAGAGAGCATGAACAGGGGAGGGTCAGAGAGAGAGAGGGAGACACAGAATCTGAAACAGCCTCCAGGCTCTGAGCTGTCAGCACGGAGCCTGACGCGGGCCTCGAACTCACAAACCGCGAGATCATGACCTGAGCCGAAGTCGGATGCTTAACCGACTGAGCCACCCAGGCGCTCCTCTTATCTTTAACTTTTAAAGATGTAAAATATCTGTAACCTTTCTGATCATAAAAGCAACAGGTATTCAATATAAACGTATTCACTAACGCGGAAGGGTATGAGGTTCAAAAGTGAGCTCCCCTGAGTTGATGAGCTGGGTTCCCTTTGTGTGTAAGGCTTACCAAGCAGTGTAGGTGGTGAGGAAGAATCAAGGTCTGGGGCCTTGCTGCCTCTCCAGTTCTCTGGAGGGTCCCCACCCTCTTATCTGCATGGAGAAGTGGATGAGATAATGTGTGTAAAGATATCTCGTGTAAAACGGTACAGTGCTTGAAAAATAGGACGTGTTCAATAAATGACTCTTAAATGCCTCCTATATATGCTGTTATTCTAGGTGTATTGTTTTTTAACTTGGTTTTCCATGTTTTATATGATAGATCTATGTCTACAGCAGTGTGTGTAGTTCTGCTTCACCTTGTTTAATGCTTTCAAATCTCATTGATCCCCTCCCTAAGTAGGCTTTTAGAGAAGCCTATTAACTATCAGAGTCGTTAACTATTATTATCATTGCCTTGGCCAGACTAGCCAACAGAATTTTGAATGAAAATTGTGAGTAGGCCTCCTTTTCCGGTTGCGGACCTGAATAGGGATGCCTCTGCTATTGAGAGGCTGTATATATGTGGCCAGTGGCCAGCTCATATATGAAGATGACGCCCTGACTCCCAACCTCTGCAGCATTTAGCCCGGAAAGCCAAACTACAACCTCTGCGGCAACCACTCAAGGAAGCCACACCACCACCTCTGTAGCAATTGGCACAAATTGGCCAGGACTTGGTCAGCAGCCGTCAGCTTCCTTAAATTTTGCCCCTCCTTCCAACTCAGGATCAACCGCAGAAAAGCAAATATGCTTCCCAAACCAATAGCATAACATGTCCTCCTTCTAGTTAACCTGATTCCACCTACCCTGGACCAACAACCTCCAGTCAGTTGGGGCGGTGCAGAGAGAGAGGGAGACACAGAATGGGAAGCAGGCTCCAGGCTCTGAGCCATCAGCACAGAGCCCGACACGGGGCCCGAACCCACCAACCGCGAAATCCTGACCTGAGCCGAAGTCGGACGCTCCACCGACTGAGCCCCCCGGGCGCCCCTTCCCATCTTTTTCCTCTAAAGCTTTCCCACTCCCCTGCCTTGCCTTAGAGTCTCTGCCCGATGCGAGCGGTAGTGGCTGACCCCCTTGCTAGTCTAGCAAGCTCTGAATAGCCTCTGCTTGTTCTCTTTTGGGTGATCTTTGTTTCTTTCCATACACTGTTAAGTATAATCTCCACTGCTGGGTTTTCTAATGATTAATCAGCTAAATTTCTAGAATGTGTCCTTCTTGGGTCATGTAATGTGAGTTACTCAACACCTGTTTCTGGAGAACCTGCTAGGAGCCAAGGTCTGTGCTAGGCTTCCATAAGATAGGAAGAACCCAAATAGACGTGTTTTCTGCTCTTGTAGAATTTATGGCCTGGTAAGGAATACAGACATTCAGCAGATAAGTGCACACACTTGATTGGGGGGTTTTGGAGAAAAGAGCTCCAGGAAACTGAGAAGGACTGGGCAGGGAGGAAACCCAGAGGAGTGGGGTGTCCTGTACGCCAAGAGAAGCTCTTCTAAAAGATCAGATGTGACAAGAGCCATCAGGTAGTCAAGTGCAAGGAGGTAAAGAATGAGTATTGTGCTCTTACGTTTTTTTTTTTTTTTTAACCACGTTTCCTCATTTATTTTCCTCTACAGTTTTTTCTGCAGGCTTCATTTTTTTTACATTCATATTTAAGTGAGCATTTACAAGTTATTTTATAGCTTGAATTGCTTCCCAATGTGACTTCGAAATTTTCAGGAATTTGATGCATAGAAGGTGCCTATCGAATTTTTCCTAACTAATATTCGTTTTCTCTGCCAGAAACCTGCAAATGAAATGCATTCCCTGCTGATTGTTGTCATTTACTTGACAGCACGGGTGTTGAATATCTAATAGTGCTCTGCGTCTCCTGCAGCATAAGCGACATGGGCTCGCTCTGTGAGTGGCACCTGTTAATTAACTAATGCAGAAAGATGTCACTGAAGTAGAAGATTGTCACGGGATAACAGGCCTGCTGTGTACAAATGCCAAAATAACTTTTGCAAAATCAGACTTTAACGAGGCGGTTCTATTGTCAAGGCACGGTGTGGCAATTTTCTATCCTTTCTTTTTGTTGGCTTATTTTTCCGCCCTTTGTATTTCTCTAGTGGTTGCAGAGATTCAACTTGGTACACGCCGCCCTCCCCCTCACCTTTATCATCCTTACCTGTTCCTAATTACATCTTTTTAAGCCTGTTGTTTTTTGTGTCTTGTTCTGTGTTCACACGGTAAACTTCATAGATAGTCCTTATTTTCTTCCTTTTCTATTTTCAGCCATTTCAGCTATAGAAATGCAGTCTTGCAGAGTGAGTGGTAGCATAGGCCGTGGAGCCAGATGGCTGTGACAAAGTTACTCAACCTTTCCAAGCCTCAGTTTCATCATCTGTAAAATGGAGTTAAGGGGCTGTGGGGCTGGATATCTGTTAAAGCACTTAGAATGGTACTTGCCACCTGGTAAGAGACGTATAGGTGTCTGTTGTTTCTCTGCATGACTTATCCTGATACCTGAGTTTTAGCTTTGGAGTATTGATTTATAAATAATAGTACCAGTTTATTGCCCTGTGTCTTTATGGATTGTGCGGAAATAATTTTCCCTGTGGAGTTTTAATAGGTTTGAAGTCAATGAATATTATTTAATATTCATTTGTCACATTCTGACTTATAAAGTATTAGAGCCAGGAGAAGCTTCCAGTATCACAGAGCGCTCCTTCTTTAACTTCTAACGAGGAAATTAAGGCTCAGGAAAATGGAGCGAGGTGACCGCAGTCAGTCCCTCTGTTAGGTCCCGATAGTGCTGAGACCAGCATGTGGGGCTCCCAGTCCAGCGAGCTTCCTGTGCTCTAGTTTGAATGATACATTGTCCCTATTTTTGGCCAGCCAAAAATGAGCCAGTTCATAAGACGTTTCCCCTAAAACGATACAGTGAATGTAGAGTGTCTCCAGTATTTATCCACCCCAGGTTCTCAGAGTTCCTGTTCATCAGCTGGTACAGACTCAGAAGTACATCTTATCGGGAGGAAGTGGCTGAGGACTTCCGGGTAAAGATGGCAGACTCGGCCAAGGGAATTACTCTTGCTCTCTCCTTGTATCGGTTTCCTATGGCTGTGGCTGTTGTAACAAAGCCACAAGCTTAGGTGCTTAAAACAACCCAAAACTAAAAAATAAAAATAAAAAATAAAAAAATAAAACAACCCAAAACTGTATTCTCCTACAGTTCTAGAGGTCAGAAGTCTAAAGTCAAGTTGTCGGCAGGCTTCATTCCTTTTAGGGGCTTCTGTTCCTTTGCCTCGAAAACCCAAGGCAAAAAGCTTCTAGCTGCCGCCTGCTTTCCTTGTCTCTTGGCCCTTCTTGCATCACTGCAACCTCGTGCTTCTGTCTTCACATTTCCTGTTCACTCTCATTTCCTGCTTCCCTCCTATAGGGACTCTTGGGATTACAATGAACCCGTTTGTGTTATCCAGGATAGTCTGTCTCCAAGTCCTTAACCAAATCACATTTGCAAAGTTCCCTTTGCCATATAAGGTGACAGTCACAGTTTCCTGGGATTAGGATATGGATATCTGTGGGGGAGGGGGCACTGTTCATCCTACCACACTCTGAAAACACCATTAAAATGAGAGTCAAGTCTTCGAACTGATTAACTCTAGAGAAAACACGAAGTTGCCCAGGAAGGGAAAAATAATTACAGTTTTCCGTGTGACTTAATTGGGAATAATGTTTATACGGTCATAGCAATGTAGTCACTGACCGTCAATCTGATTGAAAGTAAGAGATAACTATAGTGGGGGGGGGGGGGGGGGGGACGAGGAGGGAGAGTTGTTTGCATGTGAGTAGGGGGTGGGGAAAGAGCCACAGCTTCCTTACCGCCTGCGAGGAAGTGAACAGATGCCTGCAACCCAAACAATGCCAAGTGTGTATCATTTAGGGAAATAGAGGTTAATAATAAGTAGCTAAAACAAGGGAAACTCAGTTGCCTCTGGGGAGAAGAAAGTGACCTGGGATTACAGTAAGACTTTTGACTCTGAAAAAAATAAAAAATTGAACAATACTTATAGATTGAAAGAAAAGGAAGGTGAGGGGTATGGATAGGGCATGGAGTCCAGAAAGCAAGCTTTTGAAGACGACTACATAGCATGAAATTTAACGCCGGAGAGACTGCTACTCTGTCCCACTAAGAGAAGATTTGAAGAAACAGTTCTAACTCCCAGTCCACTGTGCTGGTTAGGACGCTTACCTACGTACGTCAGAAACTTAGATTAGCCACATGAAAAGAGCAGATGTCTTACCAGTGAGTGCGTATCTGGTGCAACTCAAGCCAAGAATCGCTCTTGGGCCCAGAAGCAGCTAGAGCCAGAGGCCCAGAGGCCCAAATGTGACCCTTGGAGCCCCTGCCCTGCCAGGTTTCTCCATCATTTTCCTTGCCGTCCTCATTACCGCCTAGTGTTGTTTGCTCCTTGGTCGTTGAGATGAGGCATCACCACTGCCACTCTCCGTTTCAGATGTCGAAATGTGTTCCTTAGAGAGGAACTCTTGCCTTTGCCGCCCCTTTTCTGGAGCTGTAGGGGAAGGAGACAGTTGGCTGTGGCTGGGGATAGTCACTTTGTGTAGAGTGGCTGCTACAGAGCAACCAGGTGGCACATGAACTTCACCCTTTCTTCCTGGGATTGTTAACTGTGTGATAGAGATTTATTTATTTATTTATTTACTTATTTACACACACACACACACACACACACACACACACACACACACACACACACAGAATGTGAGCAGGGGAGGGACAGACAGAGGGAGACACAGAATCCGAAGCAGGCTCCAGGCTCCGAGCTGTCAGCACAGAGCCTGATGTGGAGCTCGAACTCATGAACTACAAGATCATAGCCTGAGCCAAAGTCAGATGCTCAACTGACGGAGCCACCCAAGGCGCCCCTGGAATTTGATTTTACAAAGAGAGGCTGTACAGTTACTTAAAAGAACTAGTTAGCACCGTATCTATATATATAACATGGTAAGACATATAAGTCTCTGATATATTCTTCAGTGAAAACTAGCAAGGTATAGACTGTCTTCCACGCATATTTATATGTGTGTTGTGTATGTTTCACAGGCCCCCCCTACAGCGAACCTTTACGTATGGTGAGTTTCGAGGATACGGGATGTTGGGGAACTTTGTATTGTCTGTGTTGTACTTTTTACATACAAATACATGTATTTGTATTAATTGAACTTTTACAGAGTATAAGAAAAAATGACAAGAGTGAACTGGATCATTACTCCCTCTGCCTGACAGCACCACGTGGGCATTTGATTCCGTGATCTGTTTCACACATGGATATCTTTTTTATGGGCCCTGAAGGGAAAGGACCACGTCTTGAGTTTTTTCCCCTAGCTCCTTTATTGCCGAGCACAGTAAAATTTATATTACAAATGCTCAGCATATTGCATATGAACCAGGGGCTGAGTGAGTGATGCCTGTTTTCTCTTGAATGTTTACCTGCCATCTCAGAGATCACAGGGAAGGACAAAGGGGAGGGCAGAAGATCTGGCGTGTGCAACTCAAGAGGATGTGCTCCAGCCCAGGGCCCAGCTCCTAAAAGCCACTTCATGCTTCAGCCAGCAAGTGCTGCGCTGACGTCAGAATTCTGGTCGAAAAAGCTTTCACGCCTTCGGGGCAGACCCTGGGCTGTGTCGCTGCTCAGCGAGGTCACACTCCCTCCTGAGAAGGTGTCCTTCCCTGTTCCTCCCCACTCTCTTCCAGCACTTTGTGGGCATTGCACATCTATGATCAGTCATTTGTTCTTTCATTTCCTGGTAGAAACTAGGAAGTTTACGCCCCTTTGAGTTAATAAAATTTACTCACTGAATTAGTCATAAATAATGTATCTTAAGTTTGGGATATGAAATTAGCATCTGCTTCTACTTTTTGTGTTCTCCCTCTCAAAGATGGCTCCAGATATGTTTGTGGAAATCAGTTCTAAGCTACTTTAGCTATCCGAGTAATCAGATGGAGTATATATCTTCAGTGCATAAATTGCTCAAGTTTTAAACCTCTCTTTTTAATGACTTTGTCAGGGAGCTTATTCTCTCCAAAATTTCTCTCTCTCACGTATGCATGAGGGGGCAGGGGACACAGAGAAGTGGGCTTACATGTTGCTGAAATGCAGCATCTCTGCTTAAAACCGAAAAGGGCATTGCAGTCTCCTGGGACAGGTGACCAGAATAAATCGTATACTTGAAATAAT